>NC_031978.2:5383534-5710222 GCF_001858045.2 Oreochromis niloticus
TGTGCCAAACATCGCTGATAATAGTTCCTGTTTGCTTTCCTGTTTGGGTGCTTATTATACATATAAATATATTTTCAAGTTTATTAAGAATCATTATTATTGTTAAATGTGGTTGTTATAAATAGCTTCTGTGGTGGGTAACACTCTGGCTTCCTCGTGTGAGTGATGCACTGTTTTGCTGTTTCTTTGTAGTTGGATTATTTCGTTTCACCTCTGCCAAGGTCCTTTACTTTGGACTTGGAGAGCTGATAACCTTTTTTCCTTTAGTACTTTATTTTCTGTTCACGATTCCTGAGTAGAAATGAAAAAAATACATGTTTTCTTTTTTCGTCCATCTCTAGTGAGCGTACATTACACGATGAAAAAAATCTGGTCAAGAAAGTGATGAAAAAGTATCTAACGGTCCAACGGCACTTTGCTGGGTTTACATCAGTCCTTTTAGTTGATCTGTTTCACATTAACTCTGTGTGAAAACCTGAATAATCATCTGCCCTTTCCCTTTGTCATCCTATTTCTCATTCCCAGAATTTATAACAGGTTCAGTTAAAATGCTTTCTTCAAACTCATAACCAACAATAAACCATATGTTGTATAAATCTTGCTTGGCTTTGTCTGAAGCTAAAGAACACACCTCAAGCTCACTAATTAACACATTTCAACAGTCTGCGATTTTAGGAAAATTACAAACTGTAACTAACCAACAGCAAACATTTCCATCTGGCCAATATATCTCTGCGTCTCCAGCTATTACTGTGACGACTGTGAAGACTCTGAAAGCCACTGGCTGTCGTTAGCCAAGAAAGAATTAGAGCATTAACTCCCCCTAATACACAACTACGAAATGTCTTTTTCAAAATGTATGTTTGTGTTAGACAAACACCATTTTAATTAATGAGCATTAAAACTGTTTGTAGGGAAATACCTTCACACGAGTTGCAGTTTAAGAAAATAAAGATATTTTCATTTACGTCCCAGAGAATATGAATTGTGAAAAAAAACATTGTTCCTATAAAAACATGTCCTGACACATCTTTTCAACCTTTTATCCAAAAACTGTAAACTAAATCCTTTAAATCCTCATTATGCAATCAGTGTGTTATAGACTGCTGTATGCAATGGACACGCCCCGCCAAAACATTTCCATCTCCACTTCCATTCCTCCAAAATGTCAGCTTTTCTGTAGCTAACAAAAACACTTCACAAGCCCACAGGTATGTTCACTTTTTTTCCGTTTCAGATGCATAGAAACTGTGTTTTAGCTATAGCATGATCAAACTGGTGATCATCATATTTAGATACCTAAATGTAACATTTTCTCAAGTTTTTGGATCGACTAGAGAGAGCTTTAGATAAAAAAGTGGGACTTAACTGGTTAAAAAAAAACAACAGAGAAGAACAGAACAAAAACAGGGTGTGAGTGAAAAAGAAAGCAGGGTGAACTGAGAGCAAACAAACAAACTGACAAGAGACTACGCAGAGGGCTGACTGGACACAGGTGAAAACAACTGAAGACAGGTGAAACTAATGAGGAACAGGTAGACGGTCACAAAGGAGAGGAAGCTAATGAAGCAAAAACACTGCAGACATGGAAGGAAAGGCATTACCAAAGCAAAACAGGAAGTCAGAAAAAGGGAAGACAGAAATTAATACATAAAACAGAAGAAGACAACGACAAGCAAATTCAGATCTAATCACATTTAATTTGGAAGAGTTTTGGGTTGAACTGACTAATGTAATTGGTGCAAAATTCCTGGCTTTCAAAGTTGTAGCTGTTAACAATTGATTGCCAGTTTACACCACAGACTGTATATAAAAGATGGACACATTTGTCAGGTTTGAAAAGAAGTGCCTTTAACCTGCATTCTTTCAACTTTTTAGGGTGAGCTAGTTTCAGGTCTTTCTGATTATATTTTTTATAATGTGAGTTATGGCAGGAATAAGGGCAAAATATACATTAAAGAAGGGTTTACTTAGACAAGCACTCACACTGGAAGTTTATTATATATATTCATATATATTTATCTGATACGTTTCCTACAGCCTCTTTTTTTCTAATTTTGTCTGATTTGCACTTTTGGTGCTTCTGAACCCAGAATGAATGAGCGTAACAGGACTGACCAATAAAGTGAAATCCCACCAAAACAAGTGGATAAAAGAGGCTGAAAAGCTTAGCAAAGCTGTACAGCTGAGTGATATTCATCTATAGGGGTCAAATGCACAAAAATTAAATGAGGTGCTCTTTCTTGTTGACTCAGCCCAATCTAATGCAAGAAACACAGCTGATTTACTGCCTGGCCCAAGTTGTATGTAAATGCAAAATTGCACCATACTGTATAGCATTTATTATTCACTACTCAAATGCTTGAATTATACAGGCTGAGCTGGCTCAGCTGACAGTGATTTATTGGATTAACTGCATTTATTCCACTCTGAAATTCATTACGTAAATCTGTGATAGAAAAAAAACAGGGGTCTCGCTATTGTGGATTTAAGCTTTAAGTAATTATGTTGCAGGTATCTCATGCTAGATAGTTAGTAAACCTTTCTAATTGTGGTATTGAATCGCTCATGCTTTGCTGCAAACCATTAACTAAATGTGTGAGGAGCCAGATATACGCTGTGAGGTAGTTAATTAGAGTGGAGCAATGCCAGTGGTTAAGACATCCCATAATATAGCTATAATGCCTGAGAGATCTCGTGTGAACAGCCCCTCTGACTGGAAGGGAGCGACTCAAGCTTCCAGCCGCATTATCTGACGTCTGAGAAGCTGGACGTCAGATATTAGAAGCACCACAGCGAGATGAGATGATAGAGTGTTTTTCCCTCTGCTTCATCCATCAATCCTTTTCAGTGGATTTTGTCACAGCTTCCCTATTTGCAAAATAACTTCAGATTTTGGCTGAAACCCTGCCTTTTCTCATCTTCCTAGGCATCTTTCTCTGTCATTTACCCACCTGCATTTTCCCTCTATCCTCCCCCTGTCTCCCTCCATCCCTCCTCCTATCTGTTCTCCTCTTTGTGCTCCTCCCTCGCCTCTCTTATCAATTCATCTCCTTCTGTCTTTTTATTTCTCTCTCTTCCTTCTATTCCCTCTAGTTGCCTCTTAGAAATTCCTTAACGGCACTTTTCTTTTTTTCTCTTTTCTTTTTTTTCAAGGAAAGACAGAGATTGATGGAGTGAACAGCAATAAAGAGACAGGGAGAGGGAGTAAGAGTGTGTATGTGGGGGGTATAATAGAGGGAAAGAGAAGGGAGGGAGGGATGAAAAAGGAGGAGAAGTGAAAAATCTCTGAGCCATAATCTTCACTCAGCCTGGAGAAGCTCTGCCAAGCTGACCACACACACACACACACACACACGTTTTGTGTGGGCTAAGTTTAAGACAGAGTGGAAATCAATGTAGCCACTACCACTATGCATGATAATGAGAAACAGTGTGTGTGTGTGTGTGTGTTTGTGTGTTTGTGTGTGTGTGAAAGAGAGAGACAGTATGACAGAGGATGTGTGTCTAAATCGAGCATCTGTTTGTGTGTGTGTGGATGTGAGTGAATATCTGCAGTGTGTGTGTTTGTGTGTTTGTGTGTGTGTGGTCTAATCCTAACTAAGCCTTTGGGATGTGTGTCTGAGTCTGATACAGAGTCGTAGGCTGATTGCTGTATCTGCCCTGAGAATATGTGTGTGTGTGTGTGTGTGTGTGTGTGTGTGTGCATACGCACACGTCTACATAAGTGTGTATTTGCCTCACTGGAGGTAAACGCAGCTCCCAGAATGCAATGAGGGAAAGTTCAGGTTCAACAAAAAGTCACTTTATTAAATGCGCGGGTAAAGGGCAGGGGTAGTAAGTGAAACTAAGCCTCCTCCTGGTCACGCTATCTTTGCTCAGCCGGCTCAAGCGGACGTCTGCTCTGCTGGCCCAGAGAGGCGGAAAACAGACGCACGGGAGGAAGCGGCGAGCTGGGGTTGCAGGGGGAAGGGTTGCTGGGGGTTAAAGACAGGGCCGTGTAACTACAAGCAGCACTAACCTGTCCGGATCCCACGCATGAAGCCGGGATCCAAAATCATTATTCCTGGTCACACTGCAGGTTCCAGGAAATCCATAACACGGCGGCAGAATCCTGGCATGTTGGGCAGTTCATCAACGGTTTATTGCTCAGATTACAGTGCTGCAAGTCAGAGATATACTGCAGCATGGCACAGATGTTTGGGCTCCATATGGTGGAACATTAAGGTGTTTGAATGTCTAAATGTGGAGTGTGTGCAGGTCTGTCTTTACGTCAAATCTCTTATGAATCACAGTCTTTATAGCTTCTATGCAGTGATTTTGCTTTACCAAAATATGTTCTGTGTGAATTTTGAATGAATTATATTCTCTTTAGAAAGATCAGACAGAAGATCAATAGTGTATCTATTTGTCACTAGCATGTGGGGACTTCCCACAGACTTAGAGACATAGGAGTAGGAGGGTTGTCACACATCTAAACAATACAACTTTGCAGCTTCTGGAAATGTCTATTTAAGTATATTTCGCCTGCAAAATAAAAAGCAGAACATTAGAATCAATCTACTGGGTGCTTTGAAACAAAATTTTAAAAATAAATGTGCAGGATAGGTCAACAAGATCAGAGGTGTTAATATATTGCCTGAAGGCTACAACCAGCCCATCAAAGTTTCCAATTTACCAACTGCATGGCTTTGCAAAATGTGAAAATTAAAATTAAATAAGACATAAATGTGGAATTTTAGCTATATTTAGTCCTCAAGAGTGACATCATGAGAGTCCAAACTGAAGGTCCAGAGGTTTCAGTAATGCTTACAGCCATTTAATAAAAACCTTGACCTGCTATTTGATGCCAGAATAATAGGCAAAGCATCAAAAATAGAAAATTAGGAAACTTGTCAACAGAAAAAATAAAAAACAAACAAAACCCCCCAGATAATTTCCTATTTTTTCAGTGTCGGTCTAAAGTAAAAAATAGGACATTTTCTTTGAATTAACAGAAAATGTAAAGTTTTTGAACACATAAAGTGCAATTTCTGCACATTGCACTTTATGTTGTCCTGTGTTGATTGTCTGTTATATGTCATATGTAGCACCATGGTCTTGGAGGAACTGTGTACTGTACCACTGCACATGGTTCGAATGACAATAAAGCCACTTGACCTGACTTGTACAATGTTGAGCAAAATGCCAGACATTTAAGCTGCATTTAAATATGATTTGGTTACTAAAGAATGTGAATTATTATTTCAAATGGCTCTTAAATAGACAGACCATATTTGAATCAAAATTGTTTAAGTTTGTCCTTTAAACTGTGCTCAAGTACTCTGTTGCATTTAGGCTGGTCAGTTAGTCTACAAATAATGAAGGTCAGATCGTGTTCAGGCTGAAGCACAATAATAGATGATGAATATGTGGTTCTATTCAGATGATCCGACACATTATGACCACTTGACTAGTATGCTGTTGACCTTTTGCTGCCAAAGCATAGATTCTACAAGACCTCTAAAGGTGCTTTAGTGCCTTGCAAATACTTGTGACAGGAGCACAGAAGGCAGTGCTGTGATGCAGTTACAGAGCTGCAAAGTCTGAATAGACAGGTGGTCAGGTGGATGGATGGGTCTATAAAACACTCGCCTTTAATATGGGAGACTGATGTTTGTTTCTCCATTTCAAACTATGCACTTTGAGTCAATAACCTTAACTGTGTCTGCTATAATGAATCATTTCAATCTAAAGTTCAGTCTCTCACCTAAACCTAAAAAAGGTGTACTTGTGCCTACACTCAACTAAACAAGCTGTTTAGTTGAGTCTAAACAACTGTTATTTTGCCTCTAATGCAAACTATAACTAATGCAGAGCTCCCCACAAGCCTTGTTATTTTGGAAATGCAGTTATCTGACCAATTTGGCACTTGCCAAAAGTTTTCGCTGACTGATCCTTCACCCACTGCCTAATAAGACTCAGATCTCAGTTATGAGTTATTTAAGAGTCAATGACAACATTATTATAATCTGACATGAACTAAAGTTGCACTGAACTTGGATGATTAATATATATCTTGATACACTTCCTCCACTTTCACTTAATTTAGCTGCTGCACTTACATATGCATGTGTGCAAGACTTACTGCAGGATGATCTAGTGCTCTGCACAGTCCTCCAAACTTAGGAAAGGTGCTATAACTATTCAGGTAGCATGTGACCCCATGAGACCCCTTGTGACTCTATACATCTTAAAGTCTCTTAAGTGTTAAATAAGCATGTATATATGTGTGTGTGAAAGTGTGTCTAGTATAGCTGATGCAGCTTTGTGTGCCTGTTTTCTTTGTATGAGTGTGTGGATGTGGCTTGTGTGAGTGTGATTTGTGAGTGTGCCTCTGTGTTAATTGGAGAGCTGTTGTCTTGAAAGATCATCCATTTGTCTCCATCTGGCCCTCTGGCTGCAAATACCTCCCTGCTACATCGCACACTCTCACAATCTCACACACACAGGCATGCACACAATTACATTTACTCACGAGTGAACAGTACACGCACTGGTTTTCCTGCACCTTAAAAGACAATGCTCCCTATCGAAGCTGCCACTCAAATACATTTTAATTTACATCATAAATCAAATTTTGTTCTCCATTTCAAGATATTTCTGCAGTCTCTTGGATGAAAGCCTTTAATATTGACTGTAAAGTGGAGATGGTGGGTGTGCAGCAGGCCCACCGGCTCATTTTGGAGCGGACTCGCTTCTCATTTATTTAGGGGATGGAAAGGTGATTCTTGGCCTCTCCATTAAAAACAAAACACAATTGGCTCTTTCTTTAATCCACCGTGAGTAATAGAGTCTCAGTCTAATATGAAATAACTGCCATAATTGTGAGAGATGAGCCCTGCGTTGAAGCCCTAGTGATGAGGACAATATATGGCATCGGTGAGGGAGGGAGAGCATGTCTTGTCTAATTTGAACAATGTTTATTCATAGGATTAGGCTGTTTGGCGAGAATGTGGGTCGTCATGTTCATGAAACAACATGGCAAACACTCTTGAAAGTGATGTAATATTAATGTCAATATGCCCGTCTCATTTTTCATCCCAGTGTCACAGATTTGGAGGGTCTACACTCAACAAACGGTGTAACCCTTTAATTTACTCTTAATACTGAAACTTCAGAGCGAAGGAAACGTTCCATTACTTTTCATTGAAATCAGACTTTAACACGACAAAACTGAGATATTACATTGGTGTTACATGCAACAGAGCATCAGACAGGCAGCAAGTCATAGGTATTGTTAGTCAACCTGGGAAAGCTGTTTTAAAAACCTCTTCTGTGGTTTCAGTCTGAAAAAAAAAACCCCTTTGTAATGCCAAGTTTTATCTCAGCTTGGATTTGTAACAAAACTTTCCTCAACCAGATAAAGATAAGAGTGCAGTAATTCTTTTGGCAATAAAGAAGGAAGACTTACACTCACACAGTGTAAAGAGCACTAAAAACTAAAACCCAAGGCGAGAATCTTGGTGTAATCATTGATGAAGATCTAAATTTCACTGTCCACTTCCAAGTTATGACTCAGGCTTTATCCTGGCATCTTAAATTAGCTAAAAGGAGAAACATGGTGTCTAAGGAAGATTTAGAAAACCTCATTTGTACTTTGAGCTCTTGCAGCATGGACAACAGTAACACACTCTTCTTTGGCCTCCCCAGTAGGAAAAGTGAACATCTCATTAAACGCGCTGCTTCTACAAAACTACTTCAGCCCTGCAACTAACAGTTATAGTGGCTGTTGGTTCCTGCTGTCTGAAACATACCAAACACAAACACGATTTACCCTTCTTATGTGAAACAAATGCTACAAAGCGTACTTTTTCAGAGGTTACCAGGGTAGTGAGTTGCACTAAAGGTGACAAAACAAGTATATGTTTCACTTGTGTTTATTCATAAGGCTGCTGGAAGCTGCTTCACTTTAAAACATAACTGCAGGAACAACAGCTTGTACGATCACCTACGAGGTCATTTTCGGGAGAAGTATAGTCTCAATAAACACCAAGAGGGGAAAAGCTATTACTTCAGTTTTTAGATACTTGCACCGGCCTCTTGTTAGCGTGAATATATAACTGAATTTAAAGCCTTACTTATTATCTATAAGGCTCTCAGTGGTCTGGGCCCAAAATACATCAGATATATTTTTGCTGAGCACAAGTCTGGTTGTTCTTTTGGATCCTTGGGGGTTGGTTAGATAGTGACATCCAGAGTTCAACCCAAACATCAGCTCCCCTTGAAACTTAGATTTTCCCCAACTTTTGTCATTTTTAAGTCTAAGATACAGACCCAGTGTTTTTACTTATTTAAGATGCCATTTTTACATATTCTATTAACTCTGATTTAAACTTGTGTTATCTGTTTTGCATGCTTTTCTTTTATTTTCAGTTTCAACTCTTTTAATTAGTACAGTAATGTTTTTATGCTGCTTTACTTTGAAGATCCTCATTGCTTAAGAAAGCACTTTGCCGTTTTATATGAAATGTGTTGTCCAAATAACCTTACCTTAAAACTTTTTTAAACACAAAGTCTGTGTTATAAATAGTGAAGGGCAATATGAAAGAGTTTTGTATCCCTCAGCAGGAAGGATTCAACAAAAGATGCTATCAGGCTCAAGCTGCCAAGTCAAGCTGATCTTTCATTCTGGGGAATAAAAGTCAGGACATCTTGACTTTTCTGGCTTCAGTTTTGACCATTGGTTTTAAAATTGGACTCTCAAGTGAGCACCCCCAACTTTGTCAGATAACAATACGAAATATTGACAAATAATTTCAACAGCGGATGCATTTCATTGGCTTTTTAGCCCAACTAATACAAGGTAAATACTTTTAATGTTTTCTTTTACATACAATTTAAATATAACCCTAATTAAAAAAAAAACTGACATGCTGAATAAAATGTAAATAAGATTTCGAAATCTCATAAAAGCCCACATTTTATATTTACAACAGAACATAGAAAACAAATCAGTTATTTAAACGAGAAACTGTATCATTTCATGAAATATATCAGCTTATTCTGAATTTGGCTGAAAACTAAAGGCTGGACAGCTAGAGGAGGTCAGTAACATGACTGGATATAAAAATGGTAGCTTAGAGAGGCTTTCTCAGAAGTAAATATGGGCAGAGGTTCAACAATTTGCAAAAAAAAAAAAAAAAAGTGTCTAGAATTTGTGGTAACAATCGACAAATTCCAAGAATTTGGAAAAATCCATGCTCAATGCACAAGGCCGAGACTCAATCTTGGATGCCAGTGATCTTCGTGCTCTCAAGCGGCACTGCATTAAAAACAGACACGATTCTGTCATGGAAATCACTGCATGGGCTCAGGAACACTTCCAGAAGTCACTGTCTGTGAACACAGTTCACTGTGCCATCCATAAATACAGGTTAAAGCTCTATGATGCAAAGATGAAGCCACATGTAACCATGATCCTGAATACTACTGTCCTCTCTGAGCCAAAGCTCATTTAAAATGGACTGAGACAAAGTGGAAAACTGTTCAGTGGTGAGACGAATTGAAATTTGACATTTTTTGGGGGGAAAACATGGACATGCATCCTCCGGAGTAAAGAGGAGAGCGACCATCTGGCTTGTTATCAGCACTCAGTTCAAAAGCCTGCATCTCTGCTGGTATGGGGGAGCGTTAGTGCCTATGGAATTGGCAGCCTGCAAATTTAAAGGTATAACCAGGTTTTAGACCAACATATGCTCCCAGTCATATGTTTTGAGGGAAAGCCTTGCAGATTTAAGCATGACAATGCTAACCCGTATACTGTAGCTATTACAACAGCATGACGTCGTACTATTAGAGTGGCCTGTCATGCAGACCAGACATTTCACCAACTGAAAACATTTGGAGCACCATGAAACAAACAATGCAACAAACAACGCAGACCCAGGACTGATGAGCAGGAAGAATCTTCTATCAGACAAGGATGGGAATGTTTTCTTTCCCATAAGTCCGGCAACCAATCTCCTCAGTTCCAAGACTTTTAGGGACTGTTGTTGAAAGATGAGAAGATGCTATACAGTGGTAAACGTGGCCTTTTTGAGATCTGTTGCTACCATCAAATGCTAAATGACCTAATTTCTTTCTTTCTTTAAATTGTACATTTTTTCAGTTTGAATGTTTACCTCAGTTTTGAAGCTGGGAATCAGAACTGTTAGTCTTAGTTTTTTCTTCCTTTAAATAACTCCTTACAGCTTGTAGAAAAGCTGAATAACATGAAAAACTTGTTGAAAAGGTGACCAACTAGGCATGGATGTCATTTAAAAAACTAAAATCTTAAAAGTACTAGAATATGTTCTTGATATCATGTCCTTTTAGCTGTGGACAAAATTAGTTACGAAAGAAAGAAATACTTTAATAAATACTAAACTGCAGGCATGTTAGCACGATAATGGTGATGAGAAAACAAAGAAAGAGAAAATAAAAGAATGACTAAGCAGCCAAGAAATCCAAATCTATCTTTGTGATTGTGTTGAAACAGAGTTGGCAGGAAATCTGTTTCATCTCTTACTCCTCGTACAAGCATGAAGGACTGCAGGACAAAAAGAAAGCGAAACTTTTGCAGACATATCACAAAAAAACATACCTTATCCGATGCAGGCAGCTGAGCATTAAAGCGACTATTACTTTTACGGAACAAAGTTGCTTTCCCGAATAGGAGTTCACACTGAGAGCAAAATCGCCATTAAAAAGTAGCTGGCATGAAGCACAGCTTGGCAATCTGGCCAATATCTGTCCTGTGTGGGAGCACGCTGAGGAACAACAACAACACATACACAAGGGAGTTGAACCCATATGGTTTCTAAAGGCTGAAACAAATAACTCTCAAACCAAAGTCACCAGTAGCACATATAAGCTATTTTAAAAACAGGTTTGTTTTTATCAGACCTGCAGCAACTTGTTAAGTTATTGTCTAACCTGCTGGTTCATTTCTCCATTAACCAATTAATAATTTAGCTCATAATTCTAAGTCACTCTTGCAGTGTGGTGCTGACTGTCCCAGAAGTTTGTGCTTTTCTAGCCAGACACCCAAGTGTTTGACACCTAGCAATAAAATTACAAAACAATAAGGGAACACAATTAAAAGTGGCTTGTTCTGCTCACATAAAGACGCAGCTGTGAAACTTAAAAAGCTAATGAGTGCATGCATGTCTGTGCATTTAGCCCTGTAGCTTACTCATGCATCTTGCTAACAAAGCCTGCAAGCATTAGCTGATAACTTAGTGCTCCACCGTCTTGACCAAATATGGTCACATCTGGCTCTGAAAACCCAACAATAAGACTTCAAAATACAAACTCCTCAGTAGCAATGTTCATCTCTTACATACCCTCTGTGGTTTGATGTTTCCCAGCTGTCCTTGGACAGGAACATTTTTAATGGGCGTGGCTTAGAGTTTGAGACAAGGGTGTAAGAAGCGCAATGTTTCTATTGATCTACTTTTATACTGCTTTTATACTTGTGTTACTTGCATTTTAATGCAGTGTTTTTTTTAACTACAGCCTCTAGTCAGTCTACTAGTTTTAATGAGGTAATGTAAAATAGAAAACAAATTCCAAATGTCTAATTTTTTTTAAACTATTAAAAACTGAATTATGTTTAATTCTGAGGACTTCAGCAGATGGTATGGGAGTGTGTCAAACTTATGCTTGTTGTCAGTTTCAGTCCAACATCCCTACATGCACTTATCACTTGACAACAGTAAAAAGTGAAAGAGAAGTGAGAGGGAAAAGCTGTGTAATTAACCCACAAAGTACACTGTCGACTTCAAAAACCCTCTTTACTTATTCCTTCCTCCGTCCCTGTCTCTATCTCTCTATCTTCATCTCTTGCCGCTTCTCTGAAGTCCGGTTGCAATATCAGACAGGCTAATTAAAGCAGCACGTAATGAGGCAGCGGAGGGGAGGAAGAAAAGGAGGATGAGGAGAACAAGGAGGTGGAGGACGAGGAGGAAAGGGGTGGGTCAGAGGGAGAGGCTGAGAAGAAAGAAGTCATGATTCGAGGATGTCAAACTCCTATCAAAGGAACAAGCTCTTCAGACAAGCAACTGATTTCCTGTTCCTCTGAGCCTCACTGTAACTCTGTGTTTTGGAATTAAGTAATTCAAAACAGGCATAACAGAACAAAGACACACATATTTTGATCGCTTCAGTCCGAGTAAGAAAAGAGAAGCCGGTGATGCCAGTGGGGTGTTAATTAAGACTAGCATTAAAGTTAGAGTAAAGTAACGTGTAGCCTAAGAACCTCCCTGGAGATGCTGAACCAATGTCTGAAACATACGAACCCACTCATTTTAAATTAGCTGTGAGAGAAAGGTGCCTGCAAGGGGGAAACTTATGTGCATTTTGCTGTGTTATATTTGAGAGTGGAACGGATTTCTTGAAACAGTTGTGAAGATCAAATGTGAACACAAGACAAGGGGATACGTCAACAGCGGTCCCCAACCTTTTTTGCGCCACGGACCGGTTTATGTCCGACAATATTTTCACACACCAGCCTTTAAGGTGTCGTGGATAAATACAACAAAATAAAACCAGTACCGGTACCAAAAATGTTTTTATCCATAACACACGGGAAAAGACCCAGGGAAACAGAGTTAACGATAAAAACGATTAAAAAAAATAACAATAAAAACCGATAAATATGCTGAAAACCATAAATTTCACACCTGAGCCTCAACTCTCGCGGCCCGGTACCAAATGACTCACAGAACGATACCGTGGCCCGGGGGTTGGGGACCGCTGATGTAAAAGAACCGCCAGTTTCTTTCACGTGACAACAAGACACCAAGACTACAAGAGACACTCTATTATATTTCTCCATAGTAGTTTTGAATGTTGTTTCTCTTTGTTTGTTTGTCTTGTCTGTTTATTGTCATTGTCTATCTCTTTGTAGCTATATAATATTTATTTTTTCATTGGGTCCATTCTGTGTCCGTTTTTTAAATTCTGATTATGGTCATTTTGAGTCTCAGTTCTCTTTTTGTGACTTATTTCTGTAGTTGTTTCTCATTTCACTTTATGGTTATGCATTCATTTTGGTTCTGTACTGCTTTTGGCCAATGAACTATTCCTGTGGTTGTTTCATGTTTGAGTCATTTTAAGGCCATATAACCACCTCGCTGCCTTCTTTTTATTTCTATTTGTAGACATAAAAAAAATACTTCAACATAAATTTTCTTCTCTTTGTTGCCACTTTGTGTCAAATTATAGTTGTTTTGCATCTCTTTGGTATTTTGACTTTCTCTGAAGGCACTTCACGTCACTTTATTGACATTTTGTATTTCCCTTGGCATATTTTGGACTCACTTCCATTTCTTTCATTTGCTGCATTGTATCTTTGAGATTGGTTATTTTTTGTCTTTTTGTTTTTGATGTAACTTTATGGCTGCTTTATGTCTTTTTTGTCAAATTTGCTGCAATTTACTGTCACTTTAAGGTTTCATGGTGGGCCATTTGTCATACTTTTGCATTCTTTGTGGTAATTTTGTATCCCTTTACAGCACTTTCGCTTCTCCTTTCAGTCATTATAGTCTGTAGACATTTGAGGTTTCTTTGTAGAAATTTTGCAGCTTGTATCTAGTTTGTCACTTTACATCTCTTTGCAGTCATTTTGTGTCTGTTTTTGGAGATTAGGACCGTCTGCATCGTCATTTTCAGGTTCTTTGTGTCCATTTTTTGCTGCTTTGCTAGGATTTAAGTGTATTGCAATTTACGATCTTATTCTGGTCATTTGTGTCTAATTATGGATATTGCACACCCATTTTTCTGTTTGTAATGATGATCATTTCTTTGTGGCCATTCCATTTCCATTTTGCCAGTAGCACATCCTTTTAGTTACTTTGTGTCTATTGATTGACATTTTGTTTTTTGGTCATACTTTGCAAAATATTGTGTTTATTTGATGTAATTTTATATAGTATTGCTCTTCATTTGACCATTTTTTTTTTTGTCATTTTGTGTTGCTCTGGTGTAAATTCATGCCTTCCCTGGCCATTTTGCACCATTTCATGGACAATTATGGCAATTCTGCATCTCTTTTATGACAATTTTTTGTCAATTTTGGTTGTCTTTGTAGTCATTTAGAATCTCTTTGTGCTCATTTTTCACTTCTTGAGTGATTTGGTTGTTATTTTGTGTATTTGGTCTTTTTAAGTGTCTGCATTGCCATTTTGCTGTGATATGTTATCTTTTTTTTTTTTTTTTGCTCTTATGGTAATATCCTTTCTCTATGTGCCTATATTTTCTATCTTTTTGTAGTGATTTTGTATCTCTTTATGGTCATTTTCTGGCTCCTTCTGATTGTTTAATCTCTGTTCGGTTGGTATTTGTTTGTGTCATGGATCATCTTCAGTAGGCATGTTTAGTAAGCTATCCATTGATGTAAACCACAAAGAGGTCCTTTGCGGTCTTGGTTCAAGTGAAAATCTGAAAAAAAAAATGTCTCTGAGTGATTTTTGACTCGGCCTTGTCTCTGCCGCATGGCTGATGATGAAATGACTTGAAAGATGAGAGACCGGCAAAGAAAGACGGAGATATGGAGAGGCAAGGGGAAGAGACAGAATAAGACTAAGATAGGAGACACATAGACACGCTGAGACAATAAGGAGGATGTTATTCCTGCATCATTACTTCAACACCCATTCTCCCTCTACTGTCTCATCTTCTCTTTTCATTATTATTCGCACTCCCTCTCATCTTTTCTTTCTATTATTCATCCTCTCTCTTCATGTCTCTATCATTAGTTTTTATCTCTCTGTCTCTCTTGCTTTCTGTTGTTCAGACACTCAGACAAATGAGCCATGAAATATTCGCCATCAAGACACAGAGAGAGTTTCTGAGTGTGTGTATCTCTCTGTGTGTGGGTGGCAGGCTGTGCACATGAGAGTGGGTGTTTGTGTGCATTTTGACTTTGGCTTTAAGTCTGTCAGGTCTACTAGCCACTCTGGAAGGTAGCCCACCTGCGTTTGATCCGACTTTTGTGATCCAAAAAGTAATTTGGCAGGCAAGAAATCAAATTGGCTGCTAAAAATTGTGAATCCAGTCACGGCTGCAGAGCTGACCAGCCAAGGAGAGAGGATGTTTCACGGAGATCCCAGCCAGAAATCTCACAAGCAAATTTGCTAAATTAGCACAGAAGATTGTGTTTTATTGTTTAATAAACCGCAATCATCCCCTAAACTTGACTAGTTGCTATGTGAAGATATTCTTGCAGGAATTATCACTGACCACAATATCAGGTTTTGCTGAATCATCAAAAACATGTAATTTTCTCTGTAGGTCCCTAAAGAAAACTAAATATCGTTATTTTTAATAAAGGGGTAAACACTCATCCAATACAAAATTTATCTTAGAAACATTTTCCTCAACTACATGTTAAGCTGCATGCTGCTGTGCAGAATACTTTTTGCATGTGCAGCTGACTTAAAAAGCACAGCCTCTACTCATTACAGCATTGTAGAACATTATTAATTAAGCACCTCTGAAATACATATAGTGAACAAACTTGCAATTTAGGAAATTTTTACCAAACAAGAGCTGCTAACTAAAAAGGTGGACAAAGCTCGCTGAGGAATTAACATACAATTTTTTAGGCATCTAAAGGAAACCCAAAAAATTAGATTTGGTTAAAATGTTAGAAATGAAAAAGTTTTATTTTCTAAATTTGGTAGATAAGTGAAATGACACAAACACTTTGGAAGAACATTTTAAAACTCATTCATTTAAATTTTATGAGAATAGAGGATTATGAAAAAATTGTCATGTGAAAAAATTAGATTAAAAAATATACAAAATATTATTAATAGTTGCTAACATGTTTCAAATATTAGTTAAAAAAAAGAAAATAGGGGATGAATAAAGGGATGAATGAGACAAAAGAGCCGACACCACAGGTGAGCGTTGCCATGAAATTACAGTGGAGGAGTGGGACAGTTTCTGTACGGCTCCCTTGCTGGGACCATTATGGTACAGAAACTGATGTCTCACTCTGTGTCTGTGTGGCAAATTGCAGCTGGACAAATAGTCAATTTTTTTGATCATTCACCTGTATGATTTCTTTATAGTTTAGAGTGATTCCCATATCAAAGTGTACCATGAGGTACCATGATAACCTTCAATTAATGAGAAAATAAATCTGATACAATTTATAAAAGAACATTTTTTTCAACTGTTTTAAAAGCTAAAATACCAAAAAGGTAATGGGTAAGTTTTATTCCGCTGGTCAAATATTTGCAATTAAAAAGAGTAAGTAGAACCTGCAAGAAAGGTCTACCAGATAAATAATACTGGTGGTATCTTCAGCTCTATGACCAAGCACTTATAGGTTGTGCTGGGTAGGGAGACTTGGGGCCACTGACCACTCCTTTACTACAAAGCGAGTGCAGTGGACCAAAGGAAGCCTCAAAAACAAAGATTCAGACATCTGTTTATAAATAACAAACCGATAGAATAATTTCAAACAACTCCAGGGTGGGGCTGTCTATTCAAAGCAGGCTTCAGGAATCAAGGTTCAGCTAATATAACACTGGCAGAACATTTTTATCTGTTTGTTAAGGCTCATTTTAGTAATTTTCACTCCACTTCTACCATAAAGACTAATACATCAAATACATTCCCATGAAGACAACCCAGAACAACTCTTCTTGTTATTGTTCAGTATTGTTTTTCAGTTTGAGCATGAACTATTGAAGTACTCCAATTATATAACTTCCCACTGCATACTTTCAAATGGTTTCTGCAGAGTCGAAGGTGAGCAGGTATGCTCATGGTGGAGGGACGGTGGAGACCGAAGCAAAGAACCATTTGCATATTCATAGATGCATAGATCTGCACATATTTAAGGGGGTGTAGAGATACATTGAAGCCATTTTCAGGCACAAAGGATTTTTTTAAGTGTGTAATTTCCATGAAAGAAAAGGTTTAGAGATGCAATCAAGTGAACCTCTTGTTTCCTTGTGGTAAACATGTAGGTGTCTAAATTACTAATAATTGTTGTCTGAGCTTCATGTTAAATTACTCCACCACAGTAGAATAAGAAGGATAGTTTTTTTTAGTCAATCAAACAATTCTTAGTGGGCTCTGGAGCTCCAGTGCAGTTGTTAAATATCTAATATATATATATAATTTATCATCTAAGATGGCCACATATTTTTTTTTCTATAGTTAGATCAAGCATAACTATGGCCCAAAACGTTATGCAAATTTATCAAATGGTCAAAGATCTTTAGTTGCACCAGCAGCAAACAGGACGCCTGCTTTTTTCTCTTAAATTTGGCAGATTTACAAATATACAGGAGGGCAGCAGGTTATGCAAGTTATGTCACTTGGGAGAAGCTGAGTATGAATCACATTTTCTTTTACAGTGTCCTTATTATGATAAGTAAAATATTATTTATTTAATGAAATGTCTGTTAAGAATTAAGAAATGTTTTGGACCACTGACAATAACAGAATAAAAGAGATGTTTATTCATGTTAATCCTTACAAGTTAGCTACCATTCATTCTGAACCTTGTAGATTTGTTTTCATATTCTGCCTCTGCCATATCTTTCTTTTTAAAAGAAAATATACTTACATATGACATTTTTGTTTCAATATCTTTGGGTCATCAGTTATTTATGGCAAAACATTAAATAACCTAAATGGTGTATTTGAAGTTTCATTGAAATTTTATTAAAGAAATGTAATAAAAATCTATAGAAAAAGTTATTTTATAACCCAAACCCAATTTTACTGTTAAAAAGGTGAAATATGAGTAACATAAAAATGCTACTTAAACCATAATGTAGATGTAGAAGTCTTTCATGAAAGTATTGATATTGTCATTGACATTTAGGTCTCACAAAATAATGTATAAGACATTTTTAGAAGTAATAGTGTCTTCAGGCTGGGTATTATTATTATTTTTTTAATCTGTGACAAATTTAAAAAAAATAACAGAAATAAATTAAATTCAGTCTTTTACAGAGACCATATATTAGATATTTCTGTCTCTGTATCATCCAGAAATATTAAAACCTCTAAAATATCAAATTAAATCTTCGTGGAATATTTCTGTCTTGCATTAATGGCTGCCACACATTATCCCAGAGACCTGTTGATGTTTCCGCAATTACCTGGTTCCGACTGAGGTCAATCATAGTTCTATAACGAGGTAATGTCCCATTAAGATAATTGGGTTAATTTGTTGCAATTAACAAGGCACTGCAGGGACAAAACAGTGTGAGTCAACCAGGGGACAGCAGTTCAATAAATGTACAAAAACATTTCAAAGTCTTCAAAGTTTAAAAAACAACTGATTTGCAAAACCATTGTAAGGATGGCCTATTCAGGTTTGAATCCCCAGCTGGGATGTTCGAGCACAGAGTAGGACGTAGTATTTATCATCCACATTATATAAGCTGCTCTTTGGGGGTGCTATTGTCAAAACTAGCCAGAAACATCAGTTTAAATGTGTTTGCAGCACAGCCCCATTCCAGATGTTACACATCCTCACCCTGTTTATGCAACACAACTTGTAAAAAGTGCATAAAATCTGTTATGGACATGAAGCCAGAGGCACTTCCATATGTTTGACATCTTTAGCACGACATCTCTTCTGAGGTTAAAACTCCTTATGTGTTGTGGGTCTAAAGAAATTGGTGTCAGTTTAAAGCTCTATAAAGCACCCTGACTCTTAGTACTGCTTGTTTGTGTATTTCTGTGTTTGGATTCCCCCCCCCCATTTGATGGAAAAGACCCAAAATGTGTTCTAAGTCCCAACTTTTCACATACTAATACTTGGACTGGAGCTTTCTCACCAGGTAACATGCACGATAAGGCTCCTGAATACCATTCTGCCAGATGAGTCAAATTTGCATAGTGATGTTGTTGGCATAATCACTCGATTTGAGAAGAAGGGGGTTCATATCCCTTTTGGGACCACTATTTTCCCACTTATTTTACTTTGATCCATCCATCCATATAGTCATTCATTTTCTCCCACTTATCAGGCTCTGGGTCGCAGGGGCAGCAGTCTAAACAGAGATGCCCAGAGCGCCCTCTCGCCAGAAAGCTCCCTCCGCTCATATGGGAGGATAATGAAGCCTTCCCAAGTCACCTGAGAGACATAATCTCTCCAGCATGTCCTGGGCCTGCCCCAGGGTCCTCTCCCAATTGGTTATTCTCTAAGCCACCTTCCCATAGAAAACGTCCAGGAGGCATCCTAGTTAGATGCCACACTACTATGCAGGAAAGCAGTGGTTCACCCAAATCACTGAGGGGAACCCAGACACCATTCGGGGGAAGCTAATTGCCCCACTTGCATCTGCAATCTTATACCCGTCTATGGACACAGTTTGTACTCATCGATGACACTAAGTGGGGACAGAATTATAGATTGAACTGATTTTCCACATTTGGTTTGGTTGTGTTTAGGCACTTTGTCTACTTGGTTATGTTTAGGGAAAGGGATTTGGATATATATACACTCTTGAACAATTTGAACCACATGATAAAGAAGAAATTTCTTCAATTTGCAAAAAGGTTTCTCCTCCTTTGTTAAATGGTTCTGTGAAAACACCAGCAAACACATTGAAGTCTACTTGACAACACAAGAAGATGAAAAAAGTTAATGGTAAATGGCTAACCTCTAAGTGGAAATGTGTTCTGAGTAAATATCAATATGTGATAACTTGGAGGTAAGAACAGTTTGTCACTTTTCTGTGAGAGACATTATGTTGGATCAGTATCATTTTGAGCCACCAGGTGTGCACGTTTTACAAAAATACCTTCCAGTGTCTTTGTTCTAATTAGGTGGATGTCAGTCTGTGCTGGTTGCATGAGTCGTTAATTACCACTTCAGCATCCTTTACAAACTGAAAATCTCTCCACTTCAGAGATCCTGCATGTACTGTACCATATTTCACAATGTTCACATTGTTTTGACATACAATGACAAAAATACACTCAAGGACGAGCATTCACACATTACTCTCAAGTGGCTTACACCTATTTCTAGACCCATAATCATTCCAGATATACAGAAGCCTAAATTGTGCCTTTTAAAAAAAAAGGATAATGGGCTTCTAATTTAAAGCATGTATAAATAAACAGACCAGGTCATACTGTCTATGTCTCTTGTAATTAGTTGTACTCTTGGATTTTACTTCTAGTAAAGTGCCAGCAATGGTGGCTTTGGAGCCATTTTGGCACTTATTTTTTGGCTCGTCTTCACGCAGGAGAACTTGTAGCCATCTGATATTCCCTAAATCTACTAGTTGTTATTTCAACCACGAAGCTGACAAATGTTTTTCTACTTGGCTGCCAGTATGAATGAAGCAAACACTCAAACCAAAGTACATTTACTTGGCTGCAGCCTTTAATGTCTAACTGCAGAAAGCATGCTGTCCCACCAACACAATAATAACCACATTTGTAACAACCAAGTAAACCGAGTAAGATATCCTTATACTAGCCTGTCTTAGCCATAAACACCAAATAATATAATGCATTTCTGATAATGCAACAAACATAATGAATTTGTGACTGTGTTTATTCATGCAACCTAGAGACAGAATAGCTTAGATCCAGTTTCACTGCTTCTAAAAGTACAGATTAATGAGATTTTAACAATCGTAAAAACTCATGGATCTAATAGACATCAAGTTGTGGGGGTTGCACTGATCACTTTGTGTTGCACTTTTTATCTCAGTGTATAAGTGTCTTCTTTGACTGTAGTTGAACTTACTGTGTGATGTAATGACACCAAAGATGATGATGATCATCTGATGATGTATTAATTCAATGAGGAAGAGGGCGCAAAAACAAACAAACCAAAAACATGAAACAATGCAAAGTATCAAATCAAAACCTTATTTTCTAAGTTACCAATGGTCATACATGGTTTCCCAGTCAGAAAGGCAAATTATTCTGGTAAAAGGTCACACATGAGTAGAATCACACTATGAAAAACTTGCAAGAAAAATTTAAAATCGGTAAAAAAATAGGGAAAAAACCACCCACCTGGGATAAATGCTGGGAAAGAAAAACACAAGGAGTCAAATCTAGCTCAAGGAATATCCACTTGGAAGCTTGACTGGACAGTGACAAGACAATCTGGCGAGGGAAACAGGGGAGTGTGTACGCTGGGGAGAGCGATTAACTGATCAAGAACAGGTGGTGGAGGAAATTGGGGAGAAAACCAACAAAGGGAGGAAGTTAAACTGACAGCAATGAAAAGGGATCACAGAGAATCGCCCGAGGCTAAGCATGATCAAAATCGAAAAACCATGACTGATGCACACCTTGTTTAAATCACTGCAGAAAGACTCAATAAGTCATTTTTAAATGCCAATAATAGTTCTTGCTGTCCAGCAGTTTCCTTCAGTTTGACACCCAGGACAATTTTGAGCCCTTTTACACTCCACACACATCCTTTCAGTGCTGTTGTCAGCAACAGCATAAAAAGACAGAGTCCAGAGAAGACCTCACTGCAGCGCGATAAGCAGGTGAAGCACAGACGCATCCAGTCGGCTGGGGGGGGGCTCGGCCTTTATAGTCCCAGCTACTGGTGTTGCTTTTAGGCCAAAGCAGCAGCAGTAGCCTCTCTTTGTTGCAGTCCCTCAGTGCAGAAACTCTGACTCTACCAGCATACTTTGACTCTGACAACATGTTATAAAATGTGTAGTAATCCCACAGGTCCCCTGCATGTACAAAACAAGAAGTTGTTTTGGCTAACCGAAATGCAGCAGCTCCAACAGCTGAGTGAGCAGGAGTGTGCTCCCCAGAGCAAAGCGTTGAAACGCAGCCAAACATTTCTGTGCAGCTCTTCTGACATAAATTCACATCAGTGGATACTGAAAGTAAAGCAAGTTACCTATAGCAATATAAAATTATTACCCTGATTAATAATAATAATGATAATGATAATAATAGTGCAAAAGTCTCGAGCTACATCCCTCATTTCTTTGTATTTTGCCTCTTGAGATGCAGACTTTTTTAAGTGGTCTTGAGACTTAAGAATATTTCTCTGGACTTTCTGAAGGTTTTTCAGTGTTTTACTTTCAGTCCAGTCCTTCTACATCCAAAGAAGAATGTCCTTCAAGAAGCCTGGAGAAGTATTCCTGAAGTCTGCTTAAAAAATTACAATAAAGCTGCCTAAAAGGGTTCAGGCTGTGGTGATACTATATGCTGTATTCCTATATATGTTTCAGTATATTGCTGCAGCATTTTCCCATTTTCCTAGTAAACCATAAAGAAGACTCAAGACTCTTGCAAAGTGTTATATGCAGACAAGTGTTCTTTGCATTGCCCATTTTTTCCTTGAATGTCTTTTCCCGAGCCTGTTAACATGCAAATCTAACTTTGGTTTTTTCATATATTTTTTTTTAAACAAAGTCATTACTGGCATCAGTGATTTAAACTCTATGTATGACAAGAATATGTACACATTTCTGTTATTAGTAGAGAAATAACTGTTGACTCTCTAATGAATCACATACTCGAAAGAATGAACCTGAAAGTCTATTTGCTGG
The DNA here is from genome assembly GCF_001858045.2 of Oreochromis niloticus. Lineage (NCBI taxonomy): Eukaryota > Metazoa > Chordata > Actinopteri > Cichliformes > Cichlidae > Oreochromis > Oreochromis niloticus. The sequence goes on from NC_031978.2 coordinate 5,406,085, forward strand.
TTTGATTATTGGGGTAAACAAAGATTCAAACACAAGACTGGCATTTTTATTAGTCCCAATATCGAGACAGCTTTCTTTTAAACAACTGTTTGTTTTTAACTTTTCCTATATATTAAATACTTATAATGGTGGACGTTTATGTTAAAGGTGGCCATAGTTTCAAATAATGAAATGAGCATATGCATTTTATTTATATATAGAATTTTGTTCTTGGTTTTCCATGATATCATACAGAGCAGAGCTGTTTGGAAGGAAGTTGGCTTTGAGGGAGGGTGAAGCTAAAAAGACTTGGATGACTTGGAGGGCATGTAAAGCTGCTCTGTTAGAGTCCAACAAATAGAAATGCATACCTGGACTTGATCCAAATAGGTTGCCTTTAATTCCTATAGAACAGCATCAAGGCTATAAAAAGACCTTTACTGCAAATACTATGTTTACTTTCTTTCTTTCTAAATCAGCTTACCTCCCTTAAACCAACACTGTTATTTTCAAAGAGCAACCAAATCAGTTTTCAGTTATATGTACATGAGCTTGTCTGTACATCTTCGAGCAGGACGGGTCATTCCGTTCTTGAACCATTTCCAATCTCCAGTAAATGAACAAGGGACAATATTTGCCGGACTACCAGACCTTGCAAAGCCCTCATCAACTGAAGACTCATGGAGGAAATAAAGGGACTGAAACTCTCATTTTTAGCCTTAAATTGGAAGGGTTTTTATATTTATCCACTGAAGGCAAAATACATTTCTGTAGCTCTCAAACTGAGTCTGTTAGTTTCTAAACTATAATAGAGCTGGTCTGCCATAATGTGAAGGCCTGGATCTTCTCACAACAAATTAATAAATGCTTATTTCCCCTCTAGAAGACCAGAACCTACAGATAATATAATATAATATAATATAATATAATATAATATAATATAATATAATATAATATAATAGGCCCTTCTTGGTGAGTGGTACATTTGGTAAAATGGTGAACCATGTTTCCTTCTTCTTGCAATTAGAACATACTTATCCCGACTACACACACACGACACACACACGACACACACACGACACACACACGAGAACAGTGTCATTTAACTGAATTTGATTTTCCTTTTTTATTGCAAGCCTTTATTTTTCCAGAAGGGATGTTATGATGAAAAAACCCGCCAAAACCACACATAAATAAAACTGATCAAACGCACAGAAAATTATAACTGCGTTTGATATAAAGACACAAAATAACAGCACACGAGTCAATAGCTCCATATAGCCCTTTGAAAAGATGATCAATAAAAAATGTGTCATTCTTTGGTCGGTGGTAATAAAGTAACCTCATATTTACTTATATTACATATTTTATTGACTTTTGGCACTCTGAGATATTACACAGAGGCCTTACTAGTAGTGAGCAGTGACTTCATCTTTCCTTGCTGCATGCTCTTTAAAAGGTTGACTCAGTTTTTCTTATTGAATGCTGCTAACCTTCCAGGCTACTTATCACCTAGTTGTCACATCAGCCGGTATTCATTATAAGCAGTGAAAGAACATTTAAAGAGCTCATTCGGTATAAAGGGGAACAAATGCCGCAGCATTTCCTACAGATCTTGTCTTTTTCTTCATACACTGACAGAAAATATTCAGTAATTCATCTTTCTTTCATTTCTTTCTTTTTTTTGAAAAATGTTTTGACCTTGTCCCAAATTTTTAGTGCATTGAGGTGATGATTATGCCACACCACGGGCAGCATGAAATGATCAATATTCTCCTTTTTATTCCCTTAAACCTGATAAAAGCGTCTATCTACATCCTGACTGTGGTTTGTCATTAGTGTTAAGAAAGTACAAGCTTGGAGAAAGAACATAACCCTGAGGGAGACAGAGGAAGAGAAATCTGTCAGTAAGAAAGTCATTTACAGGAGCAGCTCAGCGAGCATGCGAGGCAGGAAAAAAGCTGCAGAGGGGCTTCACTTCACACTTCAGACTTATCAAGCCAGTTACAAGACATCGAAAATCAAATTAGTTACAGCCGTCAGCTTTGTTTCAGCAAAAGTAAAACATTTCAAGATATTGAGTTGAGTGAGGCAAAATGTGGACTATTTGATGCTTTTTATTCCATTTCTTTTATATATTTTCTTCAACTTGAAATGTAAAAAAAAAAGCAGAGGAGTCAAGATGAAACACTCAGGTCTAATCGGATGTTGACAATTACAGTAACAAGGCATAACAGACAATTCTGCATCTCCAAGCAGATATAAGCCCTGTTTTGGTCTCCTAATATGAAAAAGGAAACACAAATTCAGACAAATGTATACCAGCTGTCTGTAGGTCTATGGAGAAAGTCATCTTTTCCTCTAAATAGCTTCATTACAACCTTACAACATTAGTCAAGTGTCCAAAATCATGACATCAAGAGGATGCTCATGTTGCTCTGCGTCTAATGGTTGTATCTTATTTACAATTTACCCACTGACTTCTTGTAAATGTCTATAAACAAATATCATCATATAAATATGTAAAATTTGTAACTAAGGGACAAGACCTTCGGTACCAGAAGCCTTCTAGTTTTTGATTTATTTCTGGTGACTAGTCATGTTTGAACATGCTGCACGCAGGTACCAAAATACAATCTTGAAAGCATCAATTTTCATTTTAAAGTATTAGAAATGAAAGAATTGGAAATTCATTATAGGGTATAGATACAATACACTGGCTGTAGAATCCACGATCGTGGCTAGACCAGAATCCCTAAAAACTGGGAGTTGTACCCAGAAAATCAAGTCAGCAGACTAGCCAATAGGTTCATATTGGTTCATATTGGCATGTTAGTAAGTTGATAAGATGAAGGTCCATCAGAATTGCTTTTGCTTTTCCATCCATCCATCTTTTTAACTGCTTATCCAATTCAGGCTTGTGCACTAGGATAGGGTCCAGTACACAAGACAGGTTGCCAGTCTATCGTAGAGCCAGCACAGGAGACAGACAACCATTCATGCTCACATTCACACCTGTGACCAATTCAGAGTGAACTAATCACCAATTAACCAAATATGCATGTATTTAGAATGTGGGAGCAGCTAGAGAGAACCCCTGCAAGCACAGCGAGAGCATGCAAGCTCCACACAGAAGTATGGAAATATGCTATTTGTTTATATTATTTAGTAAATTTGGTGAAAGTGCTTGAAAGTGAATGCCCTGTTTTTTCTTTTTCTTTTTTTCCTGGTGTGTCATGAAGAGTTTCAGTTCAGTTGTATTCATATGGCATCAAATTACAACAACAGTTTCCTCAAGGCACTTTACTTTTTAAGGTGAAGACCCTACAATAATACAGAGAAAACTCCAACAATCAGATGACCCTTTATGAGCAAGCACTTGGTGACAGTGGGAAGGAAAAACTCCCTTTTAACAGGAAGGCACTAGCTTCATGGAGGGGACGCCACGGTTTGAGGATGAGGGGAGAAAGACAGGACAAAAAACGCCCTGTGGAAGAGAGCCAGAGATTAATAATAGTATAATAATTATATTTAATAATATTTAAGTGCACAGTGGTGTGTAAAGACATAGAGAGTCAAACAGCCGAGACAATGTTACTGCAGCTACTTTTACTTAAGTCTCTTCAAACTCATCTGCAACTGAATAATGTTTGAGTAATGCTTGAACAGACACAGATGGATGAATTACCAAATACCCACTTAGGTCACAAGGCAGAACCAAACACCTGACCACTGAAATAAACTGGAAATTAAAGCAGGGAATGCAGCTGCCAGCATCACATCTGTATTTTTAAATGCAGTTGTTTACCAGCGTTTGGAGATTGACTGATATGTCGTGACTCACCTCCACTTCAGTTAGCTGAGTTTTTATTTTTTTATACGTGTGGTCTGACTGAGCAGCTATTCAGAAATTGTTTTTCACACTGAAAACTGTGCTTGTAAGATGTAGTGTGGATTTGGGAGGTTACTTTTTTGCCTCACAGCTGTGCATCTGAGAGTTTGTCCAAAGGGTTTTAAAAAATTCATTCACTCTACAGGTCAGACAATTTCCCAAACTCTTCCACAAAGCTCTCCCATAACTGAACTAAAAAAAGAAAAGAATTAAATAAAAAAAGGAATGAGATTTTCAAAGAACAACAAGAAAACATCTTTATTTTGTTGCACAGCAGTGCACCAAAAGCTTCTAAACTGTAATGTGTTTTAATTTGAGTTTACTGAGCAGCAATTTCCAAGCTATCCAGCAAGTCATGTGTAATGGACATGGAAACCCATCCTCAGCGGGCTTAATGCAACCCAACGACATCTTTAATGACATAATGCAAACCTATGCCGTCTTTGATTAAATAATGCAAATGTAATGTTTCGTTGTGTAATAGAATAATGCAACATAAATTTGTTAGTTAATGGAATTATGGTAGCTACGGTAATCACTTCTCTGATGAGCTAATGCTGAGTAAAGGAGGAGATCCCTGCGGTAATGGCAGAGGATGGCAGCCGTTCTGGGACGTTGAGGGATTAAGGGAGGTTGTCTGTGTTTCCCCTCTGCTTTTGTCACAGTCTTCCTGTTTGTCTCTGTCTGTCCTCTATCACATTTTCTGTCTTTGTCTTTCTGTCTCCGGCCCCTCCTCTCCCGCAGACCTATTCACAATGCTCACAGAGCTCAGGAAGCTTCTCGATTTTTAGAGACAAAAAGTTGGAATTTTCCAACTTATGCAATCTGTGACGCACACACACACACACACACACACACACACACACACACACACACACACACAGCCGAGTACCCAGACCTCCACTGAAGGTCGTGTCACAGATTGAGTTTTCCCTACTTTTAAAGATAAATCAATCTTCCATTAATGGAGAATGTGTGTCTGCGTGTCTGTGTGTCTGCATGTCTGTGTGTGTGCATGTGTGTTAAAATCTTGCATTGCATTTGTAAAGGCACATGGGCTGTAGACACTCTTCTGTATGTTCTGTATAAAGACAAATTATCGCATATGGGTTTGCAAAAATGTGTGTTTTTTTGTGCGTGTATATTTAGGTGTGTATCAACTTGTTTGTTTGTGTGTGTGTGTGTGTGTGTGTGTGTGTGTGTGTTCACTCAGACACTCAGATTGCTGATCAATAATTGTGATTGAAGGGCCCATTAGCCATCGGAAGCAATAGAGACAGCATCACTCCAAATGACAAACTCAACAATGAACACACACACACACAGACACACACACACAAACACTCACGCACACACAATATGACAGGTAACAAATTAAAAGCTTGAGTATGATGAATACACATCCCCATAAACGCATTTTACAACCTATACTGGCTATGGCTGTAATTTACCACTCCAGCCAACACAGAGGGATTTTCCACAAACACATTTTGTTTTCATCTTGCTTCTATGGCCAACTTTCACAATTATGATTTATAAATATGCAAACACACTTTGAAATGTACTTTTCCGTCTTCATCTGATGAGTCAAATTTTATTTTTCTTTAAATAATCTAAATGGCTGGGAACTGATTTTTTGTGTCTACGGCTAATAATTTAATAATCTGCAGGCGGCTTAATGCGGTTTTCTTTCTTCTCTTCCTCTTCGATAGGGAAAGAGAATATGAGGCAGAATCTGCTTTAGACATGGTCATAAGATACATTTACACTTTACAAATTGCACAGCTAAAGTGCTTTTAATTATTTTTGGTAAACTATTCACTAGAATTGGGGATGCTCATATTAAACATGGCCAAATTTTGAAGTCACTGTATGTGCATTCGATCCCTGTGAGCGAAAAGGTTTCAGACTGCTCTAAATGCTCAGTTTTTTGTACACTTTGAACTGTAAGACATTAGACAGATGGGATATCCCTTATATGCTCATCCCAAGCACAGAGCCCTGGCTGTAGGCACATTCAATCCTTGTGCTAATAAGGGGCAAGGCTGGCTTAAAGGAAGAGGAAAGGATGCTAAAATGCTACAGACAGGGCATAAACTAAAAGTGGCTGCACCAGTGCAGAGTATAACATCAAAATAATCCTTGATTTTGAACAATGAGATATTCAAAGCTACTGTAGCAGACCTGAAGATTACATAAAGGATATGAAAATGAGCATCATTGGTCCCCTTTATGCGAAAATGGCAATATGAAAAACATCTGCATTTTAAATTCCACTTGGCAGAAGTCAAATTCCTTAAGGGTATCAAAACTAAAAGTTTTCATCATGCAAACTGGGCTTTTTCACAGTTAAATCATGTAGCCCGAAGGTCCTTGAAGTTTATATATTTATTTTTTTATCCTGTGCAATAAGATGAAAATAAAAACAGTCTGTGTAACTCTGAGGCTTTGTTAGTTTGTTTGGTTTTGCATAACAATCTACGTCTTTGTAATCAGCTACTTCTCTCAAAACACCTTCAGGGCCTTCACATACATTTATGCATTGTATTTAATATCTTGATCAGATGTTTTGAATGCAGAAATCATATTAGCTAGTTAATATTTTACAGTGCTTTAGTATTAGTAATTTTTGTAATCTCTGTTGGGATATTGTGAAAAGGACCATTTTCAATCTAATTTAACAAACTCTACATTTTTTTAAAAGCTGCATGCCTTGTGATCTGAATAGTGTTATGTATTTTAAAATGTCATCTAGCCCAGAAAAATACAATCACCAGTAATGATATTTTCATTACATTTGTTTAATTGGGTTCTCTTTATCGCCTTATAGGACTTGTGTGCAGATCTGATGATGTTTAGGTCATGTTTATTGGAGATATGTAGAAAATATATATTAGAGGGTTTACAAATCTTTTTTCTTATTCTGTAATAAGCAGAGTGTTTACACAGAAAAACCATTACCTAAAATTCATTATGGTCTGCACACATAGACAAATCGAAAAGATCTCAGATCTGCATTAACTCTAATGACCAGCACTCGGGTGACGTCTCTTGTTGCACAAAAGAAGTCCAACTGTAAAGAAGTCCTTGAGAATATGACTTCACTTTTCACTCAGACTGTGACTTGAGTAACAGTTTAAGAAGAGTTTACAGTCTCAGTCACTGATTGCAAGTCTTGTGTATTATACCATGATATTCATTTAGAAAATTATGGTCCCTTAAAATGGATGATAAAGCAAGGCATGCTACGGTAAGTAGGGTTTCTACTCTTGTCAGTGACAGGCTGCTACTGTATAAACCTGGGGGGTCCTTCGTCTTTCACCCTAACCTTCCTGCCAGGGTTCAAGATACCATGATGGCAATGGACATACTGAAGAGTCAAGGTTTCAGTATCCAGTCAATACATTCAGCTAGTTCAATTCACTTCATCCATCCATTCTTTTCTGATTATCCAATTCAGGGTCATGAGCTGCTGGAGCCTATCCCAGCTATGATAGGGCAAGAGACAGAGTACACCCTGCACAGGTCACCAGCCTGTCACAGGGCCAACACAGAGAAACAGACAACCAGTATGGAAACCCAGTAGGTTTTCAATTAGATGCCTCCCAGTGACAAAGCACTACACAGAGGGAGAGGAAAACTCCCTTTTAACAGAACGAAACCTCTGCAGAACAAGCAGGGCAAACATCTGTCCTGACCAGCTCGGGGGTGAGAAGAAAGAGAATAGAAAATAAAGGCACAGGGAAACAGAACACACACTGGCCTGGGACAGAGAAGACACAGTTTTATGACATGCAGAGATGGTGTAAAAACACCTAGGAAGTAAATAGAGGAGGGTGGGGAAGAAATGGTCTGTGTATCACAGAAATTCTGAGTTTGATTTGGCCCTAACTATAAGCTTTATTAAAAAAGAATGATTTAAGTCTGTTTTTAAAATCTTTCATTTTCAACGGTCCAAAGGAAAAAGTGTGTAGAGGAGGAAGCTATAGCCAAACATTTTAAGAGATAAAACTGTGATAGTTTGCAGAAAATTAATCTGGAAAGAAACTTTGTGTGGTATAGATTCATCTTTGTTTTTCTCCTTTTTTTTTTACACTGTACTCCCTTTTCACTAACCAGAATCCTTTTGCACATAAAATAAAGAAAACTTTGGGGACATGCTTCAAAAAGTACCATTTAAAAAATGAATATTTTTCTTGTAAAAAATCATCATAAACTGAGAATAAAGAACCATATGTCTTGTTAATGGAGCAATAACTCCCAAGGTCACAATATAGACACAATATAAGAAATTATATTTTCATATTAAGACTTTCACTCCTTTCTCATTGTCTGATTTCCTTCTCACCTTTTTCTCTCGGTAGGAGGTGGGGGACTCAACGTTTTACTGTGAGCTCTGCGATAAGCAGTATCTGAGACACCAACAGTTTGACAACCACATCAACTCCTACGACCATCACCACAAGCAGGTGAGTCATGCCACCTTAACAAGGCACCCAGAGGTCTGGTTTATCCTGCCACAGAACACCTTAAACCTTCCAGACCAAGGTCATGGATTTATTACATCCCAGTGCCACAACAAGCACTCGAGTCTGGTTTCAGACACACGGCAGAACACTCGCTGTGGTCTACAAAATCCCACTAACACAAAACCGTATCCATCCTCATGACCACTATGACTAAAAATTGCAGCACTTCTGATTCATTTCATGGAAGAACTGACAGTTACATTATGACAGGATTAGCTCTTTTTTTTTACTTGGAGTGGACATGGTGACAGAGTAGCACTAGGCAAAGCCCGTTGTTTGGTAATCCACTATTATAATGTGATTAATATGGATAATAATATTCTTAATATATGCAAATTGCCAAGACCTCAGCTCAGAAGCCATGACAAGAGACAGAGACACAGGGTGAAGGCCAGTAAATACTAATTTATTTTAACAAAAAACATGAAATTAACATAAAAATACCAACACAAAGACGACCGTGAGCTCTGGAAGTCAGTTTTATCAGTACAGAGAATGTGTGAGTGGATTAGTGAACAGTACGCTGGTGGGAATGTTGAGTGGCACGAAGGAAAGATGCATATGGAACAAGGGCCCCCAAAGGTCCAATGAACGGTTTAGTTTTATGGATGAAACACTGGGCCAAAGTGTCTGCAGCTGACCTGATGGTCTGCCCCACACACCGCACAGAAGCAGAGCATATAGGCAAACAAGACAAGCAAGCAGAACATCAAACCATAAAGCCTGGATTTTTCTTTCCTCTGTGATGAGCAGAGAAAATGTATCAAAGCATCTTTTGACCAAGTGGTGCTAAAAAAAGCAAAAAAAATAAAAAAGCTGAGTTTACAGTAATTAAGCTCTCTGTGGTAGAGAGTGAGAGGGAAAGCACACACTCAAGAGAAGAAACCAGAAGTTTGAACAACTTTATGTGTGTTGAAATATATTTTTTGATCTACTTTTCAAATATATTCGTATTCAACAAAATTACACACACCAGACACTTTATTAGGCACACCTTGCTAGCTTTCAGAACTACTTTAAAATTTCATGACATAGATTCACGAAGGTGCTGGAAACATTGCTCAGATATTTTAGTCCACGATTTCATTATTGCATAATACAGTTGCTGCAGATTTGGTGGCTGTATGATAATAATGAGAATCTCCTGTTCCACCACATCCCAAAGGTGCAGTGTTGGACTGAGGTCCCATTACTCTGGAGGCCACTGAAATACAGTGAACTCATTGTGCTGTTCAAGAAACCAGTGTGAGATTACTTAAGCTTTGTGACATGGTGCATTCCATCTTGTTGGAAAAGATGGGCACACTGTGATCTTGAAGGAATGGACAGTGTCAGCAACAACATTCAGACGGGCTGTAGAGTTTAAACGATGCTCAGTTGGTACTAAGAGGCTCAAAGGGAGGTAAGTGCAGCAAGTATCCCACAAACCATTACACCACCACCAGCATGGACTGCTGATAAAAGGCAGGATGGCTTTAGGTTTTCATGCTGCATATGCCAAGTTTTTACCCTACCATCCAGATGTTGCAGCATAAATCTGGGCTCCTCATATCAGGCAGCATTTCCCAATCTTCTATTGACCAATTTTGGTGAACCTGTGTGAATTGTAGCCTCACTTACCTGTTTTTAGTCTACATCAGTGGCACCTGTTGTGGTCTTCTCCTGCTGAAATCCATTGCTATCAAAGTTGTTGTGTGTTCAGAGATGCTCTTCTGCATATCTTGCTTGTAACTGGTTATTCGAGTTGCTGTTGCCTCTCTCAGGTAAATGCAGTCTGGCTATTTTCCTCTGACTTCTGACATCAGCAAGGTGTTTCCACCGAGACAACTGCCGCTCACTGTAGAGTTTCTCTATCTGGTCTGTTTTCTGTAAACCCTAAAGATGGTTTTGTGTAAAAAATCCAGTGGATCAGACGTTGTTGAAATACTCCGACCGCCTACACTTAATGTCACTTAAATCACATTTCATCGCTTGTCCTGAATTGCTGAGTTGCTGCCATGTGAGTAGCTCATTAGAGATTTTCATTAACAAGAAGTTGAAGAGGTGTACCTAAGAAAGTGGCAAATGAGTGTTTATTAGTTCCTTGCTACAGTTATTGAATGTATATACTTCATATATATGCCAAGAGATCTGAAGCAGAAATTTAGCTAGTTTGTTTAAAACTGTTGTCCCTTTAACAGTTACACAGCCCGTGTGTGTTAGACTATTGTGGCTGATGTTACAAATCAATAAGTACAACTGTTTTTTGGCAGCATTAGATTTTTTAAAAATGATTTTCGTATCAATGTGATTAAGTATCACAACCAGTCAGATATTCAACTTACAAGACTCGCCAAAAACAAATATTCTTCTCCTCTTTTTTTAAAATCCATTAACAATTGATTTTTTTCACATAATGCATGGCGGTTTTATCTGATGACACAGCCCACTGTATATCAGTATTATGCCCCCAAAATAATGTATAATGTTATATTGGATTTTATACATATCATCCACAGGCCATTTGCACTTGAGAAAGAGAGAAAGAAAATAATATAAAAAAGTAAGAGTAAACACTGAAATAATCAGTGTTTAATATATACGAGTTATTTTATTGGGCAAAAGCAGTCATTGGTTTTACTTTCTATGTACAGATAGTTGACGGTGGGCGACATGGTTTGGGTCTTCTTAGAGGATAAGGTCAACACAAATCAATACAAAGATGTTCTGAGTGATCACGTTCATCATATGATGACACATTTCTGTCCTAATGGGAGGAGTGTCTTCTAGGATGACAGTAATCATATCGATAGGGTACGAGGGGTCACATATTTGATAAGTTTGAAAATGATGTGAATTGAATCCTAGAAACAGTCACTAGAATTGAATTGAAGTCTTAAGGAAGACATTAGACTAATGTGTTTTCCATCATCAACAAAACACCAAATGAGGAAATATCATTTGGAAAAATGGTGTTCGTTACTGTAGCAGAGTTCAAAGGCTTGGAGAATCAATGCCAAAGAGCTCCACGTGTGTTGGTTACTCATAAATCTACACACTGAAGTGTCAGGTTTCAACTTAGTAAATTGTGATAAGAAACAAAGTCCAGAGGAGGAAGGTGCAATGGCGTAAGTCAGATGCTGGACTTTCACCCAAGAGAATATAGCTTTCAGTCCTGTTATTTCACAAGATTTCCCAGCTGGACATTGCATTGTAATGAGGTGATCAATGTTATTATCCTCCTGTCAGTGGTTTTAATCTTGTGGTTGACTAACCAGCATGAATAGACATTCCTCATGAAGATATTCAGAAGCTCTATATCTCTATAGAGTAAGACCTATAGATTAAATGAAATCTATAAAGCCAATAGTAGGCAAACAGGGTCATTTGAGGTTAAAATCAACAGTACAAATTCTCCTAATTAAATAAAAACATAAAGATTATCAATAAGGCAGCCTGCTTACCTAAACTAAATATGTGAAATTGTCGCATTGCTGCAACATTCTTTCTTCTCTCATTATTTTTCTCTCTTCAGTTGGATGTAAAAAAGAGAGATGTGGAGGAAGGCAACTCTGAGAACTTGCAGCTGTTTGGGTGTTTACAAAATTATAGGTGCTGGGAGGAATGTATTTGCTGCAATTACCATTTGTTCACTTGCAAGTGATGAAAGAGGCATAATATTTTTCACAGTTAGCTGTGTGTCAGAGTTATTAGGTTTACTTGAGGATGCGGAGCATTTAGGGCATATTGTTCGAGACTGCAACACTTGCAGGAAATGGATTTTCCAGCACTAATATTCTCTAGCCTGCACACACTCGGCTAAGCTGCCCATCTTTTGGTTCACGGTCAGTCACGGTCCCATCTTCTTTTAGAAATGAAGTGGTTTGCAGAGGGGCTACGTCACCAGCGCTTGGTGTGCTGCTGTGACAGATGAAACGAGCCAGACTGAGAAAAACAACCATGCACAGTTTATCCTATATATGCTGCTTACAGAGACATATTTTTTTTATCTTATAAAATATATAAATTAAACAGTGAGACCTGTCAGTAGCAGAAAGGTGACACATCATTTCTTGTGTGTGCTGTGCACTCCAGCACTGTGAATCTTAAAGGAAACAATAACCCTCGAGGTGAAACTACCGACTTTCGGCCAATGCTTTACAGCTGATGATCTTTCTAGATACAGTAGCCCTTTGTATACAAACTGTACTGTTCGATGTGGATCTCAAATCTCAAATCTATTGTTCATGTTCTATATGGTGTAGTGTAGTGAAACACTCAAATTGATTATATTATGTTTGGGGTAAGTTGTTATTCCCAGTTTGCTATTGCCAGCAGTAATTTATCTACAGTTCACATGGTCAGCATCATTTCCACTACATAACAATATCAGCATGGGAGGAAAAAATGCAGCCTTGGATTGTGGCTGAATATTAAGCGTAAGGATCCCTTGAACCAGGGCCCCCTTTAGAAATATTCACAAAAAAGATTCACACAAAAGGAGATGTTTAATTTAAAAGTGCTGCTAATACAGCAGTAAGACTAATATATTTTTTTAAAAAAGGAATTTGCTACATGATGCTGGGAGTGGAGGGAAGTGTTTGTTTTATAATCACTATGCATTGGTTGATAGCTTCACATCTGAGTAATGACGCTTCAGTATCCCAGCTGACACAATGTAAAGTACATGGAAATTCCTCTGATTTGATTATCTTGCTGTGTACCACAGGGTAAATTAATTACTGAAAACAAACAGGGGAAAAAACAGAAAATCCGTTAATATCATGTTTCTGTTTTGGGAAATAGCTTATTTTTGTTTATCACTCAAACTGTATTCAGCTAAATGTGACAACATGAAATTTTGATGAAAAAAATCATTATGTATCCTCCTAAAACAGACTCCTCGAGGTTCTACTGTTCGCAATGGACGACTTTCATGTTCCCAGATGGTTGTAGAGCATGTATAATGCTGTGATTCTTAATCTCTTATTTTTGTATCTTTCTTAGACTAACATGTTCAGATCATCAAACATATTTTGATATTAAACACAAGTAAATACAAAATACAGTTATTAAATGATCAGTTCATTTATTCAGAGAAAAGAACTGTATCTAAAAGTACCTGTGTTGGGTGTTGCGCCACCCTGGCCTGCAAGAACTGTAATCAAATGTTTGCAACAACTGATAATGAATCTGAAACTGATGGTCAGACATCAGAATTCGTGATAGCATCAGTTACAGCAAGTCGTCAGGTCCCAAAGAAGCAAAGCAGCCCCAGACCATTACACTACCTCCGCCATGTTTGACTGTTTGTATGACGTAAAATGCTGTGTTAGTTTTACACCAGATGTAACGAGTCTCAAACTTTCCAAAACATTCGACTTTTGTCTTTTCAGTACACTGAATATTTTCCCAAAAGTGGTTTTTGCCTTGAAACTCATGGATGCCATTCTTGCCCACTCTCTTTCTTATTGTTGACTCATGAACACTGACAAAGACAACTGAGGCCTGCAGCTCTTTGGATGTTTTCTTTATATTCCTTTGTGACCTCCTGGGTGAGTTGTTGATGCGCTCTTAGAGTAATTTTGGTTGGCCAGCAACTCCTGGTAAGGTTCACCATTGTTCCACTGTTCCACTGTTTACTCCATTTGTGGATAATGGCTCTCATCGTGGTTCACTGGAGTCCCAAAGCCTTATAAAATGCTCTATAATGTTTTTCCAGACTGATAGATGGCTTTGTTTCTCATCTGTTTCTTTAGATCACAGCATGATTTTTTGATTTGTGATCTGTTAGTATACTTCATTTTGTCAGACAGGTTATACTTAAGTGATTTATTTATTCAAAAGGTCTGACATTAATCTGAGCTGGTTGATGAAATTTAAGTTAGTTTTTAAAAAAATGTGGATAATCAGTTAATCGCATGAATTATCTGTATATATATATAAATATATATATATATAGATGATCTGAAACATGTAAGTGTGATGAATATGCAAGAAAAAAAAACAGAAAGAGGGAAAATACTCTATTATTGTAGTCTCCATTCTACAACATGATTTGGTATGTAGGGCACACCTGAATGGATGTAGCTTAGGATTAAGTGCAGCTTGACCATCTGGAAGGACACTGGTTCTATTCCACAAAGTGTCAAAGTGTCCTTGGGCATGATACCTAACCCCACATTTCCCCTGAATACACTGAATTTTCCTGTAAGTGCGTGAAAGGTTGTTAAAAATAGGTTTAAAAGTACGTAGTAAATATGTGTGTTATGAATGAATGTGGCCTAAATCAATGCTAAAAAATACGCTGCTATAATCACTCAAATGTTAGCAAAAAAGAGCATTTGGGCTCAGTTTGCACAAAAGAGTATGCCAACCATTCTTGGAATATGACATAGCCTTCATTCCACCCAGGTTAATAGGCAAAATCATCAGTATTACAGGAAACTGTCATGGGTTTTTTTTTTTTTTTCAAATGTTCGTATTTATATTGATATGCTGTAAACCAGTCCACATGTTTCACAGTTTAACGGCTGACTGTATGCTAACGGTGTTGATTCAGCCCTAGTTTGTCGTGTTGTTACAGTCTACCGTGAGGCTTCCTGTCATTCTGTCCACCCTTCACACTGTATGTACACCTTCCATGAAAAATCACAGGCTACATAACAAACTTTAACAAACCCCACAGTATCTGTCTTCCAGCCTGTCTCTTTGTCCCTCTGTTTGTCCGTCTGTCTGCCTGCCTGCCTCCATGTTTTATCTGTCTGTCTATTTATGTCTGTTTATCTATTTGCTGGTGTCTCTGCCCGCCTTGCTGTCTGTCTCTTGTCATCTGTCTATTTGAGATGTGAACCCACAGGTATATTATTATCATTATTATTATTTGTGACACACACATAGGCACACACACACACGGGCACAAATGACACTTGCACACTGTATCAGTATCTCCGGTCTGCAGACAGCTTGCAGACAGAGCTCAATAAGTGAATTAAGCTGGTCTGGACTCTACTAAAGCTGACACTGGCTGACTTAGACGGCGCATATAGACACACATGCACAAACAATGCACACACACACGCTTACAGACAGAGCAGATACACAAGACTGATAACCCCACCCACTTACCTCACAAATTAAACATTTAAATTCATCTTTTTAATGTATTATCCATTTGACCTCTTACATCTCCTTTTTAATGCAGCCCTGATACGACTGCATCTGCTTCTGTTAATCACTCTGCTTGTCCTGCAGCGACTGAAGGAGCTGAAACAGAGGGAATTTTACAGAGCGCTGGCCTGCAGGAGGCAGAGGAGGCGCAGGGAGGAGAAGAGAGAGGAGAGAGTGCTGAGGAGACTCAATCAACATGAAGACAGGAGGACGGGAGAGTGGTTAGTAGCATCCATAACTTCTTTCTTTCCTTTCAGCTCATTTATTATATTTTATGTGTAAAAAGCTCAATTGTAGCAGTTGCTCCATTTATATTTTATGGAATATGTTTCAAAATAGACTTGGTAGAAAAAATAAGTTTTCCGAAAATCAGTGAAACTGTTAAATATTGTGCTTTTGTTTATCTTTTAAAGTCTTTTTTTAGGACTTAATGCTGCAGTTTTAAGAGTACAATGTTCACATCTGCCTTTCTCTTCAGCCCTACAGAGCATAAATAAAAAAATCTGTTTTGTTTTTTTTTGTTTTATGATCAAGAAGATTTATAGTTTTGGTTCGCTTTCCAGCTCTCAGGAGTACCATTTCCAAGCAGCAGATTTAGGGGAAAAAACTAGATGGACTACTGAATAAGCTAAAAATGAAATTCAGTTGTTATTGAATTTAATTCACAACAACAGTAACCTCAAGGCGTTTTGCATTGTATTGCATTCTGTACGAGTAGAGTTAAGGTAGCTGCTCTGCTTTTTCCTGCCACATGGCACTGAAGAAGATAACAGTGAAGGACTTACTTCCTTAAAAGTAGTTGGAGCACTTTCAGAAAGACATCTAGTGTAATGACATTTATTGTCCAGTTCTGTGTAATTCATTATTGTAAAATTAAATGTCATCAAATAAAAAAATTAATTGCCATTTATTTTTATATGAAGTTTGTATAATTGCTCATAAATAAGTACATTTGTCCTGCATGAAGTTAATGTCAAACTTATTCTATCTTTTAAGCTAAATAAATCACAATATCAGGCTGCCTCTATTAATAATCTGTCCACACTTAGTTTGTCTTCTGCTTCATCATCATCATCACACATGCCTTAAAACTGTGACAATCCTCATTCCAGAATAGACGACGGGAAAAGATTCAAGATACAAGATCTTTATTGTCAATACAACAATATTCACAGTATACAGCGTATCGAAATACCATTTCACCCCAAACACCCGATGGTGCATTTATAGGAGTATCAAAATATATCTACAGGGGATATAAAACTGTAAATTACAAATAAATAATAACTCACTATATTTAAGTTAAATGAAAAAGATGAAAAGGTACTAATACTAACTATATCTATGTATAATAAACAAGGACAAAAGACAATAAAAAGTGATCATGTGCAGTTACAGTAAAGTGAGATGTTGGTGTTGATTACTAGGTTCAAGTTATGGGCAGGATATTGTGGACAAGACAAGACGAAGACACGTGAAAGATGTAAAACGTGCAAGTATAGCATAATATAGATGTGAAAGTTTGTGTTGTTATTATTGAGTCTTCTGGTGAGTACTGTAAAAATGTTTGTAGAGGGCTTTATGTTTGTCAAAGTGTTTGGTTGTATAAGTGTTTATGTTTATCGGCCCTTTGGTGGTAGTTGAGGCCTCTGAGTGCTTGGGGGATGAAGCTCTTACAGTGTCTGGCCGTTACAGTTTTGATGCTGTGAAACCGTCTGCCAGATGGAAGAAGGGAGAACAGTGCGTGTGAGCGGTGGAAAGTGTCCTTCAGTATGCTGATCGCACATCGGATGATGTGTTTGTTGTAGAGCTGGGAGATGGGTGGGAAAGGGCCTCCAATGATTCTCTCTGCTGTCCTCACTATCCGCTGCAGAGACTTCTTTTCAGCAAAAGTGCAGTACCCGTACCAGATAGTGAGGAATGAGAACGCTCTCAATGATTCCTCAGTAAAAAGATGTGAGGATGCGAGGAGGGAGACTGGCCTTGTTCAGCCTCCAAAGAAAGTGAAGACGTTGTTGGGCTTTCTTCAGTGATGGTGGTGGTGTTCAGGTTCCAGGAGCGGTCATTTGATATGTGCACACCCAGGAACTTCCCATTGTTGACCAACTCAACAGCAGATCCGTTGATGTGCAGTCTTCCTGAAGTTAACAACCGTCTCTTTAGTCTTCTGAACATTTAGAGACAGGTTGTTGATCTGGCATCAGTCCACCAGGTGTTGTACTTCCTCTCTGTATTCAGACTCACCGTTGTTGGTGATGAGACCCACCACTGTTGTGTCATCTGCAAACTTGATGATGTGACTTTAGCTGTACTGTGCAGTACAGTCATGTGTTAGCAGAGTGAACTTGACACTTTCAAAAGTTCAAATGTGAATTAATGATGGCCTTGTATTTAAGAGCCTCACACTGTGTCCCACTTGACACCTCCACTGGTTTACTTCAGTATTCAGTGTAAACAATATGCCAAGTGTGAATTATTACAGGATAATAATGTCTCCAATTAAACAGCGAACCTGACCTGCTGCATTTTGAAACTTGTCTAACCTCTGAGCACATCTTTTTTTCTTCAAGAAAACAGTTTAAAGTGCACAGACACCAAAGCGTTCGTACTGGCCTCGCTGCTGCTCATGTGTTCACGTCCATGCTTCAAAGACATTCCCTGTTTCCTGTGTAACCCATGTGGTGACCCTCGTGAGAACACATTCAAACTTTTGATATTTCAAGAACTTGTAGAGTACTTTATGTGGCTGCGCTTGTTAGTATGAATACACTCATCTGATTAAAATTATGTGTTTAGGCAACCCTGTGAGACCCAAATACAGTACGCCACAAAACTTAAGGACCTGAACATTAGTTACCCACGGGTGGCTTCAGATTGAAGAGCATGGTGACAAATAGTAACATAATTGGATAAAACTGTATGAAAACTTATACTTTAGAAAATCCTAGTTCAATCATTTTCTCTGAAATTTTCGACCTTTTTAAGTTGGTGTAACTGATTATATTTAAATTAACTTGAAATATTTTACAGATGTGCAGTATCCATTCAGGATAATTTTACTGTACTTATTTCAGTTGTGTCTTTGTAGTTGCATTTGTCTAGTACTATTGTAACATCCAGAGTGAGTGTGTTGGATAAGTTCTGGGTCTGCAGAAGCAAATCATGGGTGTTACGTAAAATAATATGCATGTTCAGTTATTATGTTTGTTCCAATATGTTTACAGTCTAGTTGTCAGAGTAGTAAAAATAACCTAATATTTGCTGTAATAAAGCCCCACATGAGCATGTAATCAAAATATTGAACAAATAGTTGACCAACAAATTAAGGCTTTAATTTGAACTTTATGTATTCTTCCAAATTTGTGAGCGCACAAAATGATAACAAATATCTACTATAGCTAAAAAGGGGTTGAAAACAGCAGATAAGACTCAAAATGAGTGGAAAATATGCCTCAAAATTACCACAATTATCACAACAGAAGCTCACAAAATATTGGAGGTGGGTACTTTCTCACGCCCGACTGAAGAGGAATGACTTTTACTAAATCGGTCCTGTCCTTTTCATGTAGCTGCAGTGAGTTACGATCATCAGACGGTAGGAATGATGAACTTGCGTGAGCTGGCTTATCCATTACGGGGAACACCCCGCCATGTTTATGTCTGTCAGAGCTGCTTTACAGCTGCGTGTTAATGTTGCTGAAAAATCTACATATCAGTCTGTTTGTTCATGTGCCGGTGGGAAGCTCCGACATCTGGGACTCTCAAGTGGGCTGCCAAACAGTGTTGTGCTCACGTGCTGTTTGTCTTAAAAAAAAAATCCTGTAAGAATAATGATAAACAAACAGAGAGGTCCAGAAACAGATGATGCAGATTTGGCTGCTTCTTGCTCAAAGCGTGTGATGAAAAAGGTTCATCTGGCGAGCTACCAAGCACAAAAAATTGATTTCTCAAAATGTATACGATTGCACACGAATGCAAAATTTGAGCTCAAAGCTGCAAGTCACAATCCGAGCACGCCCACGTAAAGTGAACATTGATCTCTGCCTTAAAATACTCTCTGAAGACACGATCTAACATCCAACTTTTGACTCCATGCATGAGAGTTTTCTTCATGTGTTCCTGGACTGACCTATGTTTGTCTCTCAGTCTTGCAAGTAAAGAAGAAAAGAGAGATCACTGAGAATCTCTTTGGTCACAATGCAATAAAATGCATTTTGTTGTGCTTCACGGGTATTTTCAGAGTGGCTATGAAGTGTTTCTGACCAATCACGCTGCACGGCTGAACCCACTCACTGTACATGTATCAGTATCGGCTGTCATAGCCATTTTCAGATTTGCAACAATGCAGTTTGGCTCCTGGCACAAAAGGAGAGAGAAGAGAAGCGTGGCCAAATTGATTTTCAGCTGGATTTCAGCTCTACTCTCCTCTTGCCCTCCTCAATGCTCATCTTCTTGTTTCCTCCACTCTTTTCATTTTTTTCCCTTTCAGTTTCCCATCTTTATTTCTCTTGTCCTCTTTGCCTTTATTTTTTTTCATCTGTCCCTCCTATCTCCTTGCTTCCTCTCCTCTTTGTTTCCACTTCATTTTCTCCTCACATCTCTTCTTCTTCATCATTTGATTCTTCTTGTCTCCTCATTTTCTTTTCCTTGCATTTTCTTTCTTCTAACCTTTTCCTCTCCATCTCCTTTTATCTCCCTCTTTCTGATTTCCTTATCTTTTCATTCGTCATTTTTCTCTCATTACTTTGATCTTTTTGTCTTTGTTTCCCATTTTCTTTCTTTCTTTCTACTTTTCTTTCTTTTTGTCTTTGCACTCTTCTCTCGTCTCTTCTTTTTATTTCATTCTTTGATCTATTGCTGCATCCTGTTCTTGTGGTCTTTTAACATTTTGATCTTTGTATACTCCTCTCCACAGTGCTCCAGGTTCTGGTCCCATGTTCCGGTCCACGACCGTGGCAGTCGACTCAGCTGATCAGTCCAGACCAGAGATTGTGCAGAACGGCAGCAATATTCATCCAAGCAGCACCACACTGGGAACAAGTAAGAGCTTTTATCCACTTAAAAAGGCATGTACTAGGCTTCTTAAATACTTTATGAGTATGTGTTTGGTTTGGGTGATGAGGATATCACTCTTGATATTGAGGGATTCAATAGCGTGTGGTCTGCTGCAGAATCGCTAAAATATCTCTGTTGACAGCAGACTCTGGAAAAGAAGTGAAAGCTCTGACATCGATGTGTAAGACCTGAAATGCACACATATGAGAGGGTGTGGTTTGAGGGAAGAAGTGGAGTACAACATAACAAGAATCTAATCTGGTTGGTTAGACACTGGATAAAATGATGCTAGGGACTCTGTAGTTGCAGTGAATATTAGGGAAAATTAAGCTATCATTGGAGTTCCTGTAATAAATCAACACAGACATTTTGCCCTGTGTTCAACATTGATGAACCTTGACACACAATTTCTTGCTGCTGACCAGCTCCAAACCATCTCAGCAGTGCTGACCTTTGTGCAAATGGAATGGCTTAAGACTCCAGAATAAATCATATCACATGAGTTGTGTCGCACCACAGAAGCATTTTATAGTTTATATTTTGCTCTGGCAGACTCTGGGCTATTTTAGTTGTGTGTTAAGGAGCTTGGGCATAAATGGTGGCATTTACATAGCGCTTATATCTCTGCTTTTACGGTCCTCTGCAAGGAAGTGGCTTGACTATCATAGTTACGATGAAAAACAAAAACGCTCACCTAAACACATTACAAAGTTGTTGTTCCCAGTGGAACAACACCTGAACTTCAGTTTACCAGGAAAAAACGGGAAGTAAATGTCTAGAAGTTTTGCAAAAAAGAAACAAGAGTATTAAAAGAGTCTGGGCAAGCCACACAATGAGTCCTGAACCAGAAAATAAGCAAAGAAGCAGGGATGCTGGAGAGCTACTTGGTCAGGGAGACAGTGAGCCCCTTCTCCCAGCTTCCTTTAAGCAGGGGCAGGGTAATCCTTAATTAGTCTACCTGCTGGACCTGAGATAGTGGAAACACTGTAGCAGAACAGAATAATGAAAGAAACAGGAAGCAACACAGGTGGAAGGTACATAACTATCACAACTTAAGATTTAGTATTTTTTACAAAAACACTTTTCCAACTGAATTTAATTTCACACATATAGCGCCAGTTTTACTGATATAGCACCAAGAATACTTGTCCCAAGGTGGCTTATTTTGTAAGGTAAAAACTCAAATTATCAATGATCAGAGGATCCCAGATGATATGAACAAGCATTTGGTGAAGGTGGGGAGAAGGAACTTCTTTGTAACAGGACTTCTTCCTGGCCTGAGGTAGAGAGAGGGGAGGTGCAGCCATGAGGATATAGAAGACAGAAAAGATTGTAGCTCCTCATAGAGAGTCCACGAACAACAAAAACATCAGTCAAACTCTGGGAAAGAAAAATACAAGAGTTAATGACATGCTGTAGTAGCATGGCCTGGAGAAGAAGTACTCAGTGCATCATGGGAAATCCCCAGCAACCTCCCTATAGCAGCATAACTAAAGGATGCTTCTGGGTCAAGTTGCTTACTATTATAGAGTTTTTACTTAGTTTTTACTACTTTTTACTTTACTTCTCCTTTAGTTAAGAGGAAGAAAACTGTGCTTGAGATAAATTATTATTATTGTTATTATACTGTACTTGAGATTACAGTATTTTGTCCACCACATTCACAGTGTATGTGAATGTGTCAGTAGATTAGAAATACCTGTGAGAATAACACAGGACAACTCAACAAGATCAAAAGTCAGCATCTTCCCAAAGAATCTTAAACGTATAACAAAAAAATGTCTGAAAGATTAAAATCATCAAGATCGTCCCTCCTTTCACTGCTGTAGTCGAGTCAGAGCTCTGCAGCATTCCTCCCCATCCAGCGCCTCCAGCTCTTTTCAAGGAGGTCAGGTATTCCCAAACTGATAACATGCGCCATCCACTGTGTCTCGGTTTTGCCCCAGGGTCTATTTCCATTCAGCCATACCTGAAGCAGCTGCCTCCTTTCGATGAATTGGAGAAACAGCTTTACCATCAGCCCCTATCATATATGTTTGAGTTTGAATATATACGGAAAATCCATCCAAACTCTGACCATCACAAATGATGCTGCTCAAAATTAATATGACATTCATGCACATGATGAGCATATGTAAACCTCTTACTACAATTGTATACTAAAGTATACATAAAGGCTTGTTTCTCAATATATAATTCTAAGAATAAGGTGGAAGTTAAATTTGTGATCCATTCTCAATGCGTTATAAATCTAAAAGTGATGCCATCTTCTTTCAGTTCACCTAAACAGTTGTGTCCAAGACAGGTGCATTTACAAAAAACAATAAAAAAAGAACAATCTGGAATCTTTTTAACAATATTCCCTTTTGGTTTCAAAGAAACAATCAAGCATAACCTTGTCTTTTCTGAAAATGCACCAGCAATGTGTTCAATATGTTTTCTCTTCTCATTTTAAAGTTGAAATCAGTGCAAAAGTTCAAGAAAGGTTGAATTTAAGTGGAGTTGAAGTCCTAAATTCATTTTCACTTTTAGAGTAGGAAGACTCATAATTCCCCTTCTAAAATTCAGACACTTTACAAACAAGGTTTCTGATGTAGCACATTATAGATCACTTTTAAAGTTATGATTCATCTTAAAACCTTCACTCAAGAAACAATTTCTCTAAATCTCTCACCAAACTGACGTATAGACAGTATGTCTGACAGTACGGTAAGCCCCATAATGGTTGGACAAAGATGGATATTACACATATTACACAAGTCTTATTTTTTGCCATTTCTAAGTGAGACACATTCAAATCTGTGCTTATTTTTTCCTAAGTCCATCCTACATCCATAAATCATATTTAGACGTGCTGAAAGCAACAAAAGAGTAATGGTGCGGCGCCAAAATGCTCAAAAAAGCCTAAGGAGATTACTGTATAGGAAGCCTTAAAAATGAATGGTATTCTTTGTAGGAAGGGTATTCTGTATCCCTTCCTACTCTTTTCTTTATAGTTGGGTTCGACACATAATCCTGTTATGTTCTACATGTAAATGTAACCAGTGTCAGCTGCTATAATCCTTTCTGTTCCCCTCTCCATCTAGATTCTCAGATCTCCCGGATAAAGCCCTTCCTTCCTCTGGACCCTGCTCTGGAAACCACACTCCTGAGCAACACACGGTGGACCTATGAGCAAACAGACGCCAACAGCACCACAACTACTGCTGCTTCTGACTCCTGTGTGCTCGACAAGACCCATCTGGATTACAGTCAACTGCCAACCATTACACCCAGCATCAGCACCACCCTGACAAGCAGTGATACCAACAACTCTACAGAAAACAGCCACTTTAACAAGATCCCTTGGGCTCATGATTATTTAAGCCATCCCATTACTCCCAATAACATCCCAACAACAGCCTCTGGCGCCACCCATAATGGCTCCATTTTCAACAAAACCACAGTGACCAGCATCAGCAAGACCTCCACCACCCCCTCCATTACTAATACCACCAATGTCAGCCTCAACAGCAGCAGGGAAGTATGCAGAGCCTCTGATGTCCAGTCCATTCTGAGCAGAGTCCGCCCTGTCTCTTTCTCGCTGCCCAAAAGGAGCTGTGTCCTCTTACACCAATCAGCTGCCGTATTTATCCAAGCAGGGCAGGGCTCTGGCTTGTCAGGGAAGCAAGAAGGTGCGGCGGCGCATGACAGGAAAACAAATCTGGGGGAGAAAGTCACTGATCAGCAGGTCAAATCATCCGCAGACATGGTTGCTGTTGGTGTAAATCACTGGAATACTGGAAACCAGTGCAGTGAGGAGAGTAAAACTGAAACTCGACCTGTTGAGGCTGGAGCCATTATGTCTACTGAGAAAAGAACTGTGGGACTCTCTGGGACTGGAGCCCAGGTTTCTTTATGTAATCGCAATGTGATCAGAGTAGAGGACTCAATTATCAATGGGAATGGAGCCCAGCTCTCCTTATGTAAGGACGATGGGACTGGAGCCCAAGTCGGCAGTGAAAGTGGGACTAGAGCTCATTTTTATTTAAACAGTGGCATTTCAGGAAAAATTTCTGAAAGTGTAAGCACAGATTCAGAATGCGGAAGCAGCAAAGTTGAAATCCGTGATGCTGTGGAAAATCAGACAGATTTAACCCAACCCCAAGAAGTAAAAGATCTGGCTTGTCCTGTAACAAATGAGCCTAAAAAATCAATTTCATGTGTTGAGACCACATCAGCTCAAGCACAGCCCAATCAAACTCCTCTCCCCAATCCCCAATCTCCCAAGTCAAACTCCTCTCCCTCAAAAGAGTGGGCTTCTTTGCCTCCAAGTCGTCCCAAAGAGCCGTTTTGTCGTGTCCTGAGCCGAGATGGTAGCAGGGTTCTTCTGTGGCCAACGGAGATGGTCAGCTACACCAAAACTTCGCCCTCCATTTCCTACAGTGTCAATCCTCTACTTTATGACTTCAGAGCGCATAACAGGGCCAAGGAAGGGGGTGAAAAAAAGAAAGGAGGGCTGGAGGAAGGGAGCGAGAGAATAAAGCCATCTGTGATCAAACAACCTGACTGCCAACAGAGGCAGGAAGATATGAAGGGAGGAAAGGAGGTGAAGATAGATGAAAGGGAAGAAGAGGATGAAGGAGGACAGGCAGGAAATCCTATGGAACTTGTAGCCCATTGTAGCGGTAGCAACGCAGTTCCGGATCGCTCCAGCTGCCATGATGAAAGCGCTTTAAAATTTGTTCCCATTTCTGCAGAAGGCCACCATGCTCCGACGCTAGGCCTTCAAAAATCAGGGAGGAGGAGGAGGAAGAGGAGGGGTGGGGTAAGGAGAGGAATGAGAAAGAGGGGGAGAAAGAAAAGAGGAGAGGAAACAGACAGAAAAGAGTCAGAAAGGGGAAGAAGGATAATAAGCAGTCTTTGTGTGAATCAGATGTTTGAAGGAAAAGGAGAAGACAGGCTGCAAAGAGAGGGCACCGTAAAAGAGGAGAAGAGAGAAAAAGAGCTATTAAGTAATCTTGCAGCACATCGGCTGGTGGGAGGGATAAAAAAGAGGATGAGGGGAGAAGAGAGAAGGATAAGACGAGATCAGACGGAGCAAGAGAGGGCAGGTAGAAATGACGAGAAGAGAGGGGAGCTATTAAGTAATCTTCCTGTGAATCGGTGTAATCGGTGTAACCAGCTGTGTCTGCAGGTGAAAAGGGAGGCCAGCCAGCATCAATCTCAGCAATCAGCCTCCGGGTGGGGCCAGGGGCTCAGAAAGCTCCTCTGCAGGGATGCAGCATGTAACTCAGTGATTAGCCTCGTCCCTGGGTCTGTTATAGAGATGCCATGCTGTCCTGCAATTACACCCGACCCTGCTCAGAATGACAGAGAGACGTGGGTGATACACAAAAATACACAAGCAGGGAAGGAGGACGGGCAGGGAGATGAGGAGCAAAGGAATCTGAGTAAGGGAGAGATAAGCACTGCTCCGAAAGCTGAAGAAAACGTGTGTAACCCAGCGATTAGCTGTGTTCCTTTTTCCTGTTGTGACACAGCATGCCAGCCAGAAATTTGTCTTGTTCCTAAACCTCACAGAGAAACAGCATGCAAACCAACGATTAGCCTTGTCCCTCCTCCTTTTAGAGAAACAGCGTGCAGTCAAAGACAAACAATACCTGCAGGACACAGCAATCTTGTGTCAAGCCCGACCCCATGCTGCTCTGCACAACAGACAGAAAAAGAGCCCAGATTGAGGCCGGCCTGCGTAGACATGACCCTCCCTGCCGATGCGCTTTCAGAGGAAGTGATGTCGAAGAGAGCAGCAACAGCCAGCAAGAGGAAGAGCGGATTGCCGGAGGCTGGGACAACGCCGAGGAAGAAACGGAAAAGGGGAAGGAGACAGGCGAGGAGAGTCGCCAGTGTTTTAAGGCAAGACGGAGCTCGCACTGATATGACTTCGGATTTAAACGAAGGCGAGGCCTGTTGCATTCAGGATGGTAACGAGGTGCTTGAACTCAATAGCAAAGACACCTGCAACAATTCAGAGGACAAAACTGTTGACTGCCATTTGCTCTGCAGGACAAAACACTCTCTGTGTTCAAATACCAGGGAGGGTAACACCGCTGACAAACTCGATAACTACTGCAGCTCTGATGACAGCAAATTCAGTAATGCCGACGCTAATGACTACAGCCAGTTTAACGTTGGTCCCTCTGGAGGCGAGGAAAAGGTGAAGTGTTCACTGGAGAAACCTTTTAGTGACTGTCATACCAATAACAAACCCAATGACCACAGTCAGGATGATGAAAAGGGCACCATGCAAAATAAGCGTGACAGTTCTGCCATCTCTAGTGCTACTTTTGAGAAAGACAAAAGTCTTTGTCATGGTCACGTGGCTAAAAAAGCCAGTGAGAAAACTGCAGACACACCTGTGGATGGCCTTTCTGAAGATTGTAGCATTAATAACACACACACTGACCACTGTCAATGTAAAAACAAGCACACAGTGAATGAAATAGAGTCTAATGACTCCAAAGCCAATGACGCATTTAGTCATAACTGCGATTACAGCCACAAAAATAACAAAAGTGACCATAGCGAGGAGGAGAAAGCCAAATCGCAGTGCCACATTCGACACAAAAACAGCCTCTCTGATTCAGTGATTGATTACAAAAGCTGCGTAGGGATTCAGCAAAGTGTCGGAGGTGGCGCCGATGATATTGACGGTGGTCAGTGTGACGATTTTAACGGTAATCATGTCACTGATTGTAATCACTGTGTTAATGCTGTGAATGAAGATGTTGCACCCGTGAGGGAGCAGATGGAGGATGAAAGAGGTGTGGAGAAGGAGAGAAAGAAGGAGGAGGAGAAACAGATGGAGAGGAAAAAGTTGAAGGAGAGGCATGAAGAGTGGGAGAAGGAGTGGGTGAGGAGGAAGGAGAAGGAAAGGGAGGAGAGAAGTAAGGAGAGGGAGATAGATTTTGAACATCTCTTCCCAGAGAAGATGCCCCGCTTTCCTCATCGCCTCCCTCCATCGTGCGTCCACCTCCATCCTCCTCTCCTCCTCCAGCCATCCCTTTCGTCGTCCTCCTCTTCCTCTATCTCCTTCCATCACACCATCATCCAGCATCACCTTTCCCTCCTCCCACCTGCACCGCACCTCCCCGTTCCTTCCTACCCTCATCTTATTCCCTCTTTCTCCCCACATTTATCTCCCATCCCTCCGCCGCCACCTCCACCACCACTACCTCCTCCTCCCGCTCTTACTCCCACTTTCTATGCATCTTCTCCCATCCCTCTCCTGGATGCCCCCGGTCCATATCCCTTAGCAGCAGCATTTCACCCTATGCAGAGCCACCACCCATCTCTGTACCCCACTCCACACCCAGCAGTTTTGCCCTTGCAGTTATTGTTCTGAAAAAGAGAAAAAAAAAGAATTAAGAGTGGTACATGTTCACATTTTTGATACAAACAATTACTTGTCAGGTGGGTGCAAACAGCTTTGGGTGTCATCGCTTGCATACTTTTACTGTAGCTGAAATGCGAGGAATTTCAGGAACACTTGCGTAAAAACACAAAACTGATCTTTCTTAAAGCCAAATCCACTGGAAAACCTCATCACCCCGTCCAAACACTCAAGCACTGATTCACACGTCTGAAAAAAATAAAGATGGCTAATTATCTTCATCAACTGCAATCGCACTTGAAATGAGCCTCAGGTGTGCAGCCAGCGGGATCGTGGTAGGGATACACAGCTGGGCTCGTTTCCCTCAGCAGAAATCAGTCAGAGCTGCTGTTTTGCATTTTAAGCTGGCGATTTGCTCGTGAGGCACGTTAGAAAATTTTGTAACTTTAAAGGATGAATTCACCCTCGTATGCTCAGATTTCTTCAGTCTGCCATCGTAGATGTGCGGGAATTTTTTTTAATTTTCATTTGTTTGTTTCAAGAGCTGATGACATTCAAGACTTGCAAAGGACAGGAAGTTGTTTTTCCCAGAATGAGTTACAAAGAAACCCAATTTTAGTGTTTCCCAAGGTTCTAAAAACATTAAACACACTATTTTTTGCTATTTTGCTGTTTTGCATAATTAGAAAACTTCATCATTTAACAAATACGAAAGAGTATTTTCTGGTTAGATTTCACTAACAAAATATGAGTCTGTTGCCACATTCACTTAGTGGAAACCTACATGTTTTTATTCTTAAACTGTACTGGAGTAGCTCTGTGTGATTCACTGTTCAAAGGACCCTGGGTAGTACTGTATAAGCATCCATTTAACAGACAGGAAAAACACGTCCACACCATAATGAAACAAACTTGAAAAATCACAGATATTCCAGACAGAACTAATGGCAGCAAATCCTCTTTAACTTGGAGCTAAATAAAGTGCAAAATTAAAGGAGAATTCCACCAATTCTACACATCAAAGACCGTTTACAGGTCTTGGGGAGTTGCCCTTGAGTCAACTGGCTGGGATTAAGTTTGAATCTGAATAAAATGTGGGGGTGTGGAGTTTGGAAAGAACTGAGCTTAGCAGCAGGCACATGTAGCTCATTCCTCATCGCTGACTAAAGCTGTAGGCTTGAAGCTAAAGGATCCAATGCTAACATAACATACTCAAATCTTGCACTGTACCATCTACAGTCACATGGCACTGTGGATAATGTAGGAATCAGAGTAAGACAAGGAAGAAAATGTATGGAATTAAAAAAGATGATATCTCTTTGGTCTGCTTTAACAGTAAATTTGCCCATTGTGGGTCCAGCAGAGTTAATATATGCTAAAATGGTAGAGTACTACAAGACTGGCATAGTAATAGACAGATAATATGTTCAGGGCGTGAAAGCATAAGTAGGCCGAGATAATGTGAACACTATCCAGTCAGAATAACAGGAAATTTTCAGGGTCCCACATGATGTGAATGCAGCATGAGCCAAAAAAGGGTCTCTTAAGAGACTCTCTGTAACAAAATTGTCTTTTTTTCTCCTATCTTTCAAAATTATGTTTTCATTTTACTGTCCAGTACAGCAATAAAACAGGTGAATAATGATTTTCAGGAAGTGCAAAGAGAAAAAAAAAAACCTTCTTTGAGAGAGGTTTTAAAAGTGCCAATTTAGGGAGCCAGCATATGACGCAGCAAACACATCTGTGTTTGCTCAAGGATGAGCAGATTTCCTGATGGTAATTCTAAGCTGATTTGTTATTATCTAGAATTCCTTGTTGTTACATAATGTCACCAAGGACTGCCACTGGCCTGTGGGTCACCCTTTGAAAACCTTGGCTCAAAGAGATTTTAAAGCAGCAGAGAAAGATGCTGAAGCAGAAGTTATGGTTTCCCTGTATTTAGAGATGAGTGTTAGGGATAACTGCAGGTCGCAGAGCAGTCTGTACGTACACCAATCAAAGCTTAACAATAGGTATCTCGGAACCAAGCATCAGACAAGTTTGACCCAGTCGTGTGGGAAAGAAACACAAGAAACACTTAACAGCAACCTTGCAGATGGATTTGTCCAGAGTTTATATTGACATCTGAAATTACAGAAAAGCCATGTCCTAAATCCTACTTAACAATAAAGTGATTCAATTTCTTTATTTGTTTATAAATAAATTTATAAATTTATCAAAAATATAGCCTTTGTTTTAGGTTGTATTATTCTATAACTTACAGTACTGAATTCAAAAAAAGGGGGAGGTGCGAATAGCTGAAAAATCAGTGGATAAGAGTAACACAACTTACAGTAAAATGTAAAATGTTAATGATTATTTTGTATTATCTGAGTGAATATAGGACTGCTAATGCTGCCATTACAGCAAAAGCCATTGATAGTAAATAATAGATGGACAAACCCACAATGATTTCACATAATGCTTTGTTAAATCTTGAAACATTGAAACAAGTGTTTTTGGCCATTGCCAAGATTTCATACTAAGAAATACATGCTCACATGGCAACACTTTGTATATCTATTATAAGGTAGCAACTGTGCTCTCCCTCGGCTACATTAAATCCTACAATTTTGTAACTGAAAGCATGATCTCACTCAAAAATTGTAAAACAAATGGAAATGCGTTGAGCACATTCTGCGCTCTCTCTGTGACCCCAACTGTAATTCTGTGCAGCGAGTTCATTAATCCACTGCTGCACGTAGGAAAAATTACTTTCCTGTTTTTCACAACACGCCATCAAAGACAGATATTTCTGCACTTTGCAACTATAGCTCAATTTCTCTGTGTCCTATGCATGTATGATTGTAAAATACCCCTTGTCACGCTTTTATTATTTATATTCTGGCACTGGCTAAATCAGGGGTGGGCTATTCATTTTCCCATGGGGCCACATGAGACACAGTGGAAAGCCGCACCAATAAGTTGAACTCAATTCTTTTCAATATTCATTTTATGTCTTTACAAGCCTATTGGTGCACCCCTCCAGCAGACCCAGCTTCTCTTGTGGCCCCTTGGAAAAATAAATTGCCCACCTCTGCCCTTAAAACATATCCTGGTTTATGAACTGTTTGGCTCTAAATGCAACCATAAGTTACTAAAAGAACGCCATGTTGTATTCAGTAAGGCTTGAAACTAGCTATAATTAAACTAGCTAACTATAATCAGGAAAGTGTTTACAGAGGTCATAAATCAGGTGAGCATTAGGGTCGTTTTTACTTCAATATAACAGTACCTGGTTTAAGAAAATCCAACATGTTTCCCTTTTTAGACCATGAAACTACGTCCATCTTTTATATACTATATAGTCTATAAGTTGTGAGAGTCTGTACTGCAGTGTGTCTTCAGGCCGTGACGGCTGAACGTCAGAACAAAATGTTAAGTTCAGAAATAAGCCTTTGCTCTTTGTTTCTGATGAACTGGCTCCAGCGTCTGACCTTTACGCTTGACGTTTTAGACTGTTGATTTTCTCCCGTCTCACTCCACTGCAGCTGAACTACAAACATCCCGAAGAGGTGGTTAACTTTGCATTTAGTCACTCACCCATTTAGGCCTAAACGCACACAGTGAGTGATTCAGCACGCCGCAGGATACAGTTGACTCCAATAGGGGTTTTCCCCGTGAGACAGAGCCGTGATAAAACGTAGGAAGATGTGAGGATTTGACTGACAGGTAATCAAAAAATAACCATTTTTTTAAATTAACACTCTCACCCCTCTGTTGTCACTCACTGGTTGCTTGTTGCACTTTGACAGGTGATTTTCCACTCTGTGGTGTGTGACAAAATAACCCAAGCGCAGTCACATCATTTCACTCAAACGCAGGATGTTCAAAGTGTTCTTTCTTTTTCTATCTGAACAACGCCTCAGGGTGGATTTTTCCTTTAAAGCAGAGGGATACGACACAGTACATACGGAAAAGGCATAGCTCTACCCTTATTCTTTGTTTAAATCTATCTCATTTAAATGATCTCGGCTGAAGTGCAGAAGAAATTTGTCTCAGATAACAAAATGCGCCGCTTCTTCGTAAATCCGGAGAGCCGCTCCCGACTGCGTGACACTCAGACTTTCAGAGGCGTGAATGGCAGGAGTAACGAGGAAGGAAGAGCAGAGAAACGCCCACACCTACTTACACATTGTTTTTCTCTCGCTCCTCTGAAGCTGAACATCTGGCTGCGATTGCTTTGGGGCATCACTGGCAGCACCTATCCATCTCAGCGAATATGGATTATTCTGGTGCAGGCGGCTATGACAAACAAAATAAAAACAAATAAAAATATGCATTAAAATTCAACGACAGGAAGCAGTTTTTGTGGGCAGATTGGCATCCTTATTCTCACTAAAATCTTAAGGCAAGCTCTGTAAAATATATTGGTTTTATTGATCCCAGAAACTTGAACGCACGCACACACGCACACATGCACACACACATAGCTTAATAGGAACAGTCTTTGCCTGCCTTGCCTGCTCTGCTGTTTTTCCCAGAGCTCATCATTAAGTAAATGCTGCCTCCTCACCTTTGGTAGGTTAGACATGTCGCTGCAGTGACACTATAGGTGCCTGCGGTGACATACATGCCACTTACGAACAGTAGCAAACCTCAAAACTAATTCTTCTTCTTGCAGCAGTGTGTGCAAGAAAACATGAGAATCATAGCTAGTGTGATGGCACTCACACAGCAACGTGTCCTCTCCTTGTAGCTGTGCACCACACGGGGTATGAAACCATATGTTCGCTATGAACGTAGGTTTTCTGTATTATTGTGATAAACTGTGTACATTGGAAAAGAAGAAAAAAAAAGCTGTTATTAGATGTATTTTTGTAGAGAACCCTCAGTTGAATGAGGCACAGTTTTTGTATCATGTACTCTGACGCTATTTTAGCTAGTAAACAAATCCCCATGCCCACCTACTATGTCCTCTTGTTGAGCTCTTGTACACACTGTATGTTCTTTAAAAGGTCCGGTCATCAATTAATGGGTTGGAAAGGCATTATTTCAGTTTCTTCAGAAAGCATTTTATCCTGTTTTGTCTTGAGATCTGATAAACTAATATTTAGCTGATTTTTTTGTGTAATCTCATTTCTGCAAACTCATATCCAATGATATTATCCCGCTAATATAATAGATCTAGTAAATCCATTGAGAAAAACAAATTACTCTGAAAATGGAAATAAATCAGTAGACTTGATATCAGAGTGTCTTGTTGTCACTGTTTTTCTCTTCCTTTTGCTTGCTTTCATAAGTCCAGTCCATGAATCTGTGAATCGATACCTTTTACCACCACATCCCTGTAATTTCCCCTGCCTGTGAAACAATAAAGAAAATGAAGACAAAAAGAGTACAGCGCTCATTTTGCAAATATTTTAATCATTTTTTAAACTTGGATCACAAACTAGGGGCAAATACATGCTTGGGAATTAATAGAATTCTCTCAGATGATCAGTGCTTGCTTTGGGACTGAGACCTTATGCGTGTGTGCCTATGTGTGCATGTGTCCAGAGGGCCCACCGACAGCTGCGACCATCATGTTCAAAGACTAAAATAGCAGCAAAATTCAACATGTTCAACACCTGGGGCTATGTGAGTGTGTGTGGTACATGCATACAGTGTTTCCATCTGTGTGTGAGCGTGTTTAGGGTATGGAAGTAACAAATGCAGCGAGTGTGACGATTCAAGTTCACCTCATTACTGAATCAACGGTTCTCAGTAATTTGCTTCGGTGACCTTTAAAAACCAACAAAGAAACTTCTGACATTAAAACTCAACCATATGGAATTAGTTTCACAAAGAGTGCGTGTGATCTTTCGGCCCTGAAGTCAGCTTCATACAGTCTCCGTGATTTGACTTTTCTCCTCACACTTGCCAGAAAGGGTTGATGGATGTCTCGAGTCAGGCAGGCACTTTATGGTGAATGAGTTAATAGACTTCGCGGTGCATCAGCGGCACTACATTATGGTCCACTTCCTTTGCTCCAACCACAGAAACTACTCAACAATGTGTTAAGAAAACCTCAGCAGTGGCTCATTGTGCACAGGGAGCGCGGAGAGTAGGTTGAACAGAAACTGCTGCTTTCACTGTCTTCAGGCTCAATGAGAAACAAAATATGTTGAAAAATGTATATTTTCTGACAAAAATAATTTCTGTAGCAGAAGCACTCGAAGCTAGAAAGCCATTCGCGTCTTGTAGAAATATTTATATGTAAGAGATGGTTGAAAAGGTGACATGTTTTTACCAGGAACACACAGTAAATTGCCTGTTTTACCCAGTTAAATTCAGATTCATTCATTTATAATGTTTTGTGTACGCAATTTTGGGACATGTACAAGTGTAACCAAATGCTTCCTTCTTTGTGTCTGACACACCAGATGGCTGGTTACAGAAATCCTGCTTGGAAACAGTTTGAAAAAGGGCAGGCACTTTCAAAAACATAACTTGCTGATTATTGGACAAACTATCGTTCTATCAAGCTAACTCCATCAAACGTCGTGTGGAACACTGATGATGAAAAACAAGCTGCAGATATTTCCTTTTGTGTAGTCTAACACAAGCTAATCACAACTAAACAAAAAAAGGAACTATAAGATGGTGTTTGCTAAAACAACACAAACACTTGCTGCCTTGTAATAAAAATTAACACAGAGTATATTTCTAAAACACTTGTCAGGTGGATGACCCACCCTTCTATCACAGGTGTCAGCAACCCTTACCATCAGTTTCAAGCAATCCCTAATAAAGCAAATTCAAACTAAAACATATCTGAGCCTTTTTGTGAAGGTGAGGTTCAACTAAAGTTTTAACTTGATAAAAACTTTTAATCATTTCCATTATCTTTTAGCATGCTTAGGCCTACTTTGAAATACCTTTGGAACTATGCAGGGCACTCTCATATGTACCATGACTTATGATATAAGTCATGGTACATATGACTTATATCAGCGGTCCCCAACCTTTTTTGCGCCACGGACCGGTTTATGCCCGACAATATTTTCACGGACCGGCCATTAAGGTGTCGCGGATAAATACAACAAAATAAAACTAGTACCGGTACCGAAAAAAAGAAGATTTATTCATAACACACGT
The DNA here is from genome assembly GCF_001858045.2 of Oreochromis niloticus. Taxonomy (NCBI): domain Eukaryota; kingdom Metazoa; phylum Chordata; class Actinopteri; order Cichliformes; family Cichlidae; genus Oreochromis; species Oreochromis niloticus. The sequence continues at coordinate 5,441,180 of NC_031978.2, forward strand.
GTTAACCCAGTTAACGATAAAAACGATAACAAAATAACGCTGAAAACCGATAAAAACCCTGAAAACCATTTCACACCCGAGCTTTAACTCTCACGGCCCGGTACCAAACGACTCACGGACCGGTACCGGTCCGAGGCCCGGGGGTTGGGGACCGCTGACTTATATCATATGTACCATGAGCTAACTTAAACCAACAACACCACCAAAACATAGGATGCAGCATGTTTAGAAAAGAAATAATGTCAGTTTGTGCACAAAAGTCACTCTAAAGAATCACTTAAAAAAATAATGCCAGATGTTTGGGTAAACCATCAGTTTATCATGTTTAACAGTAGTTAACTTCAGCCTACTTGGGTAAAAGAGAAAAGCCCGCGGAGCTGTAAAAACTGATGAGAGCATGTGGTTAGATAGTGCTTCCCGTCTTTGCTAAAATAAATAAATAAATAATTAAAACATTGCACATTAAAGTTACTCCGACACAATCACTTTAAATAACGCTTAGCAGGTGTTTGGCTTCGCCATCTGTCTACTAAAATATTGACGCCCAGAGCTGAGATTTTTTTAGTAAGTATATTGACAAAGAACAGAGTTTGACCTGAACCAGCCTTACAGGGGTCCTGCAAGAATCCAGTCACCTTACAAGGAAACCATTTCTCCTGCTGAAATTAACTGATAAATCTAACAAATGCTGACAGATATATAATAATGTGAAAAAGAATGCACTTGTAAAACCACCTTTAGGAGCATTAAGTTAAAGTATTAGTTTTCTGTGCGATTTTTTTAGTCGCCCACATCATTGTGGAGGAATTCTGGCCCACTCTTCTTTACAGTGCTAGTTTCAGTAGATTGCTTTTAATTAAATAATACCAGCAAACCTCAGTCTTAAAATCCTGCTACTGCATTTTAGTCGAGTTGAGGTCTGAGCTTTGATTGGACCATTGCACACAAATCTGTTGTCTAAACCATGCTTATTAATAAATTACTGATTTGTGCATGAAATGTTTATATTTTCATAACTGAATTTGTTTGTTCTCTACAAAAATTATTATTATTATTATTATTATTATTTACAGTTTTTCAAACATCATGAGCCAGAATTATAATTCTACTTTGGTCTCATATTTCCAAAGAATATTCTTCCGGAAACCTTGGCTTGTTCAGATCCATTCTTAAATATTGGTTTTTTGTTAGAGAAGAGGCTTCAAAACAGTCCATATTTATTCATTCTGTCATGAATTTTAACATTTAACATGCTAACTGAGGCCTGTAGAGTTTGAAATGTAGCTCTTGGGTTTTTTGCTATTTCTCCAAGCACAGTCTGACCTTGGGGTGAATTTGCTGACACATCGACTCCTGGGAAGATTATGACACGTGTTAACACATACCTGAATGCTCCAGACCAGCAAACTACCCAAACTTCTACTTTTGCAGAGGTGGCCACACTTGCTGATGATTGATGAATCAAATGTATTTGATTAGCAGCAACTGACTGCTATTTGCTATAAATGAAATGTGATCTTGAAGAAAAATGATAATAATTCCAATTGTCCTTAATTATTATTGCACTTATCTTCAATGGCAAAATGGCTTTTTAAATAGGGAAAAGCACTCATTGTCATACTGCTTTATCCTAACAAGATAAATTATTGAAGGTTGTTGACTGAGGAAAGGAAAATAATTGACAAGCATGCTTGTGGTCAAGGCTACAAGTCACTGACCCACCAGACTGATTGAAGCAGGGTTTGAGTGGTGAAATAAAAGTCTTCAAGGTTGCATGGTATGTGGCTTTCTGAGGGAAAGTGGGCTCCGTGGAAGAAGAATCCCCACATTTAAAAGAAAAACATAAAAAAGTCCAACTGGATTTGCTAAAATGCATGTTGACAAGGCTTCTGGGAGGATGTCACTGGAACAGATGAAACAAAATTAGTGCTTTTTGTCACTTCAACTTTCATCAGCTCTGTGTTCATGCAATAATAAAAAGAGAATCTGTCAAAGAAGAAAAACAGCACCCCTACTGTGAAACACAGAGAAGGCTCAGCTGTGTTATCTGGTCTCTTTGGAACAGTTGGCTCAGGACACAAGGAAATCGGAAAATTATCAGCCCAGCGTTAGAGAGTCTGCCTCAGTCGTAGGTCATGTTCCCTGCATTCATGGATGAAAAACAAAGATTAATTGTTATGAATTGCCTTGCTATGAGGCATGATATTTATCTGATAGATCCTGAATGAAACAAGCTGAAACTCGCAGCTAATAGAAGGGCACCCATCAAGCCTGGTGAAGGATTTTACTTAAAAGGAGTGGGCCAAATCACCAGCTGAGAACTGCACAAGTCTCATTAACAGCTACAAAAAGCAATTTATTATTTGCCGCAGCCTCCACTCTCTGTTTTCAGTCCTGCCAGATTTTGAAACTTGGCTGTGGGGATTTGCCTCTGTTCAGCAACAAGACTATCTATAAGGTCGATCGCATTTTGGCGATAAGAGCGGGTTTACAGGCGGCGATCCAGGTCATTGTAAAATTCTTGGATGGGGTTAAAGGGTTGAGATGGCCAAACCTTTTCTTTACCTGACATGTGGCATTGAAACAGGAAAAAAGCCTTTTTCACAAAATTGGAAATGCCCTCATCTCTTAATTGTCATTTGATGCTTTGGGATTAAGATTTTCCTTGATTTCATCAGAAATTTCTCAAGTCCACACATTAAAAATAGAATAGAATTAGAATAGAATTCAACTTTATTGTCATTGCACATGCACAGGTACAGGGCAACGAAATGCAGTTTGCATCCATCCAGAAGTGCTTTAGCCATGATATAGATATATTACAATATATATTAGCAATAATATAGATATGTAAGTATATTACAGAAATGGGTCTATTATGGTATGTTATAATGTACACAGTATGAAGTATGTTATGAATATGCTATAACTATAAGTATGTACAGGCTGTAGTGAGTACAAGCTATGTACAGGCTATGAACAGGATATAAATATGAAAAAAAAAACTGTACAGAAATATGAGATATACAGTTATACAGAAATGTGAACTATGCAAGTTATGAACAGTTGTAGGATTAAAAATTATCGTATGTACAGAATGATTATTTACACAGAACTATACAGTAGTGCAGTTAAGATAAGTGAGATATGTGGATAATTTCTACAGAGGCTATATAAAGTGCTAGTGGTTGTGAGTGGTGGTTCAGTCCATGTTATTATTGTGTGTTTGAGGGTACAGTTGTCCATTGTGTGTGTGTGTGTAGGTGGTTGTGGGTGTGTGTATGTTCAGTCCATGAGTTTAACGTGGGTCAGATGTCAGGAGGCAGAGATCAAAGGTTCAAAAAATTTAAAAAAGGACTGGATGACATTTATTGGATGTGTTTCGTCCATTTTGTGTAAAATGTCTTTACGATTGCTAATGGGTTTTACATCTAAAAGCTGCTACAGTTATGCATATAAGCAGGACTGTTTCCATTTCTGATGCAAAAGATTGTTTGATGTTAGTAAAGATGAGCTCTAACCAACTGAGCCAACTGGGCAGTGCTGGAAAAGCACACAGAAGAATCTTATGTTCGGAGGGCAGAGAGTTGATTGTTATGCACTGCGACAGTACTGAGGCCTATAATTACCAAATGTATCAATTTATATTTGCAGAAGGGAAAAATATGTTTGCGCAACAGGGCCTTTGGCAGTCACGGGCCCCTACGCACATGCGTTGTCTGTATATATATCAACCAACAGCTCAGCATACGAGTGTAAGGGAACAACACTTTAAAATCTGTTGACAGGTCAGAGGTCTACATATTTCAGATAGAAGACGTATAAAGCCTTTTGATGCTCCAGAGGGAGCTGAGCCAAGTCTCATAAATTGCTGGCTGATGCTAATGACTATGAGCTTGAAAACAATCTGGAAGTGTGACGTCAGAAAAAGTGAGCCTAGCAGACGGCTGTAGTCTGAAATTCATCTCTGCTTGAAGCTACATCGTCCACATGTGACATGGAATGTGTCAGATGAAAATTTACATAGCTGCCACCCTGAAGCTAGCATCTGATTCAGATATTATGGCACTGATCAGTTGTTATTAGTAGCAGGCTGTTATTATGCAATTTAATCAGCCACAAACGGAGAGACACACAGGCAATGTAAAAACTTCTAGAGATCATGTGAAGAAGTGCATGTAAAATGTGAGCAGTAAATGCGTTAAGACTCAGTCACAGTAAAAATAGGATATCAACCTCTTTGCAACTGGGAACAATTAGTGATTGTTCGATTGCTGCACTGAATTATTTTGGTGTCGGAGACCAGTTGCAAGTAGTTGCAGTGGTCACTTGATTGCCCAGACACTAAGCGTGCAACAGCTTCAATCTGCAAGGCGATTGCACAGGTTGCCTGGTGGGAGGCAACCTGTCATCAAAACAGTGGCAGTCGAATCAGACTGGTAGCAGACCGACTCTCTTTTACTGCTGGTTTACTCTCATCTTGATTCATCAAAGTGGCGTTGAACATGGCAACCAACTGCAAGTGGTCACAAATCTAGATCCCTGTCTTTGAATCAACCATTTTAATCCTTTCACGCCAAGTGTATCATGTAGATTTTTACATTTTTAAGAAATAAATTGCAAAAAAAAAAAAAAAGGATGCCTAATGTAGCACACATAATACAAATTAATATTTAATTCTTTTTTTTTCTTAAATTTCTCAGAAGGTTCAGTAAACACTCCATTTTCAAAAAGAAAATAAAATCTTTTTTGGCAATTATGTAATTGTTCAGCCTTTAAGTGTTGAAGGCAAGGACTGTACACTGTCATTGCACATGCTACAATAATTTTGGTTGCATTGCATCTCCAACCACTTTTCCATGATGTTACTGTACCCCACCCAGGGTGGTTGTAACACAGGAGGTAGAGCAGGTCATCTCCTAATGGGAAGGTTGGTGATTCAATCTCTAGCTGCTCCAATCTCCAGTATGCATGCCTAGCCAAGTATGGCCAAGTATCCTTGGACAAGATGCTGAACCTCATGTTGCTCTCTGATGTGTCCACTGGACTATGACAACCATAAGCTGGCAAATGTGTCTCTATAAAATGTGCTTTGAAATTCAGAAATTTGTGTTTTAAGTGAAAAAATTCTTGTACCAAAACTAACAAAGTTAGTTACCACTAACTTTTGATGCCTCACCTGATCAAATATCTTATGTGGAAATCAGATAAATGTTTTAACAAAATGAAGTTTACTCCTTCATGTGATGCATGAATTAAAGTTGAGGTACCTAAAGCAGATAAGCTTAAATACCTTGGGTCAACCATCTAAAGTAATGATTAGTGCACAATAGAGGTGAAGAAGAAAGTGTCGGTAGGGTAGAGTGGGTGGAAACGAGTGTCAAGGTTGACACAAGGATATCAGTAAGAGTGAAAGGGAAGGCTTAGAAGATAGCAGTGAGACCTGCTTTGATGTGTAGTTTGGAGACAGTGGCACTGACAAAAGACAGGACGCAGAGCTGGAGGTGGCAGGAGATGAAGATGTTAAGACTTTTCAGTGGAAGTGGCTAGGATGGACATGATTAGAAACAAATATATCAGACAGCTTGGGTTGAGCAGCTTGGAGACCAAGTTAGAGAGGCAAGGCTGAGACAGTTTGGACGTGCAGAGGAGGGATGGTGGATATTAAACAAAGGATGTTGAATATGGAGCTGCTAGGCAGGAGGGAAAGAGGAAGATCGAATAGATATAGTGATGGAGGACATACACAGCGATGGTGTGACAGAGGAGGATGATAGGAATAGGGGGAGATGGGGACAGATAATCTGCTTTGGTGACTGCTAAAGGGAGCGGCGGGAAAAAGAAGAAGTTGAGCGGACTGAAAAACTTCCAGCCCTCCGGCATCCAGATATGGCTTCTTTTATTTTAACCTGGAAACACACCATTCATTTCTACTTCTGTTCAGAAAGGCAAAATGACCCCACAGAATGTGATAAGATGTGATAAGAGCCTTCTAGTAGGCAGAGGAGGGTTCCAAGTAAAAATATGGGACTGATAAAAACCATTTAGTGGATTGATAACATTTTCAAACAGAGTGCTGCTGTTCACAGAAACTGTTAGCTATATTAGCTATTGAAGCAGATGGGATTATATTATACTGAAAATAATAAATACATATCGAATTCTGTCAATAGAGCACCATAACAAGGGTACAGCATAATATACCCCAGCTCATAGCTTATAGAAACTCGGCAGAATAATAATACACCGAATTTAGTTATGAGCACTGAATGCTGCTCTCTGTCTGTTGCATTATATAATCTAATAAATGTGAAAAATTTAAACACAGACATATGAAGAGCAATTTTCATTTTTATAGAGAGGGATTCGGCGCTCTTGATGATGGTGAAATATCACTCGGAGGATAAATTTAGAGAAAAACCTCGAGACTGAAAGGTGGCTTGTGCTTTTTTTTAATGTATGTATTTATCTTTGCTGGGCTGAAAGGCTCAATGACTCCGAGGAACATGAGACTCCCCATCCGTTCTGTTTAGGACTTTAAGCTTATTAGCATCCTTGGCTGGAGCTGTGGGTGGTAAATACAATTTCTCCTTTTTTAAAGAAAGTGGGAAGTTATTTTACTTTGTCTTTTACAGCTACATTTATCTGAGAAGTATCTCTTCGAGCTGCTCTGCAGGTTCTGATTCGCTGGGGTCATAAAATATGTCCTCGATGAAAATTACTTTTAGACATTATCTTAAGAGTTTTAGAGACTTACCTCAGCCAGTGAAGGAGCATGTAATCCTTCCTCTGGTGGGTCTTAAACATTTTATCTGTAGCTTTGGAGATTTTTATGCTTCACTGTTTTAATTTCTTCAATTCTGAGTGTTTAAAAACAAAGACTATTTGAATTAATTTTACTCCTAATGTTAACCAAGAAAATATGTCCTTAAAAGACTTCTATTTGTAACGAAGGCTTATACCATTGTGGCATTACTACATTAACTCAAGGAAGCAGAGCATCAGTGGGATCCTCAAGGCATTACTCTGCCTGTGTGCGGTGCACCGACACACACTGGGATGGTTGGTAATGGCTAAGCAGGATGGGCGAATGTTTCCTCTCACAGGAAGTCAAGACTCAGAAAGCCCCAAACCACAGGGAAGCAACAGAAAGCAATAACATTTGTTCTAACATTTTTGATCACTCCTGTTAGTGCAGAAATGGGTCATGGCTGCCAGAAACTCATCAAACATCTTGTAGTCGTCTGAGTCAGTGGAATCTCTGATGGGTCTTTCTCACCACGCTGTCAACATTGCTCTCCAGTTTCAAAGCTGACAGTATTTTAGTGCTGAGGAACTAAAAAGTTTTTCTAGCCTTTCCACTTTTCTGCTCATTTAGGATGACTGATTGCATCTCATTTCTCGCCTGGAGTTTCTTTCTCATTGTTGCTCCTGTTCAGGCGAAACGAAAGGTTATTTCGGATTGAAAACCTCTCCACTGTGCTTCAGTGCTAGCTATGCAAAGTGATTCATTATCTGCAATCAGCCCAACAACAGCGGCATTGTCTGTGAGCTTAAACAACTTTACAGACTCAGCCTGATAAACACAACCAATTGTGCAGAAATTACAACAGAGGATGGCGAAACAACCTTGAGCAGCTCCTGTGCTCAATAACCAACTGTTTTAAAGCTTCCCCAAACACCTGTTTTCTTCTCCATACGAAGCCTAAAACCCAGTTACACAACGTGTGGCGCAGAGTCAAATCCAGCCTGTCTGAGAGTGCAATGGATTTGACATTGAACTGCTCTCCGAAAAAAAGAGAAATCATTAGCAGAATCTTGATTTTGCCGTGATCGACCAAAGAAGCTGGATTGACTTGGGTTTTTTTTCCAGTTAAATGATCTATTTCCTTTAGCAAAAACATTTGGGGATAAAATTAAAGACTGAAGGGCAGTTTGGATTTCTCATTTAGTACTGACCCTAACGTGCAGCTACATTTATTTTTGAAAATTGCATTTGTGGTCATATTCTAAGTGAGGACGAGACACTAATCTATTCAGATATAGTTTTTTCGGATGTAGAGAGCACCAGTGTGACACTGCATTATGGGTCATTAGTAGCCTTAATGGTGCTAGGCTCACGATGTTCTTCAAGTCTCTTTATGGTGTGTCGTTTAGATTTAGCCAGCCCTTAAAGTTAATGGGAAGATCAGGTTAATGTTCAGTAGTTTCTGACTGGGGGAGGTAATGCATTTTGCTGCCAGAGGAAAAAAAAGTGAAAATAAATTCCTCAATGGCATCAAAAAACGTCGGAAACATCTCAACATTTTTGCTAGCGAAGTGAAACAAACTGGGGACCAAATGATCTGTCGAACAACCAAGAATTACTGCTGTCACTGAGTGTCATAACGAGGAGCTCAAAAAGAGACAAAAAGAAAAATGTCTGAAGGGCTGCAAAATGTTCGTCAGCTGCAAGAACCAGACAGTAGAAGCTGTTTGATTATGTGACTGGCAGAGAAACTAGGCAACTATGGGATTTGTGTTTGCCTTTAATGCTATTTCATGTTTCACTTTTAAGAGAGAAAAAGGCTTCAAGAATGACTTTTTTTGCAGGGGAACCTTCCCGAATGAACAAGTGCGAAGTGTTTTTATCCCCGCCATAAAACCCTCTCAGAAAACCCACAAAGTTAATAACTTATGAATCACTACCTGATTTGACATTAAAAAGGGCCTATTATGTTTATTTTCAGGTCTAAATTTTGATTCTGGGACTCTTCTAGAGAAGCTTTGCACATGTCAGTGTTCAAAATAATCCATACGTCTCTCATCTTGGGACTTCATGCAGGCCTTCGATTCAGCTTCTGTCTGAAACAAGCCACTTTATCTCCTTTCCCTTTAAGGCCAGTCTCCCCATATATGTGCCTGCTTGCTTCTGACTGGCTGCCCCTCACTTGGCTTCCAGAAACAGACTGCAGTGTTATGGAACGGCTGTGTCCAGGCAGGAAAAGGACCCAAAGTGCAGACACTCGCAGACAAAAGGTGAACTCAAAACAGCTTTAATGCTAAACTCAAATGTAACATAATTGGATATGTCAAAATAAACTTACACAGGAAGCCTGACAGAACACACAGCATGGCATAAGGGTGGATCACGACACGGACACAGAGAAACACAGGGCTTAAATACACAGAGGGAGCAATCAGGGAATGGGTAACAGGAGGGAAACACAGCTGGGGCAACTCAGGCCTAACGAGACAAAGGAAGCACAACCAGACATGAGACATGCACCTCCAAAGTAAAACAGAAAACATAACACAGGCTGAACTACAGACAGACTCTGACTGGACACAGGGAGACAGCAACTAGAGAACACAGAGACATAAACCATAAGACAGAACTTAACAAAGAAACCAAAGACTAGAAATGATAAATAATATAATAAACTCAAAACTCTGGGTCAACGACCAAGGGATCCTAACATGCAATGTAACCAATTTTCATAGAAGTCCATCTAAAAAATGTTTCTCTGCTAAAAAGTCAAACAAACTTAACCAGTTACATAATTTATTAATAAACTGACTGAGCCCAGTCAGTAATTTATATGCTTGGGTAGAATACATTTGTATGCTGGTAATACTACGCCAATAGACTATTTTTTTGAGCATATGTTCATTTAAAAAGTCGTCTGGATTGGGCAGATTTTTGCCTTGGAACAACATTTTTTGTTTCATTCTGTGCGTGGAGTAAATGACCACATAGAATTAGAGCTTTCTGAGACCTGAGCTTTTTGGCCAAAATGCTAAAAAATAGTTAATATAAATGTCCACAACTGAATTTTATGTTATGTTATATTTATATGACAGAAAATAAGGAACAAGATGCAGTGAACTCCAAAAGAAGAGAACATATTGGCAGCATTTGGCTAAACCATGTGCTAAAACAAAATGGTTACTTAGTGACTCTGTGTGTTGACGCAGCAATTTCCTCTTCCTAAATTCTTCACACAAACAGCCCATCTGTTTCTTAAAAAAAAATTATATATATTATATAAATTGAAAAAGGATTTGTTACTACACCAGATAGGTCATATATGTTGTTTGAGCTACACATGAACCGATTTTGTTGGTGAAAAAGCATTCAAGACAAATATAAATTATGTGACAAATGTTATGCTATAGATCAGGGGTAGGGAACGTTAGCCCTCGAGAGCTGGTGTCCTGCAGGTTTTAGAGCTCACCCTGGGTCACCACACCTGAATCAAATGATTAGTTCATTACCAGGCTTCTGGAGAACTTCAAGACATTTTGAGGAGGTAATTTAGCCATTTAAATCAGCTGTGTTGGATCGAGGACACATCTGAAACCTGCAGGACATCGGCTCTCGAGGCCTGGAGTTCCCTACCCCTGCTATAGATTTACGTATTTGGGATAAATAAGATACCAACAAGGTTAAAACATTTGGGTGTGGGTGTGACCCAAAATGGTAATATGCTGGATCTTTTTATTTAAAGCAAAAACTGGCTAACCATTTCATGCACATTCAACATTCCCTGTAAGTCCTTAAAGCACAGTCTGCAAAGCTGTGTGAAAGACACCTGGATTTCATTCATGAGGGCGAACCTGGTGAAGAGGACAAGTGGGCAGTGATACTACTCCAAAATAACTTGTGCAGTGTTGTGATGGATCACCCAACTGCTGGCGTGTCACATCTGAGATTTTTGCAACCAGTGTTTTCCCTCAGAGGCATCACGATGTTACAGTTATGTTAGATGATAGTGTTGACACTTACCCTGTGGACAGATTCATGGAGCACAATGCTGAAGTAAATCTCCTTCTGGCTTGGGTACTCTGAAGTCTTCCTCTGCAAAGACTGCTTCCTGGTCTCTCGGTCACAGTCAAACGTCTCGATCATGGTACCAGTGATAATTCTCAACATGAAGTGATGTAAGATGGGAATCCATCGTGTTTACCTATGTATTTATTAATGTATGGTGGTTCTATAGCAGACCTTAAAAGCTATACATTCAAAATCTCATGAAGGATCAGTCTGATGATTTAAAGCAATATTGTGTAGTTTAAGAATAACTTAGAGTCTTTGCTTTTTCAATAAAAGGAGAATTAGGCTTTCGTATTAATGTAAATGTCAAAACAGTTTTAAAAAATTCTGCAGGAAATTATTTAGAGCAGCATAATGCCAACAACAGTCAGTTCTCACATTTTACCTGCAAAACTCACACTTTATTGTTTTTACTGCATTCTCACAGCTGTGGAACAGAAATCTCACAGACTCTTATGCCATGAAATGAAGTACAGAGTGTGTGCTCTAATCGCGGTGTGGTGGTGAAATGCTGATGCACTTCCTGGCTGCGTTTGCTGTTCCCGTTGCCAGCGCTGTCAGCACAGGTGGCGATCACACCGGCCAGCCGCGGAGCAGCGAAGTGATTATGGTTCAGCAGCAGAGTGGATGAACGGGCCTCATATGAGAGCTTTACTGTGGTTCTTTGGGGGTTCAGCATAGGCCTTCAGTGCTTCAGCTGGTGTGACATTAATGTGCTGACTGTCAGTCTCTTGAATTACATTACAGGTAGGTGGACAGGTCTGATTTGTCTTGAGTACTTTATGATATGTTTTAAAGCCTCCCCTTTCATCTTGCAGTCAAAGTGTCTCAGTTGTTCCTCTTAAGTGCTGGCAGTGATTTTGCTGTCATAAAACTTAGTTTGTAGAATCTACCAGGGAGCTGCAAAACTTGCACATTTTTACCATAACTACATGCTTTTATGGGATTTCTTAGGCTGTAACAGCCTAGGCCTTGGTTTAGTTTTTCATTATGTTTCTTTTTTTTTTTTTTTTGTGGGAGCTTGGGAAATAAAATAGAGTAAGATGTAAGATAACATAGTTTAAGATGTACTTTTTTCTACCACTTCTGTGTTACAGCACTCAAAGCAATCAACAGAACCAATAGCAAAGAAAAAAATTGCAGAATAGCTCAGTAAAATAGAAAACAAAACAAAGTAACTGAAGTTAAAACTACAGATAAATGTATTTAAAAAAAAAACTACAAATATGGTTTGCTTACTGAGTGCTTTACATTTACTTGACTGATTCAATAGTTGAACAGATTGCTTGTTTAAATTATCTGTACGTATGGCTGTTAGAAGCACAGATAGTGGTTAATGGAGCAAGATCTGCCATGACATAATAGAGTGGAATATGATAATAGTGAGATGGGTTTAACTCCCAACTCATTGCCATATAGATGAGCTTGGACACTCCTTTATACCACAATTAAACGGCCTGAATAAACTGAATTTTTCAAGATGCATGGTCACTGTTATCAGTGGGTTTATTTCAACCTACTGTAACCAGGGGGCTTCTGGTGTCCCCTGGTTACAGTAGGTCAGTGTTTCCCAACCTTTTGGAGCCATGGCGCATATTTCACATTAGAAAAATCACACAGCACACCACCAAACAAAAACGTCACAAAAAGCATATTGATAATTTTTCCCCGTGCATCAGGTATAGTGGAATTGGCTCGGTTTGTCCCCATTGTACCTTTTTTGCTTTCTTCTGACCACTACTCATGCTAGGGCCTTCATTTGGGTCGGAATTTTCTCCAGGACCCAGGTCAGATTGACTACTTTTTCTTTTCCAATATTTATCTATTGCTATTACTCACTGCGTTGTCTCACAGCATGACTATTATGTAATTTCCTTCTTCATCTTCTTCTGTTTTACTGGCAGTTGGCAAACCCATTTAATTAGAGCAGGTAGTTGTACTGCCCTCTACTGGAAGAGAATGTAATTGTTCTGCCCGTTACTCATGCTGATCACTTAGAGTACTAATCAGGTGGAACCAGATAATCTTCCACGGCACACCTGATCATCATTTCTCACGGCACACCTATGTGCTGCAGCACATTGGTTGGGAAACACTGCAGGAGGTAATATGTTTAAATAAAACTAACAAGTGAGTGAAAACAGCAAAACACATTCCAAAATTGCAACATAGCAAAAGTTTTTTTTTTTTTTAAATGCAACCAAGAAGCCCCACCCACTTGTTGTTCAAACCTTCTGTTTACAAGGGGCAGCCAATCCAAAGAAAGACTGCTTAAAGGGAGGGGGAGGGGAGCTAAAAACCGCTTGCTTCAGACAGTGGATGAACTGTGGGGTTCCATCTTTGGCTGATATAAGACAAATAAGAATTCATTTGAATTGTGAATCACACAAAGTTACTAGGTCTTCCAAAAACTGGTCATGTACTGTGAGGGTTTGCTGCTTTTTTTAATATAATTTCAGCTCTTATCTGTGGTTCTCTCTCTTTTTTAAATAAAATAAACAGAATAACAGATAATTGATAGTTGCAGCCCTCGTCATCTTAACATCTTGCCATCATGAAAGACCACCAAAATGTCAATGTACTTTTATGCTGTCTCTTTTTTCTTTTATCAGGTCTTAGATTTGCGCTTTCTTTCATACTCTGAAATGCTCTTTTACACTTGACTTTCTCACCAGCATATACACGCCATAACATGTAAAGAAACCTTTGTGGTCTCAACAAATAGCTTCTCAACTAATGTGTGCATTCAGAGCTGAACACAAAATAGCCATACAGCCATTTAAGTGTATGTATCTTTTTCAGAAAATCACTTAATAGAGTAAAGGCTGAAGTAAAATTCAATAAGAGCATTGTGTATATATTGAAAATGTGCACACAGAAATGCACGCAGAGGCTCCTTTTAAAGACGTAATCCACAGTGACTGAAGTGTGACATCTGAGCTGAAGCTCTACAGATGACAGTGCAAGGCTCTGTCTCTCATTTAAGTGCTGTTTATTCATCAGGTTTTTTCTTCCCCCTTCAATAATAAAGAAAAGATAGGGAGGTAATTTCAGTCCTGCCTGCCTTTAAGTGTAAAAAAATAATTGAGACGAGATCCCAGAAAGTCAGAAATAGATTTGTGAACGCAGATAGTGCTCCCCAGAAACATCAGCGAGTGTGACATCTGTGCTGCTCGCCGATGTTAATGATGACTTATAAAATGGATACTTCTTGTCCTAGGCTCTGATTGGCTGAGCTGAAGCCATTTTTAAATACCCAATAAACGAACACCTGTGACCGCATAAATGTTAATTTAAATGTTAATGTGCCAAAAGAAGATCAGCCTTCACACCCTGACGGGAGCTAAACTGCTCGATGGAAGGATTCACTTATTAGAAGAGGACAGGGAGCGAGGTCCGTTTATTGAGCATTTCTGTGTTACAGCCTGTTTTGTTAAAGAAATAACAACCAGCTTGGTGTGAGGCTTCACATCTCCAGCTCAGCCTCTTGGGCTTTCATCACTTCAAGCCTCGTCACATTAAAGGGGAAAAGCGAGAGTATGCCAGCATTAGCATTGGGGTTAGTATAGAGAAGTGTCTTTACAGCTCCTGTCTGTTGTAGCCTTGCTGAAATGAATGTGATCTGGTTGTCAGGAGCTCAGACAATCATTACGAGTCCACAAAGTCAGTCTTTTTTCTAGCATCTATTGCAGTGTTGTAAAGTGTCGACTGTTGACATCACTGATTAGACGTTTCTGCTCGCTGGACCCTTGGCTGTGGGGGAGAACTGCACACCACCTCCTCCTCAATTACATCAAAACACAGAGCTGAGGAGGAGGAGAGCAAGAGGGAGATGTAGGAGGAAGAAGAAAGGGATCGAGTTGAGAGGAGACTGGAGGAGCAGAAAATTAAAGAATAAACCACGAGAGGCCAGAGTGATTTCAGAAGAGAAGTCTCTGCCTTTTAAAAATCCTGTTAGCTGATTTAACATCAGAGTAAAGAAAGCTGTCAAGCAGTTTATTGCTCTTTTATTGCTTGTATAAAATAGTCTTAACACCAGTGTAATAAAAAGACTGCAGTGTTATATATGACAAAGCTGGAATCTAAAATTTGATTGGGCACAGTGTTCTTATAGCGTAATGCGCCTTTACTTTGAAGATCATGCTAAATAAAAGGAGTGGTGGGATTTTAAATTTTGCCAGTGTATACATACACAGAATACTATTTCATGTGTTGTCTATTAAAACAAGGGTGACAGACAGAGCTGAAGAAATGGCGAGAAATGACTGAATGCATGAAAAATGAGAGAAATATGTTTCCCCTGACATGAAACACGTACATGAAGCAGGCAGCGGCACATACAGTCAGAGGTCTAAGAGTGAAATTGCAAAGTGCAAAGTCAGAGTGTGGAGGCTGAGCCGGTGGATCAAAGTGTGTATTTACCTTCAACTCCAGTGACCTGACTCAAATCCCATCGCATGCCAAGGTTTCTACTGTCAGGGAAATTTTCATTTTAAATCAAAGGTTAAACTCATATGACTCCATACAGTCAGTCTTCCTCTTCCCCTTCCTCATCCAAGGATTTAGGAGTCTAACTTCATCTGAGGCTGTTTTACTTGCTCAAAGTTATTTCAGGAAGGACTACGAATGTCAAACGTGGCCCTTCACCCCCAACTGGTCACTGCAGACAGCCACTCCTCCCTGACCCTGGTTCTGCTGGAGATTTCTTCCTATTAAAAGGGAGTTTTTCCTTCCCACTGTCGCCAAGTGTTTGCTGATATAAAGTGCAATATCAAGTATAAAGTGCCTTGAGGTAAATGCTGTTGTGATTTAATGCTATGTAAATACAACTAAATTGTAAACTGTATGCAGATGCAGACAATCAGTGATTTGCACTCTTTTGTAAATCTTCAGTATTTCCATTCAATACGGCATCTCTTAATTGTAGACTTTTTCTTAAGCAAGGAAATAACTCTACAATGACTTCATCCACTTTTGGTCTTCCTGGCCATTCAGTGTTGGTGAACTGGCTAGTGCATTAATTATTTTAAAGAACACAACTTGCTGCTTTTCAAAGTTTAAAAGCAGTGTAATCTGACTATCTTTGTGATATTGACTGATGTTGGAATAGAACAAACAAAGGAGTCATTCTTGGGCTTTTAAAAACTGTAAAGGTCATTCAAAACAAAACCAGAACAATTAATCGATATGCACGGCGCATTGCTTTAGTATTACCTGATGTATGTCCAAATGTCTAAGCTGTATTTGGAGGTTGAGTTTATATCTTAAAAAGCACCAAAGAGTCAGCATGCCCTGAAATACCACATACAAAGGAAAAAAAGGGCACTCCTGTGGTCGACAGATTATCCACAGAAAGAAAAAAAAAGACGTCATAGCACTGGCTGCACTGACAAATGATTTCTAAAAACCGCAGTACAAAAATAGGCACAGAGCAGCATTGTTGCAGAAAATACACATAACGAAAAGAGAGGAATGTAAATGTCAGCATATAATGTCAAAGCAAGCCATTGAAAACAATGCAAACTCCATCTACCAATGAGGGTTGTATGATATTAACAAAACAAGGAAAACAGAATCAGACTTTGGTGAGATTATTTTGTCACATGTCAAAACAAGTTAGTGGTATTATCACCATTTGTTGTAAACCTTCATTAATAGATTTTCAGAACAGAAGAAATACACAAAAAGTTGTACTAGTTTTAGTCAAGCGTGGTTTAGTCAAAATATTATATGACGATCGCATTTTTCATGTTTATAAAACAACTGTTTTGATCTGCCTCACCTTTTGTCGTCTTTATCAGACAAAAATCAAGTTCACATGAGCTTTAGAAAAAAAAGTCTTATTTTCTTATTGTCTATAAAGCCCATGAAGATATCAGAACCTAAAATGAAATCATTCAACCCACAGATGTTACACTGATACAGTTTTGTGACACCCAATCTTCCATCATTACATTCAGAAGCCCATATTGGCCTTTCTCTCAGTTTACTGTAAGTGTGTTTGTTGGACGATGTTTTCCAATATTTTTGTATAGAAAAAAGCTGCTTGGGTGTAATGTAGAAATGGTATCCAAGCACTCTCTGCAGCAGATGTAAGTGTAACATTACAGCTGAGCAGTTATTGCTGGAAGCAGTGTCTTTTTTGTGAGCGAGGAGTAATTTTGATTCAACTAACATGCAGTATGTATTTAGTAGTACTGGTTATTCTAATTCAGTCCCACCACCCTGCTTCCATAAATGTACAAATTTGTACTGCCCTCGAACAGATGAGCATTCAAAATCGGCACACAGGTACATCTTACGACCCTGAATAGTCTTTTATATCACAAATTATGATGGCATCATGTCGCCTAGCAACTACCTACGAACAGGCTAAAAGGGCCAATTTGTATAGCATTTATGCACTTATAACACCTTACAAAAGGACTGTATCATTTCAATTTCACAACAATGGCATCTCATTTATATCCACAAACTTGAATTATGCATGATACTGCAGCATGGACCTGTAGTGTAGATTAATTTGCACGGAAAACAGCCCCCAACATTTCCTCTTGACTGATTTACTGAAATATTTTTTTAAATTGCAATGAAAAACAATTAAAAAATATTAATAAAAAAATAAGTTATTAATAAAAATGTACACATTCATTTGATGATGCTAATTTTTGTAGTCAAGGTGTGCCAGGATTGTAGTAACATGAAATACAAACTATTTTAATAATAAGATGTTAGTAGATCTGTGGGGGGAGGGGGGTGGGGGGTACTTGATATCCTCACACCCCCATCACAGAGACTGTGCTATGGTTATTATTAAGAAATTGGTGAATAAATAAAATTGCTCATTAAAGAGAGAGTAGAAAACTGGTGAGATTTGTCATATTTAATAGCAATTACATAGATTTTTAATAGTATTATTATTAAGGTACTGTAAGCTCTGGTTTTCCCTTCCAATGACGGCACTTTTACACAAGTCTAGACAGCAGTGTTCATTTTCTGGAAGGGGGAGAAAAAAAAAGATTTATCTGGTGCTTTGTAATAGCTTCTAACACGATTCGACCAATCAAAACTGAGAACCGCAACTAACCACTATATCAGAGAGAGTTAATGGCACGAGGAAGATGGAAGAACGGGGTACTACGAGGCATGAAGAGGAGAACACATTACACTAAGTGAAGAGGAGAAGGAGGAGGAGGAGGAAAAACAGCAGCACAGGCAGGGGAGCTGAAGAAAGAAGAAAATACTGAAAATGGACAGAGGAAACAGAAAAGGAGAAGAGGGAGGGAAAGCAGACGGGGTTTGAGATGTTCTGCTGTCTCCACCAGCAGATGCTGACGGTCCAAACGCACACACAGCAAAACTCTCCCAGTCCACTGCCAGATAAATAGCTTTACACACACACACACACACACACACACACACACACACACACACACACTACAGATATACACACAGACACACACACTCGAAACTAAATAAATAGCTTTATACTCAGCAACAGCCAAAGTGGGTCAGACATCAAAGTAGCCACTAGAAAAGCTGCTGGAGCTGTCGACACACACAGACACACACAGACACACACATACGATGTGCACGCACACACTTGCTTACTCCAAATTGCTGCTTGAACTGTCTACACACACAACGCACAAACACATTTGGAGACACACACTTGTGCTTACTCCAAATTGCCACACTCTTCTCTTTCCATTCACTCCTCCTCTTCTTCTCTCTCCCGCTTCTCCTCACTCACTCGCTCACACACACACATACACACCCAACCTCTCGCATCTTTTAAATTGCAGTGAGTGGGTGCCATGGCTGACCAAATAGCAGCAATCAGGAAGTCTGAGTGCTGAGGGACAAAGGCTGTCGGCCACTTTAGGTAGATACACAAACTCTGTCACACACCTTCAGTGACAAGGACAGTGTCAGTTTACTGAGAAAAGGGCAACAGGAGGTCAAATGATGGGAAGTACAGTGTCTACCTGAAGTCTGTGGAAATTCAACCTCTAAGAATCTTAAATATTAAAATACTGCATATCTTTGACCAAACTTAAATAATGGTTATGTTAAAAAAAGACTCTCATAGCAAACCACTGCAGCTCTGTAGAAGTTTTCAGCCACTTTCAGCTCAGTTTAAATTTTAAGGCACAGTATGGTTCAGCCTCAGTGCTCTCAGAAACCTCGTTTTCCAGCAGCAGCAGCAAGCAGCCCTTTTCAACAAACACGCTGCGATAAACCACTGTTCACTACCTGTGCATCACCAAACAGACACAGTAAAGATCACACTGAAGATGAGTACATAGGACCTATAGAGTCAGATGTTTTCATCCTGAGTTTGTAGAGAGCAAACTTATATCCAAGTGTGCAAAAAACCCCAAACAAACAAACAAAAAAAACCTCCAATAGGGAGTTAATGTTACTCTGTTTGCCCCCAAAACAAATAACAATATCCCAAAATGTTCAGGTTAACAAGCTGGTTCAAACAAGATTACTTCAGCTGGAAATGGAACAGTTTTTTGGGTTTTTTTTGCTGTGGAAACATTTCCATTATTAACTCAACTAAAGATTACAAAAAGTGATTCACTTTAATCTTTCCAAATACATATCTGCAAATGGATATGTTGAATTTAAACTGTTTGTAGGCAAGGGACAAGATTTCAGTACTGGGAGCTTTTAGTCCCAGCTCCAGTGACCAATAATGTTTGAGCAAGCTTTGGTTGCATGCAGGTAAATGGTCTATATAGAAAGAAACAGTCGTGACATTTTTCAAAATGCATCAGGTAACCACTGGCCAGAATCTGAGAATGATTTGGCTTTTTAAAAAGTCAGAATTTTCAAAAAATGATCTCCCCAAAAGTGACCATGACTCATGAGGAGCAGCCAAAGAGTTCTGTTATTCGTGATCTGAAAGGACTCACAGTCAAAAAGCTGAGAGCTCAACAGGTATTAATGAGGCACTTAGGGGGGTGTTATAGGTCAAGATTTTGCACCGTGCATTCAAGAAAGAATTAATCAACAGATTTTTTTTCTTTAGGATACTCAAGTTCAGTTCTCAAGGCCTCTAAGGCTTTTCCAGATCTATTTGTACCACAGCTTTCACCTTTGCCTGGCAGGTGTGTTTCTTTCCAGAATACAGGCATTAATTTCCAGAGACAGGGAGGCTGTCATTGTATGATGGAAGAAGACAAGTAAGGAAAGTAAAGGTTTAGAACCAGATCAGTGCAACTAATTTCAAAGTGGCGTGAATGACTGTTCTGCACTGAGTAGGAGAATGGCCAACCCTGTACAAGCTAGTCTTCCTGGGGATTTGTGCTTCAGCAGGAAATCTACACTATAGCTACATCATAACTGCAGATGTACTTACATTTCTGCAGACCCGACGTGCAGAAATGTAAGTACACATCGGGCTGACGCAGTCCCCCAAGTATTGTGATTCGTCTGTTCAGTACTGTCGATTCCTCCTGTGCATGTAAGGCTACTTTTTTACTGCAGTTTTTTCATTTATCAGTGATAGAACAACAACAACAACAACAACAACAACAACAACAACAACAACAACAAACAAACACACACACACACACACACACACACACACACACACACACACACAATAGAGACAAAGATGAAGACCAGGAAGAGGAGAAGAGAGACACAAAAGTAAGACAGAAGACTAGTAATCACTCAAGCAATTAGTTAATATATATTACAGTCATGCGGTGACTAGTTAACTACTTAAATAGATATTTTAGTGGAAAATAATTTTACTTCCCAGCTAAGAAAGATCATTATTCTCTAAGAAACAACCTTGACACAGCGCATCATGATAGAGAAATACCAAACTGTATAACAAGCCTTCAAAATATTGTTTTTTTAAGTGCACTCACAGATCGAGCAGCATGTTAATGACATTAGTTGTACTAATTTTGAATGTCACACCTACCAGCAGGGAGGACTGTCTAATGTCACTGTGAGCAAAAGCCAAAGCTATTTATGTGTTTCAAATGAGGCAATCTGAATGATTGCCTGCAGAGTTTGCAAGTTACCTTCTTGGTGACTCCAGGAATTATCACACACTTTGGATTTCCTTACTTACATTATGATTTTTCTTACTGATTACTGTTGTAATTACAATCCATTAAAAGCAAGGACCAGCTGTGTAAATGATAGCCACTGTCCATAACAGACTGTGTGACTGAGCATTGGCCCTTCTTGTGAATCTATTTTTTCCCCTCGGACCAAACAAGCGAACAAAGTTTTTTCACCTAAGACTTTTTTCAGGGATTAGTGTGTGGTCGACTATTAGAGGTCATCTGCATTACTGTAAAATGTCAGAAAATTGTGAAGAGTTGCAGTAATATAAAGCAACAGGTGTCCTGTTTTGTCCAAAGAGTTCACAGCCACAGTTTGTCACTTAAAAAAGGGAGCAAATAATCACAAATAAGTATCTGCACAAAATGTTTTGCATGTTTTTTTGAAACATTACTTGAAAGACTAATTAATAACCCATCAAAGCAATTAATTAACTTTCCGTTAATCAACTAATTGACTTTAAGCTCTACTGTTCTCTGTGAAGTTTTAGAAAGAAAACAACAGCACATTTATTTCCATTCTTAGTGTTATTCTTTTTAATTTCCTTTTATCTGCTTACGGATACCAGTAGGTGGTGATTTGCAGACATGATTTGCAGACAAAACACTGCCGGTCTTTGTTTTCCTTTGCAGTGCACTAAAACAGAAAGAGTACCACATCTGAACAGCATCTCACACAGTCAAAACACTTTGAGCTGCAGATGTGAAAGCCGGTTTGAGTCGGTAAATAAGAGCAGCAGAGAGCCGCCTGCTTTTTCTCATAATATCAAATTCTGACTGTGACAGTGGTATAAGCGCTGAATGAAGCAGGTAGCCTGCACAAAGAAGAGAGGAAAACTGACAGTCGCAGTATGTGCCTATTTTTGCAAGGTCGAGTGCTGCTGATATATAAAAAAGTAATAATTCCACAGCTTAATAACAATCTTATAAGTCATTTGAAGGAATAAACTGTGTAAATCATGTCTTATTTTATTATCATATTTTCATCCTTATAGAACAATAACATTAAGTCGTTGTCCAACTGAATAAAGTTGAGTCAAGGAATCTTATTAAAGACTTTACTAAAAAAATTTAGACCTTTCCACTCTCTACACACAGACGTCCGAGGCATCTTACAGGAATGGTGGCTATTTTACAGTAGGCAGTGCTTCCCTACGTGCTGATCTCTAATATGCTTCTGAGCAGGTAAAGTATACAGAATAAGTTACCATGGCAATGGACCCCAGTAAGAAGTGAATCATCCTTGTAGTGCAGAAAACCTAAAGTTAACCCCAAAGTTACCTGGATAAGTCCAAATCCTTTCTGTAGTACAGGTCTCTGGTTTTCCACTCAATTCTTTTTGTGGAGTATTGGTTTGAGTTATTCAGTTTTTGATTTTGTGCATTTCAGTTTTATCTTGTAAATACCTCAGTTACAGTTCCTGTTTTGGTTTGCTGTTTGGGGGTTGTTGTTTTTTTTGAATGTGTTTATGGCTCAGATTGTATGTTATCATACTTTTTGATACCTGTTTTGACTTTCAGCCTCTAAAGTTGACCTTTATTTTATTATGCGTGTGAATTGTCTCGTCTGTGTATTTTGCTGGATTCTGACTGTATTTCCTGTTTTGAAAGCTGCTGTCTCCTGTACCCTGTGCTTTGAGCATTACATCCTTCCCAGTCTCATTCCTTAGCTGTGTCTCCTTTGCCCAGTCAGTGTGTCTGTGTGTATAAGTAGCCCTGCATTTTTACTATCAGATTGTTTGTTTAGTCAGCATTATCTGTCAGTACTAATATGTGGAATTCATTCATTGCTCCTGCTGTTTTTGGTCTCCTTTGGATTGGACTTTGGATTTTGTTATACTCGAAAACTGGGCATCAGCACTAAATGCTTATGTGTTTTTTTCATGTTTCAAATAAACTCTGGCTCCTTATTTCCACACTTTGGGGCCCCTTTAAGTCTAAAGTCCACACAGCCTTCAAACTGTGAAACCTCAATAAGAATTGCCAGCTCTTTCTTCTCCATGACAACATGACCCCAGTACTACATTCTCTGAGGTCTGAGCTTTGAGATGACACAGTAACACGGGAAAACTGCATTTGAATCTCATACAATGCTGTAGCGTGTTTGGGGTTAAATAAAAAGCTAAACCCTTTAATGAGCTGTTAAGAGTCACCACTTTTTATACTGTATACTTTGTTAACTAAAGGCTGCTTAATGTTTTATTTCAGGTTAAATATTTACTCTGGGACCAGTTACAATTTGATAACCCCAGAACGTTGACTCGTCCCTTCATTCTGCTCTTTTATAGTCATTTCAGAGGCAAATATCTTACCTTGTTGTACACTTTATAAATCTGGAACGTGGGCATGTAATGGTGTTATATTGATTGAAATAGCCCAAAGTAAATACTGCAGTAAAAACTCCACTCGACTTCAACCAGATATTAAAACCTTAGCTTGGTTATTGTCCTTCCATAAATTTTTGTAGTGGTCAGGTATTTAAATTATGGACATACATTTAATCTAAAAGTGTTGTATTTGAAAAGCACAACAAACTACAAGTGAAATGCACCTCATAATACCTTATATGTTTAACACAGTTGCTGTAGAAGTTATGAAGGCCCTGAGAGGTTTTGTATCTCTGTCAGTATTTCAGCTTAATTATAGAGAGAGATCGCTTTTTTAAAGTACTGTTTACATGTTAATGTATCAATAATAATGACCCAGCTATCTAATTATAATATAGTTAGAACACTTTGCACTCTTAGAGAAGCCATCACATTTGAACAAGTACTCTAGCTTTCATTTTATTAATGAATAGAGCATAGAGTACCAATGATGTGCCATACCACTTATTTCCTTAAAGTAAAACTCAGGCTTGTACTATAAATATTGATGCACATTCTTGCGTACAAAAACATTCATCTTTCCATACACATTTTATTACACCAGCCATCTTGTGAGACTTGCTGCTCTTTTTCCTTAATTGCAGATTGTGCTATATTATGAAGATAAGAAGAGAAGAATCAACGGTTTATATTGGCTTGATTTTTTTATATTTATAGAATTTTAATTAAAAATGTTTATCCATCCAGTGATATTAAATGCCATGGTAAATATATAGTTAAGTTAATAAATTCTCAGCTGCCAGTCCAAAAAAAAAAAATTAGACTGGCTCAGAATATATAAATAAAATGGATTTGTACACTCACATTATTGTATAAACAAATGATTTTAGCCCCATAATCTTTAAAAAATAGATGAATGTAGTAGAAGGTAGTCGATGTAAGATGATTCAAATCTTACGCCAAGTTAATGTTTATGTCTATTTATTATTGCATTTGTTTATTTAACAATTCACGGCATGACTCATGACACTCGCATGACATGCATTTATGTCAGTGGCTTATTTGATTTAAATAAAGGCACACTACTGTTTTTTCTTCAAAACAAACAAACACACACACACACACACACACACACACACGCTGAAGTCTCACTGTACCTGGATATTGAATGCCACTGCCGAAAGATCTCAGTGACAAGTCTGTCACATGCTGACGAACCTTTCTTCTTCTCTTCAGACCTGCTTCAGTGGTTCATGCAGTTATCAGAGAGTTTGCATACATCTATGGCAGGAGGAAAGAAAAGCAGTTCCTACCAAACAGGTGCTCTACAGTATTCATATTCCCCTCTGTCCCCCTTTATTGATAAAAATATAAATCATTGAGTTTGAAATGCCCATAAACTGTAGGAATCAATTCCTGAAACAGAAACATCTAGATCAGAAGAATTGATATTTCAACACAGTGTGTCACTTCATGTAATAATTCACTCTTTAATAGTCCTAGACACAAATGTTGTCCTTTGTCCTCTTTTCATCTGACCGGTCTCAAAATCACACACATGCATGTAAACAGAATGATTTTTTTCCAGGTTTGAAAGTGGAAAATACTGCATTCAGAGGCTGGGAGGGTCAGATGTAGCATAAGTCTGAGTCCCACATAGAACCAATCATTTTTACACTCTCTTTGGTTAATCTTTCACACTTCAGACATATTTTCATTTGTGCTTTGGTTAGTTTAGGTGCTGAAAACTTCTTGGTTCACTTCTCTGCCACTTTTGGAAAGTTTGTTTTCTTGACTGCATGGTGAGACTTAGGAGAACTTACATGGTACAGCATCCATGCACGGTACAAACTTGTTTTTTTAGGAATGATATCTTTTTACCTTAAGCCTGGCTTGTGTATTTCCTTTCTGAATCACACACCATCTACAGTGCTGATACCTAAGAATCGGTATGGCATGTTTATTGGCTAGCATTGTGAAACAGCTGGAGGCGTAAGCTATTTGGTAGCTATCAATCTAAAATTAATAAATTACATTTATGTAGTTCACTTGATGTTGGACTATTACTTCAGAAAATTAGGAAATAAAAGCACCATTAGCATGCTTGATATGCCAGGGAGCTACTTTCACGAAAACACTTTATGATTTCATTATAGCTTTCAGTATTACTGTGGTGCAATTTAGAAATGTTAATGTATATAAGATTACCTGCGTAGCTCAAATTCACCCTATATCGTAAAACTGACTTTCTGATTCTCAGTTAGGTTGTTCTCCCAGATACAACATGGATGATTGATACAGCAACTACCAATCATACATGTTTTTATTGACCTTGTCCCCAAAAGTTGATTCTGTTCATCTGGACGTAACGTTTTCAGTGCGAGAAACGTTTCGTCACTCATCCAAGTGACTTCTTCAGTCTCAACTGACTGCAGGTTTCCCCAATCTTATAAACAGTACATTACCATAATGACTGAAACTAGCACCACTGAACGCATACATCAAGAAGTTTATTGACCTTGCTTTGTGCGTTAGATTGCAGACATGTTGGAACAGGAAGAGGCCATCCACAAACTGTTGCCATAAAGTTGGAAGCATGAAATTGTCCAAAATGTCTATACTGAAGCATTAAGTTCCTTTCACTGTAACTTAGGGGCTGAGCTCAACTCCTAAAAATAAAATAACCCCACACCATAATTATGCCTCAAACAAACTTTACACTCAACACAGTGCAATCAGACAAATACAGTTCTCCTGGCAACCGCCAAACCCAGCGTTGTCCATCAGATTACCAGACGGATAAGTGTGATTTGTCACTTCAGAGAACACGTCTGCACTGCTCTAGAGCCTAGTGGCAGTGTGCTGTACACCACTGCATTAAACTGACGCTTGGATGCAGCTGTTCAACCATAGAAACCCACTGCATGAAGCTCTCGATGCACTGTTCTTGAGCTAATCTGAAGAGCCTGTGAAGTTTGGAGGTCTGTAGTGAGTGACTTGAACTCTGTGTACTATTTGCCTCAGCATCTGCTGACCCCCCTCTGTGATTTTACTTGGCTGAGTTGCTGTCATTCCCAGTTACTTCCACTTTGGTTTAATACCACTAACAGTTGACTGTGGAGTATTTAGTAGCGAGGAAATTTCACAAATGAAGCTCACGCATAAGTAGAGTATGGAAGATCTGTAATCGCCTGTTTTCCAAGAATCTTAAAGACTTTAAAGACTGCTGTGAACTGTAAAAAAGAAAAAGAAAAAAAGAAAAAAAAAAGGGTTCCTCAGTGTATATTTCTGAAATCAGTTAATGTTAATGCAACTTTCAGTAATTTTCACTCTAACATCCTCAAGTAAGGATCTGCCGTTACTCCACTGCGGTTGTATTTTCATTGAATTTTTACCAAAGTCCAACTTGTGCTGATTCTCTCTGTTTGTGTGTGTGTGTGTGTGTGTGTGTGTGTGTGTGTGTTAGTGTGTCTGCAGTATATTTCTGAATTTAGCTCTCACAAGCACAGGCATCCCATAACACAAACAGAGGATGATTTATTGTAGCAGACAGCCAGTGTTTTCATTGTCAGGAGGTTGGTAATGGGAGCCAATTGAAGAGTGAAGGAAACATTGTGTTGCTTTGAGTGTAGGAACTATAGTGAGGAGCGCTTTGGGAATGTACTGTTCTTTTCTGTCACCCTTCTAAAACCGCTCGGCTTCCTCTGCAGAGCTCGGCACACCTCCACAGGATCTGGACTCGTACCTCCCATACAACTGGCTCACAGCCTCACATGCTCAATGTTAACTGTGTTATGCAAAATGAAGGACATGAATTAGATTTTTTTTTCTTTAATCTGATTGTCAGTAGGATGTCGGTCCTTTACCCACCTACCAGTCCACCCATGCAAAGTACAAAATAATACAACTCTATATTATTTTCAGCAAAAACACATAATAATCCAATAATTTTTGCCCCAAGAGATGTTAAAATTCTGCTTTTCTGACTGAAGACTTGGTGAGAGTTGGTAAACCTTTCAAGAAATGTACTTTGAAGTTTATCAAGTATTGAGAATGTTTATTTTTATTCATGAATATGTATATGTATGCATAAAAATAGTTAAAGAACTGTTTTCTGTGATTTTTCTATATCCAGCACCTACTTTTTATCAAACATTGTTTTCCTCTTACCTTGACCGCCTTGGGAAGAATTCCTTCAGCCATAAGCAGAGACTCCCACAATTTACCTTCTGCTGGGCTGCAGGGCAAAGAAGTGGCACTCAAGCATGAACACACTGTACGACAACTCAATGAATAAAATGAATAAAACGGATGCAGTGATGACTCAGGTAAGGTGGCTGTTCTGCCTAAGAAGTTGTAAAAATTTTTGGACTGCAAGAAGACTTATTGAAACAGCTTAACATTTAGATTTTTTTTATACAACCTATAAATCTGGCAATACGGACTAATTTTATTTGTATACAAAATAAATGTGCTGAACACCTTTAAAAACAACAACACATTCAAATGGAAACTTTTTTCTTGTATTCCTTTTTTAAAGGAATCCTTTGAGTATTTGACTCAAATACTGAATGTTAGCACAATTATTTGTGTGTTCATCCACCTATTCAACAGTCTAATGAGTCACATCACAGTAAAAACATGACAGCAACATCCTTGAGACTAAAAAAAGCCCATAGCTGCTAGAGGTTCTGGATCATCACTCTGTATGCTCTCTCGCTGCCATGTCATTGCAAATCGCTTTTAGTGTCTACACAACTTTTGCTTTGGCTTGTAAAAATGAGTTTCAATTAAAAACAAAAGAACACACAAGTATTTCTAATTTACATGACATTAATATTTAAAAAATAAAATCATAATGCATCTCAGGTTACCTGTGCACCTATAATATACCTTGCCCTTTAAAAAGTGCCTTTTCATAAAACTAAACTGCATTGTCAATAAAGAGTGTTTACTACTGTTAGCTCCTTCTAAGTTAGCCAAACATATAACATATATTAAATGGACAGGTTTTCATCGACTGAAATGTACAAGATGCTTCTGTGTGGTTTTAAGTTTTAATCCAGCCTCGTTATCTTTTCCTAAACCTAAGAAGTTTGGGAATCTGAACCTAACCTAGAACCTTAAAAGTCATAAATAATCAGAATAAGTCAAAAAGAAATTTTGAAGGCTGTTGATGAAAGACTCCTTATCAAAGTCATTTGAGTCATTTCAAGTCACTTTGGCCTATTATCGCAAATTTGAAATATGTCTCAAGGGGGCTTTACAATCTAGAGTTTATGATATTCAGTACAACTCTTATATATCTATCATAGAAGACTCTCCCAAACTAATTTTAACATCTCTTTTTCTCTGTTACAAAACCATTATTTCAACAGCATACCCATCTCCATGAGTAACTACATGTGAGTCACTCTCACCTCTGCACACTATCTCATCCAAACCTCACCATTAGGCCTGTAGGATTAGCATTTGCTGCACAGCTGTTGTTTTGTTGTATCGCACATTATAGACTGAATGATATTCGTGTTATTGTGTCCACCCCCCTGCAGCAGTGCTCCCCTGCTGTTCTTTGCTATTGAGGTAGTAAATGCACAATCTCACTTTGCTTTACATTGTGTGCACAACCTTATATTACCCCAGCATATGCTCACTGTGCCCTTTTAAGGCATCAGGAATTGTGTATAATGCTCTGTAACTTACCTGAGAAGTTTATGGTTCTCTATCATATCGAGACTATCTCTCCACTCAGTTACATATTCCATATGTACGGGGTAACTCTACTTTAAAACACTCTGGCTAGCCCGGCCACGCCCCACAGCTTATCTATAAAACAGCTGTGCAGACGTGAAACTGGTGATCGTTTGATCTTCACTTGTGTATGTGTGTGTGATTGACTGTCTGGTACCTATGTGTGGTACTGCATGACGGTGTGTGTGTGGCAGTGGTGTCCGCTTGTGGGAGTCTGTCTCCACAGCCTCCATGGACACTGCCTATCCCCTAGCCCCTATCTCACTTATAAGGCAATAAGAAACTGCAATGCTCAAGTGGCTATTGTAGGCTGAGTTCCCCTGGCGTATTGCCTCGCTGGCTTACGCACCAGTCGAACCTTGCTGCGGCGAGTGAGAGTTCTCCAGCTTATATAGCCGGGTTCCTATCTGGCATATTACCCGCGGTTTGCGGGTTTACGCTGCCAGCAGGAACCTACTCAATCGCTCGGGAGTTAAGCTCCGCACTCCTGTATTGCTCTTTTTTGCCTACTGTTCTAAGTGCTTGTGGCGGGGTGTCGTTAGCGGTGCCACATAGGAGTAGTGGAGCAGTGGGTTCAGGGTGTCGTAAAAGGGGAGGCTGGCTTGGCACAGCTGGTGAAAATCTTCTAATCATGCCTTCCCTATTTCAGTAGCGGCCGGTGAGGGGAGCTGCTGCTGGTGGAGTACTGGAGCCAAGGCAGCGAACACTAAAAGTGACATGAACACTGAAAAGTGCATTCAAAGTGTGTGTGTAAAGAGTGATGAATTAAAAGCCATACAAAGAGCCACAGAGTCGTGTCCGGTCCTGTTTACAGAGCTCCACACACCAGAGAGAGGGAAAGAAAACAAAAAAGCGAACACACTGTGTAAATAAACAGTTAACAAGAGAAAAGGTGGCAGGTAGTAGCCTGCTTATCTGGTAGTAGACAGTGTTTTCTGGGTTAGTGGGTGGCCCCGCCCCTTTTTTGAGGCGGGGTATGGCGGCCTCTTGTGGTAATGCCATACTGTGTGGAGTGTGGCAATACCATGCCATTTCACTAGCTGGGACCACATTGTCGGAAACGATGAGCGAAGAGGGATGAGAAAGTATGAACTGGTGCTGCGGTTTGGGGAAGGCCTCAAAGGGGAGTGGTGACGGCTCCCGGGCTGGGCAGATCCCCAAAGAAGGCATCCCCTATGGAAGTGAAGACTGGGCGTTTTCAGAGGTCTTGGAGATTGTTGCGAATGTATAACTGATAGGCTTGTTATGACCATTGGCCGAGGAGCTCGGTTATGATGTCGGGGATTCCTTGCGGGAGGCAGGAGTCGTGGCGCCGATGCGGAGGGAATAGCCAGAGATTGGGAGGAATGATGACGAGAGCACTTGGCAAATGCGTGAAAGAAACCATGATCTGGTTAAAGGTTGGCCGGATTCGGTGAGCAGTTTGGCGAAGTTAATGTCTTTATTGTGGGAATTTGATGCACAGAAACCGGAAGGCGTAAGGTTTGAAGCTGGAATGGTTCCGATGTCGAATGGAACGAACGGAACGCGTTCCAAGTGGTCCAGTAGGTGGACGATGTGCTTTCTCCCAGTGGACTGAGCTTTTTCGCCTGAGAAGGGGCCATCCCGTGAATGATAACGGAGCCGTCATGGCCATCGATCACCCTGGGAAGAGCAGGCTGCGTGAGAGGAGGAAGAATGAGCTCGGCTAAATCTATGTATTTACCGGCAATGATTTGTTGGGGAAGGTTAGCGAACATGGGAGAAGGTTTTGGGGCCGGTGGGTTGGGTGGAGGGATCGCCGAGGCCAGCGAAAACTGGGCGGTGTTAGCTTGAAGATGTGGGGCCTGGGCTAAAATGCTTGACCAGGGGTTGCTCGAAGCTTCGCCGACGGGAGGAGGAGCGGAGGTGAGAGGACCTGGCAACCCGGTGCCGAGGTTACCTGCAGGGTTCGACGGAGCAGGAATGAGTGGCTGAGGACCTGGCAAACCGGTGCCGAGGTTAGCTGTGGAGTTTAAGGGAAGAGGAAGGAGTGGGAACCTGGCAACTCGGTGCCGAGGTTAACTGCGAAATTTAGCTGAGAAGGAATGGGAGGCTCAGAACCTAGCATTCTGGTGCTGAGGCTGGCTGCAGGGTTTAACAGAGGAGGGATGAGCGACTGAGAACCTGGCAACCCGGTGCCGAGGTTGGCTGCGGAGTATAGCTGAGGGTTTGCTGAGGCGAGTTGCGAAAGAGGGAATGGAGACCATAGAACTGGCAACCCTCGCAGAGTGCCCCGCCGAGTGGGAAGAGTAACTGAGGAGAGAGCGTGCGAAGTGGTGATGAGATGTGGCTGTTGCTGGCTGGGTGAGGCTGTGAGGAGCGAGGAGGCAACGTTAGGCGTTGGCTTCATTTACGCCCAGAGGGGAATTAACACTGTTCGGCGAATGAGAGCGGTACCCCTGGGACGTTAAGAAGTAGTGGAATAATGTAGCCTTGTTGTCGGATCGGTGAAAGCGAATGCCTCTCTCTTTCAAAACTCTTTGAAGACGGGCGACGGTCCAGTCTTCAACGGTAAAGAATCTTCGGCAGACCTCACCGGGGCATGGGAACGGCGGCGTGTCCTCTGAGTTGGACATGGAGATGGGTCGGATTTCCAGGATGCTCAGCGGGGCTGGAGACGCGTCTCAGAGCTCTGCTGTGAACTTTTGCTGGGGGTGGGTAGTCCTCTAGTAGCGGTTCGGAGGTTGCAGTTTCGCGGGGATGAGGAGCAACCAGAGCCGCTGTATTCCTGAATCGAGTGGAGAGAGGAGTTCGGTGGAACGGACACAGTGCACCTGACAGCCGAGTGGCGAGAACTGCCGCTGGAGCGCTCCCCGGATGGGCCGGCGGTAATCGGGCTCTCCACGGCTGTCCCGCTAGAAAGTTCAGGATGCAGGTCCAGGACTGCCTGGGGAAAATCAGGTAGAGAAAGAGTGAGGTCTTGGTCCAATGGGCTGAGCGACAGGGAATCCATGGTGATGAGCCAAAAGAGGTGAGTAGGATTTAAGCTCTTAGAAAGTTCGCCAGACGTTTGACGACGAGGGATGTTCGCATGGAAATGAGGGGGCATTTATAGTCTGAGGTCGGAAGGGCCGTGAAGGAGCAGTGGTCCCGCTCCTGAAATTCAGATGATATCTCCACTAGAGGATGGGCATGATAAATGTGTGTTATGCCTTGGCTCTCAACATGTTTTTTTACCCAACCATCCTGACCTTTACCTCAGTGGATGACCCCCAGCAGGCCCTCGTGCTCCAATAAGAACTGGTCATGCTTCTGGTAAAGGGAGCCATATGGGAGGTAGACACTAGGGACTGTCAAGCGGGAGTTTTTTTCCCCCACTTCCTGGTCCCCAAAAGTTGGATGGGGGTTTCTGCCTCATTCTGGACAGGATGCAAGATGCTGACGGTCCCCAGGGTGTGTTAGGCCATCAATATAGGGGATTGGTTTGCCATCATCGATCTAAAGGATGTCTACTTCCAGATCTCTATCTGGCAGGGACACTGGTGGTTCCTCAGATTCAGGATCAAGGGGCGGATCTTCAAGTTCCGAGTCCTCCCCTTTGGCATCTCCCTGGCACTCTAGACATTCACCTGGTGTATAGATGCGGCCCTAGCTCCAATGAGGCTGCGGGCCTCAGAGTCTTGAACTAACCGGACGACTGGCTGGTCTGCGCCTTGTCAGCAACAGCAACAGTGCCGCAGCCACTTTGCCCTCCTGGTCTCCCATGTTCTCCCATGACTCACTGCCAGCAAGTCTCCTCACACCCCTCCCTGGTAGGATGGGGAGCGGTCACTGGACCGGCCAAATGAGCATCTTGCCACAACAATATGTTAGAGCTGCAGTCTGCGGTCCTGGCACTTCAGCACTTTTTGCCTTGGTTGCGTGGGTTCGACGTCATTGTCCAGATGGACAGCACGGTTGCCTATATCTACCAGCAGGGGAGGTTGGGCTTTCCTCCCATCTGCAAACTGGCCGCCAAGCTGTGGGAGTGGGCTCACCCCCCAATTCCTCTCCCTCAGGGCAGTGCACGTGCCAGGTCCCCTAAACATGGCGGCTGACATCATATCCAGGGGCAGCCCGAGGCCACGGGAATGAAGGCTCCACCCGCAGGTTGTTGAACAACTCTGGGGCATTTAGGGGGGCAGAGGTCAACTTCTTTGCCTCATGGGAATCAACACACTGCCCTCTATTCTTCTATGGTGGCTGTGATTAAGGCTGTTCGCCTTGGTCGCTCAGCAATGCCACTTTGATATCACTGTCACAGTCTGGCACACTGGCAGAGAAGCTGACTGTGTGGGAGTGAGAAGGTGGACCCAATTGCAGACATGCGAAGAGACAAAAGTTGGCATGACAATCGCAGTTCCTGAGGGGAACCCAGTGTCTAACAGCTTGCAGGCCAGGGTGGCGCTGTACGTCACACGTACCCAGCCGTTTTGGACGATGGACCAACTGTTCGTTTCATGGTCCTCAGCTACCACCTTTACGTGGTTTTACTGCTTGAACGCGGCAGTCAGCCCTTCTTTTGGGGAGCGGATGTTGGGTGATCAGCGGTAGCTGTTGTTTCCTGGTCAGCCTAGCGACTTGTGGGCTGACCATCAGCAGCCGCTCAGTTGCGGTCCTTGCATCTTGTGGGACTCGCTGGGGCCAGTCTTGCGTCTGGCAGACTGATGTCTCCGCCTCCCGGCTCAGCCTTTGCATCTGGCGAGGCCTTGATCGGGGTGGCATGTATATATGTATATTTGTAAATAGTTCGTTGGTACACTTGGGATTTCGGTTGTACTGTCTCCTCGCGGGGTGTCTTAAAGAGTTACCCCATACATATGGAATATGTAATGGAGTGGAGGGATAGTCTCGATATAATAGAGAACATACAGTCACACTGTAACCTTGGTTCTCTGAATGAGAGACTGTTCTGATTAAACTATAACCGGGTTCACGTCTGCACAGCTGTTTTATACATAAGCTGTGGGGCGTGGCCAGGCTAGTCAGAGTGTCTTAAAGAAGTATCCACATGCCACGACCAAGGGGGGGCTATACCCCGTACATATGGAATATGTAACGGAGTGGAGAGATAGTCTCTCACTCAGAGAACCAAGGTAATGATGTAACTGTATGCTGTCATCAGTGATATTTAAATCAGAACAGAGTGATTAAAAAAAACAGATAAAATAACTTCTAAGCAAAAATATTATTTCTCTTAAGTATTTCTTCATATTGCTATCAGTTACACTTTGTGTTCCTCATTGTTTCCAGTTTCTCATGTTATTTAGCTCTTAAAATGTCCGCAACACAAATTCGTGTAATTGTATAGTGAATTAAGACTCAAGGCGAAAAATTAACTCTTAACAAATCTGATGACTTCTCTTCCTCATCCCCATCTTTTTTGCCTCCTCTCTCATTCTGTAACTCCTCCTCTTCTAGTCTATTTTCTCTGCCTTCGCATTCTGTTGTTTTGTAACTGCTTGAACCCTGACCGACATTGTCACAGTGTTGTCATGACGACAGTACAGAGAAGTTTAAGTATTGCTAATTGTTGCGCAGATATATTTTTAAAGCTGTTGCATATGGTCTCTGTGGCAGGCCCTCCATGTCTTTAACCCAGACCAATGTATTTCTGCTCAGAAATGACAAAGGGTTCGAGTATAAGCCAGAAGAAATCAATCTCTAATGAACTATGAAATTCTTTTATTCCTTCTTTAGTGTTTAGTAAGACGGTTTAATCAACTTGACCTTAAGTGTTTGGTTAATATGCAAACTGCTTATATGTAATGTAAAAGATAATTACCAAAGGTTCTGACAGATTTTGTGCTGCATGATATTAAAGTGCACACACACACACACACACACACACACACACTCAGTAGTGGTGTAATGAATCTAATGAATGAGTGGATTTATTGGTGTGTTGAAATTGTGTTTGTGTTCAAAAACAAATTCTTTTTTCCATCTGATTATTGTTTTTTCTGTCTCATGCTTTGCTCCCCCTGTCATGTGTCTTTCTGTTTGCCAGCATGAGTTCATTCATAGCCCCTTTTTTAGTTTATTTCCTGTTATATTTTGAAGGTTAGTTCCTAATGTGGCTTTTTGAGTCATTTATTCCTTTTTCCTGCCCTCATTATTGCCTTGATTGAGTTCACCTGTGGCCTATTACCCCTCTCTGGAGTGTGTATTTAGTCTGCTTTTTCTTCCTTTGTCAGAGTCGTTTAAGCTCCCTCAGCTTTCTTCTGTTTTGTTCCACATTTTCGCTTAGTGTCCTTGCCTTCTTGAATTTAGCCTTATTTGCTATTTAGACATTCCACTGTCTAATGTAATAGACGTGAAAATTGTTCTTTTGTTTTGGTTTCCCTTGGACTGGGTTTTCAATAGGAATGAAAATACTGCAGTGATACCAGAAAACCAGTGACTGGTTTTAAGACTGCCACTACTTTCTAAAATAGATAATTTTTCTTAATCATTAACCATTTGCCTGAGTGAGTTGTAGTACCAAAACACTGTGAATAATCATATACATTTTTGAAAGTGGGACAGTTTAAAGTTGTTGTGCTGCAAACAGAATCCTGCTACGAAAAGATTTTTTAGGTATGAGTCTTGAGTCATGTTTTCAGCCATTGTGTCCATTAAAAAAAAAAAAACTGCCCTGAACTGTCAGAGAAACAGGGGTTCGAGCCAGGGTCCAATATCCCCATTTTTGTTTTCTTAATGAATAAATGAAAACACAGGCAAAAGAGGTGGATTATGTTCCAGCCACAGGGGAGAAAGGAAAGGATCATTTCATCATTGATGCAAGCCTTTTCTTTAATTCAAGAGTATGTTTTATGTTGCTGTAAAGAATAGGTGTACATATAGATTGAACATAGCTTTGGCAATGTGTGATGTAATGTTATACCACCACATCTCCATAATTAGCCATATGGAGATGTGGTGGTTAATGCTCACCGGTCTGGTGAAAGCTGTTTGGTGTTAAATCGTTAACCTACAGGTAACAAATGAATTAATACCTTCAGTTAACGAGTACACATTTGAACCTTAAGTAGTTTCTGTGCCACCTTGTTGGGTTTTGGAAGCAAAAATTACTATTTTTGGTAGGAGACTGAAGAAAGGTATCAGCAAACACAAGCTGCATCCATAACTGTACAGATGCAATGCACTGCATTGTACTGCAATGCAACTAACTAATTAGTGTGGATGTGAGTAAAATATTTGAATTTCGACATCAAAACTGAAGCACAGGCCGCTTCGATGGTGTGTATTATTAGTCAGATCATTTCATTACAATACTCCAGGCATCTCTCACCATGACATGCTAAGAGATGACATCTAGAACGATAAATGAAATTCATTCTAGATGTCTCTTGGGAAAACATCTTTCCACAAGTACAAGTAAATAGTAAATTAAACATTTTCCCGATATCTTCTGTGGGAAAAAAACAGTCTTTCCACAGACTAAACAGATAGCACACTGATCTTGTGAAAAATAGGGGGGGGGCTCAAATGCAGGACTCCTTAACAAAAGACTGAACAAAAGGAGGCAGCTTTATTTTGCTGAAAATAACTTACTACAAATACCAAAGCAAAACTAGAAACAACAAAACACTAGAAAACAAACCAGGAACTGAGAACTAGGAATTAACTCGGAACACGGAGGGAAGAGGTGACATTCCATGTCCCTATTGCCAGTCTTGGCAGCCGGGGATCGGTCCGCCAGGGCCTCCGCTCCTGGCCGCCGCCCGACACACATTGCACCCGACCCCTATGGCGCCTCCTGCGGGTGGTGGGCCTGCGGGAGGATGGGCCCATGTCTCCTCTTCGGGCTGTGCCCGGCCGGGCCCCATGGACTAAGGCCCGGCCACCAGACGCTCGCCCTCGGGCACCCTCCCCGGGCCTGGCTCCAGGGCGGGGCCCCGGTAACCCTATCCCGGGCAGGGTAAACTGTTCCCTCGATGTTCTTTTCATACAGGTCTTCTGACCCGCATCACTGCAGCCGCAGCTGCAGTGATGCGGACGCTGCACCGGTCCGTCGTGGTGAAGAGGGAGCTGAGTGTAAAAGCGAAGCTCTCAATTTACCGGTCGATCTACGTCCCGACCCTCACCTATGGCCACGAGCTGTGGGTAGTGACCGAAAGAACGAGATCGCGGATACAAGCGGCAGAAATGAGCTTCCTCCGAAGGGTGGCTGGCCTCTCCCTTAGAGATAGGGTGAGAGGTTCGGCCATCCGGGAGGGGCTCAGAGTAGAGCCGCTGCTCCTCCACATCGAAAGGAGCCAGTTGAGGTGGTTCGGGCATCTGACAAGGATGCCCCCTGGGCGCCTCCTGGGTGAGGTGTTCCGGGCATGTCCCACCGGGAGGAGGCCCCGGGGCAGACCCAGGACGCGCTGGAGAGATTATATCTCTCGGCTGGCCTGGGAACGCCTTGGTGTTCCCCCGGATGAGCTGGAGGAGGTGGCTGGGGAGAGGGAGGTCTGGGCTTCTCTGCTTAGGCTGCTGCCCCCGCGACCCGACTTCGGATAAAGCGGATGAGGATGGATGGATGGACGGAGGGAAGAAACACATCACCGTGAGGGTACGACGCAACAACAAACAGAGAGAAACACAGGACTAAAGTATACAAGCAGGACAACGAGAGGATGGGGAACAGGTGGTAACACAGCTGGGACAAATCACACCTAACAAAACAAGGGAAGCAAAAGCAGACACACTACACAGAGGACAGGGACTATCAAGGAAACTATCAGGAAACACATGACAGGCACAGAGGCACAGACTTGACACTGAACAGAGCGAACACGGAGCACAGGGACAGGAGTGACAATCTGCGACATGGGACACGACTGACAAGGGAACAAGAAAATAAACATGACGACAGAACTAAACCTACACTAAATATGAGGGGCACAGGAACAAAACCCAAGAACTAGAAATCACAAAACAAAGAAGAAGTAGAGAGCTAGACATACAGAACCATTAACCAAAAAGACTAGTAGTTATAAACCATGATGAAATCAAAGATTCATAATAACACAAAACACTGAACTGTGACATTTTTTGCCCGATGAACCAAAATTGCTGTGATGCATGCAAGGTTGCAGACCTGTTAGACTTGAAGTCAGCACCGCCTAAACCAAGACTAAGACCAAGATAAGAGGGTATCGAGACCAAGACAAAACCAAGACAAAAAAGTCTTTGAACTGCAGCCAGATGCTGCTTCGTTTACGGGTGTCAGGCATATTTATGCGTTTTTGCGATGCACTCGCACAGCCCTCCTCACCGCTGTCTACTGTCTCACTCACTTACTGAGAGGACAGACGCACGCTCCACTTGACTGTCGCGTCTCTCACCCTCTCTGTTTTTCACATAATGATATTATCCTATATTCTCGCATGTGATTGGCCACAATATGGAGGGATTGGAGCATAGCTGAGCCACTGTGTGAGAGCTGAGCAGTGAAAGGAAATTAAGTGAGGAGCCGGCTCTCGCTCAATGGGAGTCAACTCTTCTGATTCACTACAAAGCACTCTCTAAGCACGGGTCTTAGAGCTGATGCTTTTGCGCATGACACATTATTGAACGTTATGTTGTGTGTCATGGATACTGTTGTCTCCAAATCTTCCGACGACTATGTCGATCTGAGACAGCAAGACCGAGACAGCGAGACCAAGACAAGACCGAGGGATCCGAGACCAAGACAAGACCAAGACCACGTAAAAGTGGTCTCAAGACCAAGACCGGTCTCGAGACATCCAACTCTCAGACCTGTTTCCCCATCTTCAAGGTAACCATTTGATGGTGTTTGAGACCATCGGTTTTGTGGATTAATATGGAAAGCATCACTCAGATATATAGAAAAAAATCTGCTATTACTTGAAGAAATTAAGTTTAATAAAAACACTGAATGATTTCTTCATACGCAGAGGTAAAAACCACATAACGTTGAGATGAAACTGACCTTTATGAGGATCCCAAAGGAAGACCAAGAGTTTTCTCTGTTGCCAAAAATAAGCTCATTAGAGAGACCTGTCTCAGGAGGTAACAATTAATAGCACCTCAGATTAGAATCCACATCAGTGCTTTGTAGAATTCAAGTAGCAGCAGCATCTCAATATCAACTGCTGGAGGAAAATGTTTGAATCCAGAGATTGCCATGTCTGTGACTTGGACCAGTGTAGAGCCTACGTGCAACCTTGAAGACCGTCGTGTAGATGTTTACTTTCACCAGGGAACAATGTCGAAAACATGGTTGCTTGTGCTTTAGATTACTTCCTGCTGTCCTAGGTCCTAATAGACCAACAAATTCAAAATCTTCCCAGTTTCCATGCATCATAAAACATTGAATATGAAAGGCAATCCTATTTGTGTATTAATCGCATGGAGAAAAAAAATTAAAGATGCAAAACCGTGTGCCACAATCAGGGGTTTATGTTTTGGGGGTTTTTTGAGCACAACACTGGAATGACTGCAAATGTCCGTAAGTTGCAGTACTTCAGCAGCTAGCTAACCCTACAAAAGAGGAGCGAGCATAAAGGGAGTAACATTTTTTTAAGTGGCAGGCAGTTTCAAATGCAATGTTTCTACCAACTCAACAAATTTCAGCAAACACACAAACTGTCTGTGTTTACAGTTTGTCGCACAGTGTGTGGCTAGCTAAACGTCCAGCTGCTGTGTTATACAGACAGAAAGAAGAAAGAGAGCTAATTTTACTCAGAGATGAAAAAAGATAAGAAAGACACGACAGGAGAGGAAGAAGAGAGGTTATATTTAAAGGTAAGGACTGCTCAGCGGTATTTAATAAACTGCAAATTTAAAGCTTACATGAGTGCTCATGTTTTTAAATCAGATATTGAGCCTTTTACATGTGACATAATGTTTTTTCATAATGCCGCAAGACAAGTTTAGTTAGACTGTGTTATGTAAGGTTGTATGAAAATACTTGGATTTTAGTGCAAAACAAACAGGTGACATTGCTGCATTCCCATCTACTAATACAAACATTATACGTTTTCCACTTTTACTTGAGAAAAGATGTTAAATTGCTAATTCAACTTTCACTGGAGTATTTTTTAATGCTAGTATCTGTACTTTTACTTAAGTACAGAATGTCTGTACTTTTGTCACCTTTGTTAACTTTAAAGTAAATTTAAAAGGATATGGGGAGCTGTGGGGGTTTGTGCGGGGCTTTGCTCTTACACTGTTGGAGATTTATCCAGAATTCAGGGTTAGCATCTGATCTGCACTTAGTCAAGACTTTTTTCTTCTTTTTGTTGAATGAACAATGGCCCCAAACACACATCAAGGTTCTGTAGGAGAGGTTTGACCAAGAATCACGCTGATGAAGTGCTGCATCAGATCATGTGGCCTCTGCAATCACCTCTTTATAAACCCAACTGAGATAGCTGGGCTGAGTTGGACTGTCAAGTATACGAAATGCAGCCAAGAAGTGCTCAGCATGTGGGAACTCCTTCAAGACTTTTGGAAAAGCTCCGGATGTCAACCTCCTGAAGCTGGCTGAGAGACTGAAGAGTGTGTAAAGCTGTTATCAAAGCAGATAGTTTTTTTAAGCATCTAACATCAAATTTGCCTTTTCTAAAATGCTACAGACTCTTATTATAATGATGACAGTGTATGTATGTCTGTACCCTGACATCCCCTACACATATTATCTGGATTATCAACATTTCTATACCTTTAGGGAATTATAACACTCAAATCCTTACAAATTGTGTATATTATGAGTATTAGTTTATCTCAAAATGAACAGTGACATTATTTTTATATTATGGATATGTTGCTGACGTTACATATATGTGTATTTTACGTGTACACTGTGGTTCATACAAACTTTTTATTCAATCATTTTTGTTATTGAGGGTCACTGGAATGTGTTCTGCCCTGCATCTGTAAATAAATGTTCATTAAACAGTGATGATAATAACGATTACTTGATCTTATACAATGAATAAATAGATTTAAACACATTCTATATGTTAGTAGATTCTCATTTTAAAAAAAATGAGAATTTTTGGAAACCCTTAAAACTGTTTTGAGCCTTTTGAGCTTTGCATATTGCTGCTATATATATGCATATGGGGTGGAAAACAAACATAATATCTATATGCAGTTGACACTATTGCTGCATACTGTATACAGCTGTAAGGAGTGTGGCAGAGGAGACTGATTCATACAGTCAGTTATGTTTCACTGCAGTCATGGCTGACTAACTGCAATCTGCACGTGTCATTAGCAGTTTAAATCAGATGTCATTTCTATGGATGTATGCTTTTCATCTACACTGAAAAATACAAGTTGCCAGTGTGAGCATGATGTCATAGAAAATGTCAAATTTTAACTTGTCATTTTTTACAACATCATTCTGGTGGGAAAACAAAATTCCTGCAAAGAAACGGACTGGGGTGTAGATTCCTGCAGTGGTAGTTGCCAGCATAGTACAGAGTATAATACTGCCACTTGACAAGTTTTGTTTTAAGCTACACGACTCACACAAATCTCACTTTTCTTGACAAGAAAAACAAAATGTCCTGCTGCAAAAGCTGAAAGCTAAAAGCAACAAGTTCACTTTGGAAGCCTGTCAAAAACTATTCTGAAAAATGAAAAGTAAATAAAGCAGAAAAGGCAAGTCAAGGAAAGATGACTTTTTTTCTAACTTTGGCTTCTTTAGTGATATGAAGGTCGGCATACACTAAAATATAAATATCTCAAGGGTAAATATAGCCTAACACTGGTGGACTGACAGTAAATGAGCTTTGATTTTTTCACTTATCAGAACTTGAGCTGGAGCACATATCTTACCATCTCTTCCTGTCAGCTACACTGTAAAACCACAGAAAATGATAAGTTTGTTATACTGTGAAGTGGAGAAAGTGAATGATAGCAGGCGTTATCCGTTCTTTGCATGTGCTCAAATTTGCAGAGTGAGTATCTAACAGAAAAATGAACCAGACCCAGAATGGCAGCAAATCAGATTTCTGCCTTGCATGCACCAAACCAGTGCTCTTTCCATGGCAACCGTATCAGTGGCTGTTTGGCAGCCGCCTGCAGTGTACCAACCAAATGACAAATCAACAGCGTTGATTCCATCACACTTCCACTGAGATGCCTTTCATTCCTGCCTTTGTGCGTGTGTGTGTTTTATGTGTGTCTGTCCACCAAGATATGCCTACTGTGAATCAAGACAGAGCCAAGCAACTAAAACCAGAATGCTAAGTGGGCCTGTGGGATGGGGGAAAAAAATTAGAGTGTGGGTTTTATTTCAGCTTTGACAGGAAGGACACAGTCAGGATCACACAGACTAAAAGCATCTGGGTCCCTCCAGCATGACTGGAACAAACATACATCAATACTGTACTTGTAGTGGTGAAAGAAGAATGCTCATAATTTATTTAAATATAACAAACAAAGCAACAGTGCAATAATTACTTTTGATTATTGGTTTAATTGTTTTAATAAGCACTGGCTGAGTAAAAAATGCAAACATTCATTGGTTCATTCCAGCTTTTTGAAATTCTGGGATTTTGAGAGTTTGTAATTGTGCAGTAATAAAAGTTCTGTGTTCAATACAAGCAGTGGAAATTGATTAATGTAAGGGGATAGGAATCTTTCCTATAGACAGGGTGAGGAGTTTAGTCAGTCGGGTGGAGCTCAGAGTATAGCGGATTCTGCTACTCTTTGAAAGGAGCCATTTAACTAAGATGTTTTTTGGAACTGAGGTGTTTCGTGTCCTACTGGCTGGAGGACTAGTGTTAGAGAGATTTTGTCTCTAAGTTAGCTTGGGAATGCCTCAGTGTCCCTCACAATAGATATAGGCAGTACCCCAGGAGAGGGAGGTGTACTTGTCACTACTTGGATTGCTAATCTTGTAACCCAATTTCCCCTTCAAGGTTTCCTCCTCAAGGAGCACTAGACCACTTTCAGTACAGCTGTCAGTTTTGCCAGTGCATCACTGGATCTTTTCTTCTAAGTCACACCAAAGATCCTTGAACTTGAATTTCATTTTGGGGAAGAGGATAATGCTGAACTGAGCCAAATCTGAGCCGTAAGGTGGTACATAAGACCAAAAGACAGTTAGTTCATTTCTATGAAAGGTTTTCTCTCAAATGACTGAAGGTGTTAATTGTGACAAATTGATTAGACATTAAAACACTGCGGTCATTTCTAATGATTACCAGAAGTATGTATGTATGTTTATTATTTGTTATTCATTTACAATAGCAGTTAGCAGTTCAAATATGTTACCACACCACTGGCCACTAATCGAGGAAGCCCTGACAGAATGTGAACTGTGAACTGATAACAACCATGCTAACCAGCGCTACTCTGCAGTACTTCAGTCACTTTAATTTTAAAACTGTGTAATTTTAAAACTATGTATATACTGTATATTCTGTGTATTTATTATGTCACTCTTATTGCCTGTTTATGCCCTGTCCTTATCTTCGACGTCATGCTGCTCTGTTGCATCTTAGTTGCCCCTTGGGGATAAATAAAGTCTTTCTGATTCTGATTCTGATTAAAAACATCAATGTAGCCCAATGTAGTTATCTTTTACTATCTATGCATCTTTTTAACCCGGATTACACCCTCCCCCCACTAAATGTCTGGTGTCCTCAACAGACTGCCAAGGAACTACAAGAACTTGGGAAGTAGGATGACCCTTTTTACTTACTATGGCTCTTAGTCTTTGCTTATAGTGATGACAACCCCTCTATGTATAATAGTGATAGGCTGATCTTTAGCTTTTCCTGGCTCATCATAGGTTAAACGAACTACTGGTTTAATCTGTCTCTTAGGCCTTAGTTTAGGAGTGTCACCCAACAGATTGCGGTGCGTATTTGGTTTCTGAGTTTTGGCAGACCGGGCTGTTCTGAGATCCAGATCAGGTTCTGAGGCAGAATTTTCATCATCTTCTTCATTTTGGTCAGACCTCTCCTGAATATGCACCCTTTGGTTAGTCTCAGTCTCACTGTCCTGAATAGAGTCACCATTCTCCATTGGCAGTTCCTCCTTTTCACTGCGCTGATCAGAATCAGTTTCATCACTGACATCATCCTGATCATTTGCACAATCCTCTTGTGGCACTGCTTGAGATCTAAGAGTCTGTCTTAATCCTTCTCTTACTCTTTTTTGAGAGTAACAGTATCCCCGAGGCTCATAGTATTCACTCTCTGAGGACGAATCAGAATTCTGTGACAGCTGAGGGTCAGACACAACTGTGGCCTGCTTTGGTTTCTTGCCCTTTGGTTTTTGTCTGCCACAACAGTTATTGCCTTCTCCAGGGATTGGCAATTTCACATGTTGGCCAATAGGAAGGATGTGATCTCTGTGGACTGTTTTCAGACGACCACTCCCATTCTCTTTCTTTAGTTGGTAAACAGGAAGGTTGGGCATTTTTCCAACAACTTGGTAAGGTATTGGACTCCATCTTGTTCGCAACTTGTGCTTCCCTTTGAGACCCCAGTTCTTCAGTAGGACTCTGTCTCCTATTTCTAGAGACTGGAAACAAACTCTCTTGTCATAGCCCTTTTTGTTCTTCTGATGGACTTTGTCTGCCGTCTCAGATGCTAGCTTGTAGGCTTGACGGAGATCTTCTTTAAGCTTTGACACATAGCGTGAGTGACTTTCCTCAGCTTTGTCAATTGTGGTCCCAAAGCACAAGTCCACTGGCAGTCTGGCTTCACGACCAAACAACTTAAGAAGAATGCTGAAAAACCAGTTGGATCACATTTTGTACTGTTATAAGCATGGACCAAATAAGGGACATGCTGGCTCCACTGACGTTTTTTCTCTGTGCTTAGAGTACCCAACATTGAAAGCAGCGTTCGATTGAACCGCTCTGGCTGAGGGTCTCCTTGCGGATGATATGGAGTAGTGCACGACTTCCGTATCCCCATGTTCTT
Organism: Oreochromis niloticus; assembly: GCF_001858045.2. Lineage (NCBI taxonomy): Eukaryota > Metazoa > Chordata > Actinopteri > Cichliformes > Cichlidae > Oreochromis > Oreochromis niloticus. The sequence goes on from NC_031978.2 coordinate 5,486,072, forward strand.
CAACAAGTCTTTGATCAGACGACTCTCAAAGTCTCGCCCCTGGTCTGAATGGATACGAGTCCGTAGACCATAGTGGATGAAAAACTTATCAACTAAGGTTTTGGCCACTGTTTGAGATGTCTGATTCTTGCTCGGGAATGCCTGGGCATAGCGTGTGAAGTGATCGGTGACCACTAAAAAATTTCTCATGCCTTTGGAATCCGTCTCCATTGAGAGAAAGTCAATGCACACCAGATCCATAGGTCCACTGCTGGAGATCTGGTGAAGCGGTGCAGCTCTCTGGCCAGGAGTCTTGCGTGTTATGCATTCACCACAACTTTTAATATGTTGCTCAGTGTCTTGCAACATTCTTGGCCAGTAGAACCTTCGACGGAGTAAATCCAGAGTTCTCTCTATGCCGAGGTGTCCTGAGTCATTGTGCACTGATCTCAACACGACGCCATGATACACCTTTGGCAGGACTAGCTGACGGACCTCCTCCCCTGAGTGCCGTTTGGTGATGCGGTAGAGCAGACCGTCACTCAACAGAGTCAGCTTATCTTTCTCTCTTTTTAGGAGCGACAGCTCTGGACTGTTGCCTGTCCATAAATTCTGTTGGACAGCTTTGACCGCTAGACCAATGACTGGATCCTCTTTCTGTGCCTTAGCGAGATCAGCTTTTGAGACGTGTTCCAGTGACTGTAACTCCATTGTAAGAAATGCATAGATGTCAGGGATGCATTCTGGGGAAGCCCCGGTTTGGTCGACACATCTGGTGGGACACTCTGGGCTTTCTGACACTCGTACTCTTTTGCAGATGGATTTAACAGCTGCCTCAGGTATAGTCTCCCATTCGGTGTCAGTGTCAAAGTTTCTGGAGAGAATGTCTGCATCTATGTTATGCTTGCCTGGTCTGTAATGGACATCAAAGTCATATGTGGACAAGGCAGCTAACCATCTGTGTCCCACGGCATTGAGCTTTGCCGTAGACAGAACATAAGTCAAGGGGTTATTATCTGTACGCACTGTAAAGCGCGCCCCATACAGATAGTCATGAAAGCGATCCACCACAGCCCACTTTAATGACAGGAACTCCAGCTGATGTATGGGGTACCTCTTCTCAGCCTGACTTAACTTCCTGCTGGCAAATGCAACCGGCCGTAGGTCCCCTTCTTGTAGCTGGTATAGGACAGTCCCCAGTCCTTTGAAGCTTGCGTCCATGTGGAGCACATAGGGCTTGGTAGGATCAGCGAAGGCTAATACCGGTGCATGGGTTAGACAGTGGATGATCTGCTGAAAGGCTTTGCTGCAGGAGTCATTCCACCGATCTCCAAAAGGTTCTGACTCTTTCAAGTAGGACTTGTTGAGGTCTAGACTCTTTTTCTTGCTCTTTTGTGTCGGAGCATAGCCTTTGGTCAGTTCAGTGAGAGGTCTCACAATGGCAGCATAGTTAGCAATGAATTGCCTATAGTATCCGCAGAAACCTAAGAACGATCTCAGAGACTTTAGGTCGTGGGGCTGAGGCCAGGTGGTAACAGCCTCAATCTTCTGCGGATCAGGAGAGACACCTTGGGCAGACACAATATGCCCGAGGTACTTCACCTGTGGCTGACAAAACTGGCATTTGTCCAGCGAGATCTTTAGTCCTGCTTCTCCAAGACGATCTAGGACTTTAATGAGCCGCTCTTTGTGTTCCCGAAGACAATCAGGTCGTCCAAGTAAACCAGGACTTGGAGGAGGTTCATGTCTCCGACTGTTTTTTCCATTAGACGCTGGAAAGTCGCAGGCGCTCCTGTTATTCCCTGCGGCATTCTCTCAAACTGGAAGAAGCCTAGGGGGCAGATGAATGCCGTCTTCTCTTTATCTTCCTCCACCATTGGAATCTGGTAGTATCCACTACGCAGATCCAGCACTGTGAACCATTTGCTCCCAGACAAAGAATACAGTGCTTCGTCAATGTGGGGAGTCGTGTACTGGTCTGACATGGTCCGGGTGTTAAGGAGCCTGTAGTCTATGCACATCCGTATGGTTCCATTTTTCTTCCTAACTATTACAATCAGCGAGGCATAGGGGCTACGGGACTCTTTAATGATGCCGGCACAGAGTAACTCTTGCAGATGTTTTCTTACATCCTCTATGTCTGCAGGTGCCAGTCGACGTGATCTTTGCCGAAAAGGTCTTGTGTCAGCCAGGCAGATGGTGTGCTCCACCTCTTTTGTGAGGCCAACGTCCCATTCATGGGCTGAGAAGACGTGGGAGCGTTCCGCTAGTTTCTGTCTAAGCCGGTCCTTCCACTCTTCAGGCACAGGAGAGTCACCAAAGTCGATCTGGCTGCTGTCAAATGCTGTCGTCTCCGGTTTTTTACTTGGCATGGAGATGACACTTTTGGTGCGATAAAGGTGACTAGAGCTGGGCGATATATCGAGTTTTTTAAAAATATAGATATATTTTTATATGAGATATAAGATGTGACAATATCCTTTATATCGATATAGTCTATGTTACGTTATAATTATACTTGCGGAGCCGCAAGTTTGCCTCTCTTTCGTCCACTTTTGTCTTTACACAACGTTACTCGACCTCGCCTCTCCTTCACTGAAAACAACTCCCCCTCCTCCCCCATCGCTTCACCTGCAGGCAGCGACAAGACGGACACGGCAAATCTCCGTTAATGAGATACTGCGCATCGCCCCATGCGTGGGGCTGGACGGTGTCAATGTGTTAACGAGCTAACCACGCTAACGAGCTAGCCACGCTAACGCCATGCACGGCCTGAAATCCTTTCATTTTCTCAAAAGTTGACTGCGCGCCTTTTGTATGAATTCTGGTTGTGCTTGATGACCGCGAACCGATTTTATGTGATACATAGCGCTCAGCAATCTGTCAAAAAATGTTTTAGTTCAACTTTGGTAAGCTACGGAGCTGCACCGCATGATGGATTGTCGGAGCATTATGGCTACCGAGGAGCCTCGCGGAGTAATACGTACTGTGCTTCAACGTAATATTACCGTACTGTATATAAGGACCATAAATGGCACCTGTTAAGAGACATGGTTACGAAGCGGATTCCAAACTCCAGGCTGTCAGTCACGCAGTTGGGAACAGAGCAGCTGTGAAATCTGTGTATGTTATTATGCTCAGCGTCTTTTAGTTTACATTTTGACTGCACAATTGTGAGCTCTTTGTTATGCACAAAACAACATAGTTTTCTTTTATTTATAGAGCATCATTATTTAATAAATGCTCATAATTTATTTTTGAGTAGTTTTTTCATGTACATCTATGCTGGTAGGGTCTCCCATGGCAAATTGGTCCTGGGTGAGGGACCAGACAAAGAGCGATTCAGAAGACCCTTATGAAGAGAATATCGAGGGAACAGTTTACCCTGCCCGGGATAGGGTTACAGGGGCCCCGCCCTGGAGCCAGGCCCGGGAGGGTGCCCGAGGGCGAGCGTCTGGTGGCCGGGCCTTAGTCCATGGGGCCCGGCCGGGCACAGCCCAAAGAGGAGACATGGCCCATCCTCCCGCAGGCCCACCATCCGCAGGAGGCGCCATAGGGGTCGGGTGCATTGTGTGCTGGGCGGCTGCCAGGAGCGGAGGCCCTGGCGGACTGATCCCCGGCTGCCAAGACTGGCAATAGGGACATGGAATGTCACCTCTCTGGTGGGGAAGGAGCCTGAGTTAGTGCGTGAGGTTGAGAGGTACCGGCTAGATATAGTCGGGCTCACCTCTACGCATGGCTTGGGCTCTGGAACCAGTCTCCTGGAGAGGGGCTGGACTCTGTCTCAGTCTGGAGTTGCCCCTGGTGAGAGGCGGCGGGCTGCGGTGGGTATTCTAATATCCCCTCGGCTTGCTGCCGGTACGTTGGGGTTTTTCCCGGTGGATGAGAGGGTTTGTTCCCTGCGCCTTAGGGTCGGGGAATGGGTCCTGACTGTCATCTGCGCTTATGCGCCGAGTGGCAGTTCAGAGTACCCAGCCTTCTTAGAGTCCCTGGGGGGGGTTGCTGGAAGGTGCCCCATCTGGAGACTCTGTTGTCCTGCTGGGAGACTTCAATGCTCACGTGGGTAACAACAGCGAGACCTGGAGGGGCGTGATTGGGAGGAACGGCTTCCCTGATCTGAATCCGAGCGGTGTTTTGTTATTGGACTTCTGTGCATATCACAGTTTGGCCATAACGAACACCTTGTTCGAACATAAGAGTGTCCATAAGTGCACGTGGCACCATGACGCTCTAGGCCGCAGGTCGATGATCGATTTTGTAATCGTATTACCAGACCTGCGACCATATGTTCTGGACACTCGGGTAAAGAGAGGGGCTGAGCTGTCAACTGATCACCACCTGGTGGTGAGTTGGATCAGGTGGCGGGGGAGGACGCTGGACAGACCCGGTGCACCTAAACGCGCAGTGAGGGTGTGCTGGGAACGTCTAGCAGAGGCCCCAGTCCGCGAGATCTTCAACGCACACCTCCGGCAGAGCTTCAACAGCATTCCGAGGGAGACTGGGGACATTGAGTCCGAATGGACCATGTCCAGCGTCTCCATCGCCGAAGCTGCTGCATTGAGCTGCGGCCGCAAGGTGGTTGGTGCCTGCCGTGGTGGTAATCCCCGAACCAAATGGTGGACACCAGAGGTGAAGGGAGCCACCCGGCTGAAGAAGGAGTCCTATCGGGCTTGGTTAGCCTGTGGGACTCCGGAGGCAGCCGACAGGTATCGACAGGCCAAGCGGAATGCGGCTCGGGCAGTGGCTGAAGCAAAAACTCGGGTGTGGGAGGAGTTCGGAGAGGCCATGGAAAAAGACTTTCGGACTGCCTCGAAGAGATTCTGGCAAACCTTCAGGCGTCTCAGGAGGGGAAAGCGGTGCTCTACCTGCACTGTGTATAGTGCTGGCGGAGCGCTGCTGACGTCGACTGAGAAAATTGTCAGGCGGTGGAAGGAATACTTCGAGGACCTCCTTAATCCCACTGACACGTCTTCCGAGGAGGAAGCAGAGTCTGGGGATGAGGGGAATGACCCGCCAATTTCCGGGGGCGAGGTCACTGAGGCAGTTAAACAACTCCTTGGTGGCAGAGCCCCTGGTGTTGATGAGGTCCGCCCCGAGTTCCTGAAGGCTCTGGACGTTGTAGGGCTGTCCTGGTTGACACGCCTCTACAATGTTGTGTGGAGATCAGGGGCAGTACCCCTGGACTGGCAGACCGGGGTGGTGGTCCCCATCTTTAAGAAGGGAGACCGGAGGGTGTGTTCCAACTACAGGGGGATCACACTCCTCAGCCTCCCTGGGAAAGTCTATGCCAGGGTGCTGGAAAGGAGAGTTCGTCCGCTAGTCGAACCTCGGATACAGGAGGAACAATGCGGTTTTCGTCCTGGTCGCGGAACACTGGACCAGCTCTTTATCCTCTCAAGGATACTTGAGGGTGCATGGGAGTTTGCCCAACCAGTCTACATGTGTTTTGTGGACTTGGAGAAGGCATTCGACCGTGTCCCTCGGGGTGTCCTGTGGGAGGTGTTGCGGGAGTATGGGGTGTCTGGCCCATTGCTACAGGCCATTCGATCCCTATACAACCGTTGCAAGAGTTTGGTTCGCATTGCCGGCAATAAGTCGGACTCGTTCCCGATGGGTGATGGGCTCCGCCAGGGCTGCCCTTTGTCACCGGTTCTGTTCATAAATTTTATGGACAGGATTTCTAGGCGCAGCCAAGTGGCGGAGGGCTTTCGCTTCGGTGGCCTCAGAATCTCATCTCTGCTTTTTGCGGATGATGTGGTTCTGTTGGCTTCATCAGGTGAAGGCCTCCAGCTCGCACTGGAACGGTTCGCAGCCGAGTGTGAAGCAGTGGGAATGAGGATCAGCACCTCCAAATCTGAGGCCATGGTTCTCAGCCGGAAAAGGGTGGAGTGCCCACTCCGGGTCGGGGATGAGTTCCTGCCCCAAGTGGAGGAGTTCAAGTATCTCGGGGTCTTGTTCGCGAGTGATGGGAGAAGGGAGCTGGAGATCGACAGACGGATTGGTGCTGCGGCTGCAGTGATGCGGACGCTGCACCGGTCCGTCATGGTGAAGAGGGAGCTGAGTGTAAAAGCGAAGCTCTCAATTTACCGGTCGATCTACGTCCCTACCCTCACCTATGGCCACGAGCTGTGGGTAGTGACCGAAAGAACGAGATCGCGGATACAAGCGGCAGAAATGAGCTTCCTCCGAAGGGTGGCTGGCCTCTCCCTTAGAGATAGGGTGAGAAGTTCGGCCATCCGGGAGGGGCTCAGAGTAGAGCCGCTGCTCCTCCACATTGAAAGGAGCCAGTTGAGGTGGTTCGGGCATCTGACAAGGATGCCTCCTGGGCGCCTCTTGGGTGAGGTGTTCCGGGCATGTCCCACTGGGAGGAGGCCCCGGGGCAGACCCAGGACACGTTGGAGAGATTATATCTCTCGGCTGGCCTGGGAACGCCTTGGTGTTCCCCCGGATAAGCTGGAGGAGGTGACTGGGGAGAGGGAGGTCTGGGCTTCTCTGCTTAGGCTGCTGCCCCCGCGACCCGGCCTCGGATAAAGCGGATGAAGATGGATGGATGGATCTATGCTGTATGTTAATAAAAGTGCCTGTGTGACATCTGGGACACAGCTTTGACTAAGAACTCTCTTTTTGTTCTTACTTTATGGCTTTAAAAAAATATAGAGATATATATCTTATATCACCATCCAGCTAAAAAATACAGAGATATGAATTTTGGGTCATATCGCCCAGCTCTAAAGGTGACCCATGACGGTTCCAACAGGGATAATGGTTTTCCTGGCGGACTGGTTCTGCACCAGGATCCTGAAGCTTTTAACTTGTACTGCATTGGCGGGTACAACCATGGGTTGTAGCAGGACATCACCCGGCAGAAGAGCTAAGGGAGAAGACTCAAACATCAAGATCTCTTTGCCAACCGTCTGTTGAAAATGAACTTTGCAGGTTATTTGCAAGTCTTCTCCAGGGGGTAAGGACAAGGGACTTGAACCTCGCCAGGTCACACAGCCAACCTGGTCATCTCGAGAGCTTAGCATGAGGGAGTCTGTGAATGTGGGTAGCGACTCCCTGTGAATTTGGATGCCCAGACTTTTAGTTATGTCACGCCCCTCTTTTCTGCATTCCTGCACCAAATTGCGGACGTGGCTTGTGTTAGTGCCAACGATGACAGGAATCTGCTCTTCTTTTGGGCTTGGACAGATCAAGGCAAGGACTGGTACAGTGTGTTTGGTGCCAGTCACTTCCGCCGGATACTCAACATCTATCACAACATAGCCAAGGTAGGGGTAACTGACATTGGACTCACTTAAACCCCAAATGTTGAGACCAGTGACCGGATGCACCGGGATGGAAGGCAGATGGGCTTTGTACCAGGACTCGAATATTATGGTGTCAAATGTCAAATAAGGCATCACAGGGCTGTCCATTCACTTTAAGTGGCACAATACTTGGGGGCCCAATCAGTCCTTCTGGAATTCCAGCTGGGGTGGGAGAAGTCAGAAGACCCTGCTTGACATGGCAGTCAGTGTCCGTGGCATTACTTGTTGAAGTACCTGCACTTTCTTTCAGTGTCTTGACAGTTTGGATGAGCTTTCGTATAACTTTGCTCTGATTTTCAGGATTTTGACACTTTGCAGCAAAATGTCCATTTCCCCCACAACGGTAACAGAACTGCTCACCCAAAGGCGTTCTGTTCTGATAAGGGGTCCTTGTCTTTGAGGTAGCCTCTACTGCTGCCACGGTAGCCAGTTTTACCGAGGAGTCTGGAGCAGTATCTCTTTGGGCTACTTTCTGCTGCAGTCTTTTCACTTGTTTTTTCAAAGCAGTCAGTTCTTTGGTGTCACCGTGCTCACTTGACTGCACTGAGGACGAATCTTTATCTATGACATCAGGAGACTTAGTCATGCAGGTGGCTAACTTGGTCTTAAGCTCTTTAACCTCAGCTTTGAGACTTTGTATTTCTGTATTGCCAGTTCCTGAAGCTTTTGTCTGTACATGCTGGACTGAGGTATTTAGTTTTCTCCTTGATGCCTCATACTCTTCCTCTGTGCGAATCTCACTTAAGAGTTGGAGGAAAGTTGGAGGATTGGACTTTCTTTCTCTCAGGCGCAGATTAATTAGCATGAGATTGGAAGCAACAGCCCCTCTCAGAAGTTGTTCTAGGTGAGCCTTGTCTTTGCTAGAAGCTGGAAATCCTCCTCTCTGAACAACTTTACTGAGGGCCCTCTCCAGACACCTCAGAAAATCAGACAGTTTTTCACTTGGTTGTTGCTGCACTAAGCGGAAAGCAAAATAGAGATCATCCCCAGACTCAGCACTGCCAAATGCGCTTTCCAACGCCTCCAAGTATTCAACAGGGCCTGCCTCGGGGTCTGACTCCCGTACCGATTTGGCAATCTCCAACGCTGGCCCCTTTAAACTTTCCATCAACATGCGCCTTTTCTCCTTGTCTGTGCAGTCACTTTCCTCTACCATGAGCCATGCCTACTCAAGCCAATGGTCAAAGCGGTCTTCACTAGGGGGAACTGGCAAGTTCCCTGAAACCAGCCTCAAACGCCGATAACCACCTTCAGCTTGTGGTTTACGTGCCTTCTCCAAAAAATCACCACCCGCTTGCAAGTCAGACTCAGTGGAGTTTACGGAAAGATCAGAGCTGGGCTACTATGTCTTCAAAAGTCCTACCCTCAGTGTCTAGGAGACTCTTCAACTTCACAGCAAAATCGTCAGGAGCTGCACATTCATTAAGAGTCACTATCGGCCATTTCTCACCACTGTGCTGGTCCAGCACTTCCTTGGGCACATTATCTTTAGGTATACTTTGTTTGCACTCGCAGAGAACCATTAGGCAGCTCAAGGGGGTGTGGAACAAGTGCCCTCTAACCCGGACTCGCCATAGACACTTAATAGTCTCCAAGGTTTCTTCTATCTGGGCTATTTCCACTTCTTCTGGAACCAGAACCAAGAGTGCTTTAGCTTCCTCCAAACCTTCACCCTTACACCACCTCTTCAGCTCTGCAGCAAACCCGGTGTGGTCTGCCATACTCATTATAGCCAAAAATACTAAGAAATGTGAACTAGCTACTGTAGGTTAACTTTTAACTTCTTTTTTCTTTCTTAGCGTGTTGCCCCTTTAATTCTTCTATGAGACCCAAAAAACATCCCAGCGGTGCCTCCATTTTATGTAGCCCTCATTTACTCAATATCATTAAATAAATGGGCTTTGGGTTCTTATTCTAGTGTACTCTCGTACGATATCCTTAAATTAACTTCCCTTTTGTTTCTCAGTAGCACCACACGCGAAAATGAACACTAGTGTCTACAGTGCAGTAAATCATGTCATACACATTGTAAAGTAGAGCATTGCAATCCTCTTTTAATTTACCAAACAATGAAAACAAAATGATAAAATGGCAGGTTTCAGTATTCAGGGAAACCAAAAAACACACACACAGCAATTTACCAGCTGTACACAGAATCTCCTCATATACAGTGTAAACCACCAGTGATAAAACAATTATAGTCCCAAACTAAACCTAAAGCCGGCAGAAATACACCCTACGTTGCAGGCCTGTATTGCTCCAGTATAAATCCAAAACGATCTCCAAACCGGAAGTTCTTCACTCAATGAGCAAAAAGAAATAAATAAACTCAGTACCTTGTGAAACTTGCAATTCCCACCAGATTAATCCAGGCAACAGGTTGTCTTCAGCTCCTTCAGAAACACTCCGCTCTGAATGCAGTAGATGATGAGATGAGGTCCGTGATCTCCACGTGCTCCACAAGCTACCTGTTTTAGCTTCCCACGTTGCCAGAGGTACTCGGAGTGACGCGGGCACTCAGAGTGACTATCTGGGGTCTGTCGCTATCCAGTTCGGTAACGATCCTCTGCAGCTTTTTACGTCCCACAACTTAAGCGAAACGGCAGTCTACGGTAGTCCTTATTAGCGAATGGCTGGGTTAGCCTCACTTTAACTTAATGCGTGCACGGCCGCAGTAAACAAAACACACAGTCCAGCAGCTTCACGCTGAAACTTTACATGTCATGTCACTAGCTTACCGACACTGTGACTTATCTTTCCGAAAAGTCAAAACACACTTACTAGCACACAAAAACAAGCTAACTCCTCCGGATGCTCCGTGTAACTCACGCGCCACCACCCTCTCTCCTTTGCGCTCTCCTTGGTCGTGTCCAAATTCATGGGCTGCATCCTCCTGAGGACCCGGTCTTCGCGGTCTACGTGGGCCGGGTCCTCATAAGGTCGGGTAGGCCGGAAGTAAACAGCCGTGGAATTGGACGGTCTAGCCTTCTGATTAGCGTCACTGCTGTCTCGGTGGAGTTTAATAAACTCGGCCGTCTGCTCCTTGCTATCTAAAATATAACAGGACACTGGCGTAAATTCTCGACCATCTCACACTTCTGTTTAATCAGTTTTCTGTTTGACGTTTATTCAGCTGTGTGAAAATCACCCGGGGAATTAATAAAGTTTTATTTTATCTAATCTAATCTAATAATTTTAATCTCAGCCAAATCGATTTACTCACGAACAAATAAAACACTGAAAAAAGTCAAACAATAGCATTTTTAGGTTGTCTAAGTGACTTATATATTACGTTTAACCAGAGCTGGGCGATAAAACGATAACGATATGTATTGCGAAATAACTTTTTCGTGATAGAAAAATTAAACTATTGCGATAGACCTCATCTCTCTTGTCCTCTTAAAAAAAAAAAAAAGAACAGCCAATCCAAATTAAGTAGCGCAGAGCCGAACCAATCACAGCCGCAGCGTCACGTCACATGACTTGTTACGTACAGCACAAGCGCCAAGGCGCACCTGTGTATTTGTTTTTGCAGCCGGGCCGCCCAGGGATGAAGGAAATGAGTTTGCCGACTACAGAAAAATCAACCGAGAGCGTGAGCGAAGGTTACCGAAGAAAAAACAGATGATGGTTCCAATGCTGGAGAGATTGTCAAACGGAAGGGCCACAGAAGTTCCGTAGTGTGAAGGTATTTCGGCTATTTCAAGTCTGACAAAAAACAGAGTAGCGCGCACTGTAAATTGTGCCGAAAGCAAGTCTGGATATACAATAAAGCGGTGCATGCTCAATCTCTGACTGAAAGCGCTAATTCGTCATTCGGCTTTTGTCAGACTAAAGTAACTGTTAAAACTGTTTGAAAAGCTAAGCTATACAACAAGGAGAGATTGATGCTACGTCCACACGTACCCGGGTATTTTTGAAAACGCAGATTTTTCTGTGCGTTTGCACCTTTCGTCCACACGTAAACGGCGTTTTCAGTCACTGAAAACGGAGATTTCTAAAAACGCCTGCCAGGGTGGATATTTTCGAAAACTCCGTTTTTGCATTTACGTGTGGACAAGAAAAACGGAGAAAACGCAGCGTCAAAGGTGTGCGCCTTTTTTGACGTCACACTGTGCGCCACGTTATTGTTTCGGTGAAATGAATTTCTACAATACTGTTACTGTTAATTGTACTCTCTGCAGTGTTTAAATGCTTACATATACACACATAGTTACTGTCCCTCCACACATACGACTCGGTTCTGTTTCTATGCCCCATCTTTGTTTACTATTTCCTACCGAGGCTTCTAGACTTCTGATTGGCCAACATTTCTACACGGTTAGGAATATATCGCCACCTGTTGCTTTGGCATGTTCCTAGCAGCGTTTTCCTTCATTTCTGCGTTTACGTGTGGACGGGATTATTTTTTAAAACGAAAACGGAAAATCTCCGTTTTCAAAAATACCCATGTACGTGTGGACGTAGCCTGAGAATTTCCTTTTAGTTCTCAGTTTATTTGATATTGACAAAAGTTAGTCAATTTTGTCTGTTCTTCTGTAAAACGACCTAAGATTTATTTTTAGAATTAAAATTTTGTTTCTAAGTGGAATTGACAATTTAGTGGTCTGTTTTGTTTGTTCTATTTTGAAACTTAAACGCTTTAGCGGCTGCCTTTTGTGTAGTTTACAATATTTGCCTTTATCTGAAACTGAAGTCTCATGTTCCTTAAGTACATCTACCCTGTTGAACTTATTATGGGAAATAAATATTTTAATTAAAACAAGCTGATAATTATTTCACATTTTACTTGTGAGCAATGGCACATTTAAATCTTACAAATATAGTTATTTGGCTTATATTGTGATATATATCGTTATCGCCTGAAATGAAAAAAACATATCGTGATATGAAAAAATCTTATATCGCCCAGCTCTAGTCTGCGGTGATCTGAAAATGATGTGCCGGGAGTTGTGCCGTTCTCGGCGGCTTCAGTGACCCTCGAGCTCTCGGCTAGCTATCGAGCTGGTGGGTAACAGACGTCTCCGAAAACGTCGAACCACTTTTGCAAATATGCGATATCTTGATAAACCGAGCAGATATTTGAAGTTTACACACCCACATTCTCGCCTGAAAATATGTTAAAAGTTTATTTTGTGACCGAGAAAGAGTAATAAGAGTAATCTTAAAACTTAGTAGCGGCCGCCATTGCCGGAAACTGGAGTTTGGCTGGGCCGTGCTCTGAATTCTGGGATATGGTGGGCCACGAAGGACACACCCGACCCATCCTTCAAATTCGGGGAAAAGGAGGACGCATTTGTCGGCTGCATTCGGAGGAGTCTACGAATTTGGACAGCCTTTGGCGCGTCGCTGTGACGTAATCGGTCTACAAATGCGTCCTCAGGAGCATGCAGCCCATGAATTTGGACACTTTTTTTCTTTCCACCCTGTGTTACCTTCACAGACCATATCCCCGTAGGAGATTACAGTTCTCGCAAGCAATTCACAAGAAAAGAAAGATAACTTATTTTAAACAATGCAAACATGTTTTTAATCATTTGACATGAACTTTGATCTTTTTAATAAACAACAAATTGAACAAATGAATTTAACTCTTTGGTATTTATATTCTCAGACTTAGACTTCACTTATCTTTAACTATCTATGCATCTTTTTAACCCGGGTTACATCAAGTTTTGGCTTTTGTTCTCAACCAAAGTGTGGATGATAGCATGAAAGAAGCCAAGGCTGCTAGCACTGCTAAGGTTAGCCAAAATCTGGAAACTAATTGGATGTTGGCAAAATTATACAGGGTGCAAAATGCTACGCATTTCAGTGACATTTCAAGCATGGTCAGCAGTTTCATATAGGTAAAATACACATGCAGTATTTGTTTGTCCACTGTTTTTACCACTGTTTCATTTTAAATAGCTAGTAAATTCGTAACTATCCCTAGTTATAGTAGGACCCAATGCTGAATTTGAGTGTCCAGCAGGTTTTCTGTCTAAAACTGTAAGATTGCGCTTCTGACCTGAACACTGCCAATTTGCTGTTTGGTCAAGAAAATAATCTGTAAGTAAGATGGGTTCTTGGATTAAATATTCAAATTATGTACCTGAAAAATGTACTCGGTAAATGTGTTACATACAGTCACACTCTACCAGAGGAGGTATGACAGCAGCAATAGAAAGTGTTATGACTGTACACAAAGCAAGTCAACTGAAATAAATTTGTCATTTGTTACACATTTATTTCATTTGAGCAGAAAAGATCGAATGAAATAGGTGAAATATCTTTGTCATAAAAAAGGCAAAGTTAAAAATGCCACCTTTGCCTAGGTAATCAACGACATAGCTGCAAGTTATAGCAGTTTAAATTGACTCAATGATTATAACTGCACCACACAAACAAAGAAATATATGAAATAACTGAGTTTTCTGATATTCAAACATTAAATCATTAACTAACTGTAAAAAGGACAAAAAAAAAAATTTCCGTCACAGAAAATAACCATCTGTTAAAACTTCAGAATTAGAATTCAGGGAATTTTGTTGATTTTAGTATGTCAGTGAAAAGCTGACTCATCGTAAAACTGTAAGAGTTTCTGACATTAAAACGAAGAAAAAAGAAAGTTCTTGGGTAAACATCTTGGATTTTGTTGCAGTGTCAGTGTCGACCCGCCTGAAATCGACCACTCAGCTCAAACTTCCTGTAACTTTCAGCCTCTCCTATGGCTGACAATCACAGCAGCAGCTCATTAGTAGAGAAGCTGCCGATGTGAAACGAGATCCAGACCAGGCTGATGACTGGTAGGTGGGAAAAAGCACTGAGGAGTAAATTGTTAAAACAACAGCTGATGAGATTTAAACTGAAAATAGGAACACAACAGATGCGTTTCACTTGGTGTTCATCAAGTATTGACTTCTCAAAGAGAGTGAAAGTTCACCGTTCTTTAAGGAAACCATAAAATATACCATGCATGTCATTATCAGTGTTAAACACAGCATCTCCGGGTTAAATGTTTTAAAAGCTTTAGTCGGTCTCATGGGCTTGTAAAACTCAAGTTTCTTATTTATTGCCTAACCTTCTAACATCGTTAGATAGATTACACATGCACATCTAAAATCAAAAATGAATGAGAAAGATGAACAACTGCTTCACTGTCAGATTTATTGGAAATTATTCATCCCACATGGGATCAGTGAAAGGCTGATCTAAACACTGATGTCACATGTGCTCAGTAAAATCAATAGTCATCTCCACCTCCATCTAATCACAAGGCAGTGAGAACCACCCTGTTTTACGAACCTTGTGCACTTCATTTATCAAGCTCACGATGAACCTTTACATAAGATCAGGCCAGACTTTCATCTTGTAACATTATTTATTCAGTCAAGTTCAAGTGCATTAGAGTGTAGCGTAAATACTAAATATATGGCTTTTCAAATTATGAAAGAAAGCCTATAATAAAATGAATGAAGATATCGCTTATCGTAGGTTGATGGTGAGATTTTGTACTAAGACAAAAATGTAAACATGAAAACTGTGAAATGAAACTGACATTCATATTTATAGTTTCCCATATGCATTATAAATTTCAGCACTCATGGGAAGGTTGCTTTTGAAATGTGACTCGTGCCAACAGCATTATGCTGTAGACAGGATCCAAATGCAAAAAGAAGAAACAAACACAAGGGAAACTGTTGAGGACGATTCAGAGAATCACGAACACACTAAACAAAAAAGCAGAAAACAAGACAAACAGTCAAACTAACAGACAAAACAGAGAAAGTCAGAGATAAGAAAATGCAGGAAATACATCAACAAACAAGAGTTAAATAAGAACCAGGACTATGCAAACTCACTCAGCAGGTCCACCCTTTTCCAGATTCAAGCGCCCACCTCCTAAAATACTCACAATACTTGTATTGAATATACTATGCACATCCTTTCAGATTTTACTTTTGAAATGCTGACTTTAATTATAGTGGCAGAAACACAACTTCAATGTGTGACATTACTAGAAAAAATGAACAAGTGACTTGATGAAACCGCCAAGTGGTGCACTATCTTGTTCAGCGTCATGCTGTCAGAAGGTCATATCTGGAGACCTACATCACATTGTGGTTTATATTCATTATCTGCCATAGAGAAGCTGAGGCTGAGATATGCTTGTCCTATTTTGTAGTCTTGATTTTCTAGGTGTGACATCTAGTGTAGATTAATAATATGCTTCAGGTTTAACTGGCAGCCCTTTCACGTATATCGTCCATCCACTGGTATCAGTGCAGATTAATGTGTCATGTTTTCTAGTCTTTTCCACTGCCTAGTCATTGTGGTCTCTGTCCAATATGTATGATTTTCTTATAATTTGTAAAGTAGGTGAGTAGAAAGCATGCCTACAATAACTACCCAAATCAAGGATCGGCTGTATTAAAAAGTCACTGATAAATTAGCCACAGATAATTTTGATACAGTAACTGAGGTGAACAGTGTTTAATGAATTATCATTTAAATAATCTTATGAACAGCTTTGCCAAAACTTTAATTGCAACATAAGCATTTAATTAGTGAGTTGATTCTATTGATATTTCCAGATTGTTAAGGCTTGATGATAATTACTGTCTCTTTTTAACACCGGTGATCTTATGTTCGTTTGACGAAACTCCCTTGTGGGACTGAAACTTAATTTTCTGCCTTTTCCTCTGGGAACATTTAATTCTTCTTTTCAATGGGACACATAAACACGAAAGCCCTAAAGTCCTGCCGTAGCACCGCTCCTAGCAGCTGACTCATAACAATTGCTAATTTTAAATTAAGAAAAGTTAATTATTTTCTCTGTTGAAGGCCTTTATCTCCCGGAGATTCTGTTTTTGTGCAGCGGCGCTGACGGCAACGACACGCAACTCGCTCCAGTGTTGTCTGCACAAATTCTTTCGAGCTGTGGACATTTGCACTCGTCTAACAGCCAAATGCTGCCATGGCAACAGTGAGGGTTCAAATCCCACCTCTTCCTCTCCTCCTCCTCCAATCTTCACCCCTCTCCCTCTCCTCTCGATCCAATCTTCTCTCCCAGTGAAACCATCAAATTATCAATCCACAACCCCCTCAGGGTTCATATCGCTGGCTCATCTCTCTCTTTCTCTCTCTCTCGCTCTCTGTCAATATTTACAGAGTTTCTCATAGACTCTCTCAGGTAATAGTGTCTTATTCCCAAAGCCCTGCACGGTGCAAACACACACACACACACACACACACACACACACACACATGCAGGTAGTGTGAAATGGCCATTCCATCTAAATGAGTGCTATTCAACTAACTGTCCCTGCTGACTGCTGCAACTGCCTGCCTCTGCATGTGTGTGCCTTCAATCTTTACCTATGTACATGCGCTCATTCGGGAGGACATTCTTGTGCATTCTTCCTTGTGAATGTGCGTGTGTGTGTTTTCACTGAAGTGAGCATTTCTCTGTCTGTGTGTGTGTGTTATACTGATAGCTTGCTGTCCCTTCAGGTAATCTCATGGTTGAGGAGAGAGATCGAAAGGAGGAAAAGAAATATTCAGTGAGAGAGAAATAAAGACGGACAGAGACATCCCTGCTGCAATAACAGAAGGGCCAGAAAAGACAATAAATATGTATATGTTTATAGATGTATGCGTGTGCAGGTGGCAGACTGATGTATTCTCAGTAATATTCACCTCTCTCTCTGCCTTTACTTCCTTTCTTCACAACTCAAGTTTACTGTCTTTTTTAAAATTGTTGTTGGTTAAGTTTATATGAACTACATGAAATCTTAAATTAACACTTAATTAACAACATTCATCTTAGACCACTAGGTGTTTCCTAGTAGTTGTGTTCATGACCTGAATACCAGTGGACAGAAGAACCACATTCCTGTTCATACTTATTACCATCGGGCCAAATCCAAGGTGTCCAACTGACAACTTGTTCAGTTTTCATCACTCTCTACAGCATTTCTGCCAAATGCCAAAAAAAAAAATAAAGCTGTGTTGTACCTTTAGGGATATGACAGCTTGTGACTGGCTCAGTACCTTTCGCATGGAGTGCTTATTTGTACCCTGGAGGTTTATACTTTACAGAAACACTCCTGTCCTCATGCCAGAGAGCTCCATGGAGGGCTGGGTGTGGCCCTAGTAACCGCCAGAGGAGACACAGTAGAAAGTGCAGGGCAAGCTTCAGAAGAGGGGAGGGACGTCCTCCATAGTGATGGTACCGGCTGTGTTCCCTTAACTCCCTGAATCACCGCAGAGTGGTCCTTCTCCTCCCCCCATGCACGGCGAGGTGGTCGTCCAGCTTCCACCATCTTCAAAGTCACCAGCTGGTGTGATTTCACCCAGTCAATGGTGGTAATCTTTCCATACACTTTCCTTTGATGACCTCCCACAATAGCTTGTTCTCCATCTCCTCCAGTTGCAGCCACCATGCTTCTGTGTCCATCACTTGTTGGCAAAAGGGCAGTCGGCAGCCCCGAGTTTCATGCTCTGGTATCAGCAGCAATAGTCCTCAGAGAAGCAGCCCATCCGGTCCAGGACTGCCTTCTGAGTTCTAATAAATTCACTCTAGGAAGTAAAAGTACAATAAAACTCTCTTCTGTCCCTGCAGGGACTTAGACAAACGGATTGTTTGATTATTCAACCTTGGGTAAGTGTAGGCACCTTTCCAAGGGCCAGATGTCAGTGTTTGATATCAGGAGTCAGTCTGTGTTTTTCCAAGTGCAAAAAGAAATTTTGAAAAAAATAAAATTACTCATAGATTTTATAGTTCAACTGAACAGAGCAGTAGTCCAAGGCAGTGGATGAATGTCCACTGAGCTCAGGCTCCAGAGTCACCACCTGCCACCTTCAGGAGATAGTTGCAATGAAGTTCATCTGCAGGAGGATCTGTCTTATTGATGTGTTACAAATATTTAGACTTTCTAAGCAGAATCATTTAATAATTCATTTAAGGAAGACAGTGCACCTCCTTTGGTGTCACACACTGGTGTGCGCATAATCCCCAGAACGGCAGCAACACCAAGAACACTGTCAGTATGTCCAGTTCCGTGATTCAAAACCAGTCCACCATCTCACCCACCTTTTATTCAAAGTAGCCTCTTCCTTAATAATGTATAACTGCCTCAAGTGGCCATTCAGGGATCTGTAAATTTTGGCACCTCTGCTTTTGTTTTGTTTTTTACACCAAAAGTTGCTGCTCATTGTTTAACACTCAAACATCAACAGGAGAAAAAGCACATGATGATGAACAATAATGTGATTTCAAGAGTAGCGCTTTTCCATGCAGTATCACATGTAAAACACACAAATGTCCTTCATATGTTCACATACAGGTGCTGAAAAGTGTGGGTTATGCCAGAGATTGGTACAGACTAGAATAGGCCTTTATGCAATTATGGGTTTGTTTTTTTTAGAATAGAACAATCTGTTTTAGAATAGTATAGCATCTCTGCAAGTGAAACAGCACACAAATATGTTTTTTACTCCCACGTATCGACACACTATGTTTGTGAACACGTAAACAAAACAAAACCTGCGGATTGTTGCAAAAAATGCGCTAAAGTGTGCACACTCGAATGTATGAGACTGAGGCACAGCAGTCACGTATACAGACAGACAGAAGTGGTGGATGGAAGCTTGTGAAAATGATATCTCGAGATGTTAAATATTTAAATCCCCAATAGTTTCACAGCTGGTGCCAGCAGATAGCAAAATCAAACATGCAATATGGCGTGGGCTCACCGACACATACACACATTCACACATTCACAGAAATAAACTGTAGATTCATCTACACACGTAATACTTTATACACAAGGAAAAATTACAGAATGTTTGCATCAGCAGATGCTAATAAATATTTATGACTATTAGAAAAACATGGTGACCTATAGAAAGAAAGAGCAGTCAGCACAGAGGGAAATGAGCAGCTGCTGAGAACTTATGATGACAAACCAAACACTTAGAAGAGTTTATTAAGCAGATTTATGAGAAGTGGAAAAAAAAACCTAAACAGATTGTTAGATATCATTAAGTTCTTTCTCTGTTTCCCTCTTTTCCATTCTCCTGTTCAATTTTTTATTAACTTTTCTATCAAGCTGTATTAATGCGAGTCAAAACTCTCTGGTGCCTGAGCAAATGACTATACAGGCCAGTACCAAATGAGAGCAGACAGCTTGATGGGCAGAAAGTCAGCCATACTGAACATCATCTTGTCTGTGTCTCTATTAAAAGGTGGCAGATGACAATTAATGTTCAACTGCCGAAAACTGAAGCAGCTGTCAAATATGACAAGACGAAGGTATTTTTTCTTTTTAGACCACAGGGAAGATGACAAAACTCTGCTGCCAGCCGCACGACGAGCTCTGTGATGGCCTCGCTGAAAGAGGTCCAAGTTAATTACATAAGAAATTCTTAAATCTCTTTGATGGGGTGTTGTGACACGGCTGAAGGTTTTTTCGGTTGCAGCGGGGGCAGCAGGTAGCTGTGAGTCTGCAGCGGCAGCAGCGTGACCAGTCAAATCCGCATTAATTAAATGAGCTGCTGCTCTGCTGCTGCCTGCCCTGCCAGCAACAAAACAGCTGATGAGCAGAACCTGATCACGGATCAATGCCCAGGCCTCTCCGTAAGTGACGCAGGAGCAGGACCGAGACTCTGGACTTAAGCCGTGACTGACTTAATTCCAGTTACACGACTGATCAGTTTGACAGCCCTGCAATGACAAGGGAGTCAAGGGCAAGACCAAAAACACCCACTACTCTCTCAGATTAAAGAGCAACTCCACTATATCTTCTATGGAGTTAAAGCTTTGCTGTACTGACCTCTGTAGACTGAACAGTAGAACACTGCAGAAACTTTCCCTTGAGAATAGGAACCTTTTAAGGAAACTCAGTTTTTCTACCAGCATCCAAACCAAACCAATCCTAAACCCTCTGCCTACACCTTCTTTCACTCTGTTTTCAAGGTTGCATGGAGATTTTGATACATTAAAGATATGTTCTGTAATTAGTCTCTACAAAATTTAACTGAAACTTTCAGCGCCAGGGGCAGAATTTCACCAGCTAATATGCTGCTGTTCTTTTAACTTCTGATATTTCTTTTTTAGCTACCTGCTTTTTTCCAAGTAGGCGTTACCTTTTGTCAGGCTGCCATGTGAATGAAAATGTGCTCTTAATGACGGGCCTGGTTAAATAAAGGTTACATTAATCTTGTGGTACAGGTTAAATTTATACAGCATATCCTTAGTTCAACTTCAGTTAAAATCTGCTCAACACAGTGCATAAATATTTTGGACATAAACACATAGAAGATGTTTCTCTACCTTTTGTTGATAGATTTAGTCACAAAAAAACAGGAAAAATGAGTATTTGCACCGATTATAATCACTGATTGTGATTGTCTCATAGTATTCACCCATCAACCCTCAAAATCATTGAATTTAGATGTTCCAATCACTTTGATGGCCACAGGTATATGCTCCTGAGAACCAAGGGAAAAGGAATCTTTCCATTGAATGTTTGTTTTTTTGTGATTTCCTTCTTCTTTGGAGCAAAAAGATGGCACCCAAACACATGAGATATCAATGGAAAGCCTGGGACTTAGTAGGGTAGCTCAAATAAGTCAAAAGATATAGGCCAAAAACTCATTTCAAAGGACATAAATGAATATGCTGGTTCTCAGTAGGATATAAAACCAAGCACCTAGACATGCATACATTTGTGAAACAACAAGTCAGGAGATCAGTGAATTCCATCATGGTGCAATGATAGGATGCCACAACAAGTGCAACAAGTCCAGTCGTGAAATTTCCATGCTCTCAAATATTCCACAGCCAACTGTTAGTGGTACTATAACAAACTGGAATCAGTTGGGAATGATAGCAACTAAGCCATGAAGTGGTAGGCCAAAATTACAGAGCAGGGTCACCTGATGCTGAGGTGCATAGTGCGCAGGAGTCGGCAACTTTCTGCAGAATCAATCACAACAGACCTTCAAACTTCATGTGGACTTCAGATTAGCTCAAGAACAGTGCGTTGATAGTTGCATGGAATGGGTTTCCATGGCAGCTGCATGCAAGCCTTACATCACCCAGCGAAATGCAGAGCAGTGGACTCTAGAGCAGTGGAGACGTGTTCTCTGGAGTGACGAATCACACTTCTTCATCTGGCGATCTGATGGACATGTCTGGGTTTGGAAGCTGCCAGGAGAACAGCACTTATCTGACTGCATTATTTATCACAATTAATTGTGGTATTATTGCAAACAGATTGCATGTTAGTGCTAACTTGAACCCAGTTCATTTGAAAACTGATACCAGACCAATTCTGTGTTATTGCCCTTTTATCCTGGTTTTATTGCTGTCTTAGCACATCAAAGTCAGTTTGCAGACAGCATCTGGACTCGGGCCTAGTCACCAAAGACAAGGACATTGCAAATTGATTGTACACATTCACAATAATTCTGGTCATGCAGTGGTGTCCAACCAGTTTTTAAGTACTCTTCTACAGCATCTGGTGGAAGTGGACCATAAAGTCCTCCAGCACGGAGTCTGCACTGTTGCAGGCTTGCTAATTACAGTCAGTAAAAGTGCAATACTGGTTTTGAGCTAAACATAAAGAACACTCCACGAATAAAAAATATTTTATGTGAATATTTCAGGAGTGACTCAGTAACAAACAGAATTAAACTGTTTTCCTGAAAATTTATAAAATTATACAATTAAAAATAAATGTTAAAATTGATCCATGCCTTCTGTTTGCCCTCTCTGTGTCTTACCATTTGTTTGAGTAAATTCTTTGTCACTCTTTCAGTTACTTGCTTTATGTTCATGTTAGCTCTTCATGTGGCGTACTGTGTTTATATTTTCTTGCTTTTTACCTTTTTACCTTTTCCTGCTCTTGTTATCATCTTGATATCATCTGTACCTCATCATTCTCCCTTTTGTGTGTATTTAGTCTTGGTCTCAGTTTGGTTTGGTTCATTCTTTTATTATTATTTTTTCTTTGTTTGCATCTTCAAGTTGATCTCCCATGGTTTCTGCACTTGGATCTACACTTTATTATTGCCTCAAGCATGACGACAGCTGTTTGGACATGTGGAAACATCCAGGTTGCCAGTTGTCTCTCCTTTTTCCTCTCTATTTGTGTCAACATAGCATCTAGCCATGATCTAAACAAACTCAAGAACAGATGAGAAACAAACACATCTATCGTTCTGGAAACAGTTACAAGACCATGTGTGACTCCAGTGAACCACGGTGAGAGCTGTTATCCACAAATGGAATAAACTTGGAGCAGTTGTAAAGCATCCCAGGAGTAACCGACCTACCAAAATTACTCCAAGAGCACATCAACAACTCACCCAGGAGGTCACAAAAAACCAGAACAACATGTACAGATTTGCAGGCCTCACTTGACACAGTTAATGTCAGAGTTCATGATTCAACAGTAGGAAAAAGACAGAGCAATATTTGCATTGGCATTGGCACCACTGCTGACCAAAATCATCAAAAAGGCTCATTTCCCATTTGCCAAAAAAACATGTCGATGATCCCCAAAACCTTTGTGAAAATATTCTGTGGATTCATGAGACAAATGAAGTGAACTAGTCCCATTACATCTGGCATTAAACTAACACAGTATTTCGTACCAACAGTCAAACATGGTGTTAGTAGTGTGATCTGTGATCTGGAGCTGATTTACTGCTACAGGATCTGGATGACTTCCTGTAATTGATGGAACCATGAATTCTGTTCGCCATCAGAAAACTCTAAAGGAGAACATTGAGCCATCAGTTTTTACCCTAAAGCTCAATCACACTTGGGTTATGCAGCAATACAATGTTATAAAACGAAGCAGCAAATCCACCTCTGAACGGCTCAAAAACCCCCGAAAAAATGCCCTAGTCAAAGTCTGAATGTAAATCTGATTGATATTCATTTTTTATTTACTTGGGCTAATATTAACATTTGTTTGATGATCTGAAACATGTAACTGCAACAAATATTCAACACATTAGGAAATCAGGAAGAGGGCAAATACTTTTATCACAGCACTGTGCAGGATAAGCGTCACATGAAGGTGGTTATCGACCCAGGGTTTCCCAGTCTAGCTAAGTGCATGTCCACATGAAATGGGTGGCACTGGCAGCATTTACCAGTCAGAAGCATAGTGAAGTTTTCTGGAGAAAATTTATGAAGGAATATAAAACTGTGATATTAGAAAATATGATAAGTTTAAACACATAATACAGATTGCAGCCAGCACAGCTGCTGCAGACAAATCAGCAGTATGCGTGTCTATAACAGAAAAAGTGCTGAATGAATGTGTGTGCGCTTTAAGCACTTTGCTCAGTAAGACTGGAAAAGACCTGCTACATTAATAAAGTGTATGCTATTTGAAGCCAGGAAGGAAAGTCGGCAAAAATGCTGAGTGTGGAGTCTGAGTCTTAGTGCTCTTAATACTCCAGAGATTCTGATGGATTACAATTGTTATTCCATTAAATTAATATTTAGATGGGCGGGTGAGATGAACTTTTTATTCTTTCAGCTCCAGCATCGGTGGTGTTTAAGGGCCAATCTTTCAAGTAGTCTAAAGATTAAACATGAAAACAGAAATCAAATTTGATAGATGGTCCAGAAGTGTCTAATTTTTGTATATTAAAGTGTATAAAATAATAAAATTGTTTGTAAAAATCCTTGATGATCTAAGGGAAAGGCAAAAAATAGGTCACAGGGATCTTCTGAGAATGGTGATGCTGTTTTCCATAGAACTGAGTGGGCAGCAGGAGTTGAGTTTATACCTGTTTATCTCTAATGGAACATAACCTCCTCTATAGCAGGTCAGGTCTGCACCATGTGTTTATCATGGCGATGTACCCTGGTAGGAAGTGACAAGGTATCCCCCACAAAAGGTACAATAAGGTTCCAGAAACCACTCCAGTTATGAATACATTACAAACATGCATTATAATGGTTGTCTGCTCTTCTGTTATAATCTATTGTAAATCAGCCCAACCATTACTAACCAACACAGTGCATAATGGGAACCATTATAAACCAAAACATGCAGTGGAAGGCATTAGACCAGGAAAACCCACTGCAAACCATTATGCAACAGATCCAAAGGGTTATGAAGGTTTGTAATGGTTTATAATGTTTCTGTAACCATGGAAATACCAGAGGTTCATCTAATGGTTTCTGATGTTTTCCCTGGCAGGGTAAGTACAATAAAAAGTTAATTACAGTGCTAAAAAATAACTCCTGGAACATTAACGATTGACATTTAACAGTCTAAGAGATGCAGACGTTGACTTTTTTCATTTAATTTGCTACCGAGATGATGCTGGAAATACTGTACATCCCCCCCACTCGCCCACATGGGAATGAAAATAAAAGCTTTATGGAGCAGTTTCCCTGCTTTTTTAAGCTCTTACAGATCCAACAGTAGTTAAGAAATCTATCTTCTATCATCTGCAATTGAGGCTCAAAAACCTGGCTGTCTTTTTTACAGTATTTTATATAAATTGGGAAAACAATCACTGTGCTACAGTAGAAAAGCATTTATGTTTCTTCTTATTTTTTTGATGAATTCATGAAAATCAGTAAAACCACGAGGTGTATACTGTAGATGAAAGGATGCTGTTTAAAGATGAAACATTTTACCTCAAGGTTAATGGTAGATGTCAGCTAGCTCTGTCTGGTATTTCTTGACTGACAAATTAATGAAATCCAAGTCTGATGAAAAGATTTTGTCCATTTAACAGTCTAAAAGATATTACTACCAGACTGAGGAAAGTGGGGAAAAAATAGCAAATCCTGTAAAGAAGAACTAATCTCATTGAAGATGTTGAACCCCCGCCCCCTCTTTTTGTTGAAACTATTAAACTGCAGGAAAACCTAAAGAGTAGTCAGAAAAGATGAATTATAAGTCTTCAACACAATATTTGGCTCCTTCCCACAACTGTAGATGGACAAGCAGTGCACCTTAAATAGGCGGTTCAGCATTAAAGCTAAGCATGACTGTGCCATGATTACTGATTACTTGGATTTAACTTAATTAAGCATACACTGGCAATACTATTGCTGAAGTGTGGAGTTAACTGAGAGTCTATAAGGCACTAACTTTTATTTTGCCTTCTAAATTAATACAGATGAAAAGTGCTTTTGCATGGAAGTCGTCTTTTAAGTACTGCACAGCAGCTATATCATCATGTCAATAACTTTGCACTAATATTATTTGGATGACTGTTCAGGCGAGCACTATCAACCTATAGCTGCTAAAAAAGTAAGAGGGATATTATTTGTTTTCTAAAACTATTGTAATTAATCTAAAAAGCCTCCTCTTCAGCGATATATCTGCTAATTTTGTCGCATATACAAATGATAAAACATAATATCTGTACACAAATTCAGAGTGAATGTAATCTTAAGCTGTTTATATAGCAAGTTATGTTCTCAGTGAATATAAATTAAACATCAGCTGGTTTATATTTGGACGTAGGTCACACATTGCTCTAAGCTAGTCAGTTGGCCCACATGAGCATTTGTTATGTGCTATATTAAGCTGTAAAGTCCCTATGTATTTCTGCCCACTGAATAAAGAACTGAAATAAATCCATTTGAACATGCTTCTATTAAACAAGGTCAAATATTTGCATGCCCTGTGTACATGACATTTCGTATTGCTAGCATTTAATGGCAGCCTTTTGCTGTGTTTAGTTTTCATTGATTCTTAAGGCAGTTATCATCCAAATAATTTATTTTGAACTGATACGAAATATCCTTTATTGTCCCTCATTGGGGAAATTCAGGTTCATATGGATTTATCTTTTATCTAAACCATACACATCTTTAAAACAAGATATTCTTCAGACATGAAATGTGAAATGGCAACTCCTAACAAAAAAATTTGGAACATCAAAATATAGTCTGGAAAATATTCCCATAACTTCACGTATTGAAATAACAGCTTTCAGACTGTCAGACTTTTGAATTGTTTTTTGTGTGTCTGTCTAAAGCAAGTGGGGATAGTCTTACATACACAAACTTGTCAGTAAGTTTAAACCAATCCAATGAATACAACTTGTCACAAAAAATGTCCACGCTGGTCTCCTCAGGTCTAAGTGACGTAAATTTTGTTATCAAATGAGGAGCGTGAGGGACTTTGCCATCCTTTCATTTGCTTTCCTGTTTGTTGTGACTTGTTTGTGGAAAATTTACATTACATTGCACCAACTACAGGTTCTTCAAGCTGAATCACTAGTTGGCCTTAAGGTCTCAAGCTCTCAGTGTAAATGTCCATAAGATAGTTTAATCAAGGTTTCAGAGACACTTACTAGTTGTTCTATAATTACTTGGCTTTGAGGTAACAAAGTTGTATTCATAAATTAAGCTATTTTCCTCCTGGTAGAGTTGATTTGTGCTAAACTGACAGACAGAAACATGTGCTACCATCAACATATTTGAGTCCCAGTTTGAAAAACAAAAACCGTTGGTAGAGCAAGGCTCTGTAAAAGCCTGTCAAATAACCTATTTTGATGCCAGCTAGGTAAGGTAATGACATTCTATTTGACCCAATTTCTCTAACATTGTGAATAACTAGCTTCATTAAAAGTTCATGAAATTATTTTATGTATGCAGACAACATACTCGAATATTATATGCTGCAGAAAACTTGTGGATTTTTCCCTGTAAATTTAGTGTAATTGGGTTGTACCTCTAAAATATCAGTGTTAATATGAGTTTCATTTCTGTGTGTTAAAATCTGAGTTATGCTTCCAAAAGAGAGTGTGTATTCTGACCTCCACACCTCCCCTTCAGCTCTCCTGAGTCTCCCTGGGGAGGCTTTTTGCTTTGTCCTCCTGAACGTCTATTACAGACCACATCCTGTAATTTCCAGATGGTTAAAATGCCATCCGGAACAATGAGTTAAATTACCGAGGAGAACAGTGAATATTTCATCCTCCTCCCCTCACCCTGTAATGTTAATCCTGTTTGAATGGGGCTTCTGAGATAGTTCTGGTTCATTCCTCCCATCAGGAGGTGAGTGAGGTGACTAATGCTCCAAACTAAAGTTGGGGTAGTCGCTTACATCACCCATATTCAGGCGCCATGACACATTATGGCAAAATCTAAACTACTATAGAGAAATTTTTGACACACACTTGAATGGCTTTAACTTATTCACATGTTCCTATGCGGTATGAACACACAGCTAATGCACACAATATACCCTGCCCCATGCATCCACCTGACACACACACACACACACACACACACACACACAACCGCGCGCACAACTCATTCTCTATTCCAGTAGCTTGCCGTCTGGAACTTATCGATGGTCAATCGATATTTCCTGATCGATTGACCCTATCACCATGGCAACCACCATTTAGCCCACTATCTTGGGCCATTCATTATAAAAGCCATTAAGCCCGGTGTGTGTATGTGTGAGAGTTATTGCTACCATTAGAGAAGAAAGTGGCTCCTGCTGTCTGTAAGCTATGCTTAGAGAATCCCAACACTGAATTCAGAAGCAGCTGCTACCCACTTAACACTCCACAGATACTTGTTTTATTGTTCACAGGAAAATTAAAGATCTGTTCTATCTTTGTACTTATGTGCTACTAGATTAAACAGGAGTGAGGAAATTCAGACCAGTCGACTAATTTTAAAGTAAGAAACAGTCAAAATTGACTGCAAACTAATAGAGATTGAACTCTGAAGATTAGCTCTAAACTTTTAAATTCATTTTAATCACATTCAATAACCATAACATATTTTAACTCTCACTGAACTGGAACTACACAATGTCAATTTAACTTTCAAAGTCTGGCTAGCACTACTAGCATCAGTGCCCCCTTTTGGTTATGTCAAGAGGCCTGTTGGCAATGTGGTTACACTTTTCTCTGGTTGGCTGGTTACATATGCCAGTTTGTGGCACAACTTATATTCAACTACTTATTGTCTAAGTCAAAAATACTATAGAATAGATTTAAAAAAAAATACTATAGAACGGAGCTGGTTCGCAACTTGAGATAGAGGAGCCACTACCATCTAGTGGCAGGTGGCTGCGCAATGATTGAGAACCAACAGTTAGCCAGCTTTGTCCATTAACACAAAATGAATCATTAGTTTAACCAACTAGCAAGGGCAGAAACAAAAAGTATCAAATAAAAAAAAAAATAAAGTAATCTCACTTTGTAAATATGCCAGGGTTTTTTTTTTATGTTTATTTTGAGTGTGTAGAGCAGCATTATTTAAACCTAACACTCAGGACTCTTCTATTCTAGGCAGTGAGGTCATGAGCACTGTCAGCTTCCATTTTAGGCCTTGCAACTTCTGTTCACTAGGGAAAAATGTATATACTGCTTCATGGAGCTTGTTTCAGTAGCTGGGGATCAGACTGCCATGTCTTCCACCTAGAACCCCTAACTTACATAGCACTGGACGCCCATGTTTCTTCTTTGGACAGCCTGTCCACCATCCATTTTCCTTTCAGCTCCAGCCTCATATCTGGCTCCACGGTGGGGTCTCAGTAGCACTATCCCGTTCAGGGTAAAGTGATTTCTTGTTCTCTTCTTCAATAGGATTATGTCTGGTCTATCACTCAGGACCATGTTGCCTTAGGAGATCCTACCAGTAACTAATCTCCAGAGAATAGTCAGGGAAGAATTGCTGCCCCAAGTGGAGAAGAACTGTCTTGATCACAAGTTTGGAGAGTTGGGTCACTCACTGTCTCAACTGTGGGGGCTTTCACAATCAATTTCACAGCAACTGCCAGCAGCCACCTACAACCATCGTTGTAGCCGAACAAGCTTGGGTACATAGGAAAGATTCACAGAATTCTGGTGATGTGGATTGTTGACATCAAGGATGCATGAAGAACTTCAGAGATGATGCCACATTGTTTCCAAAGCAAGTCCCAGTGAGTGAAGTTTCTCAGACATCCTCTGGCTTTTTACATTTTTGGTCTTGCTGTACAGAAGCACTAGCTCTTCACCTGCCAATCTGGTGGAGAATGGGACATTAAAAATTTACTCTGGGGCAAGCCGGTGAACTTCTTGCCAATTTCCTGTAAGAAGACAAGGCAGAAAAATAATTTACTACTATTGCTCTCATAAGCTGTTCATATTTTATTGGGTCTATCAAGTTCTCAATATACAAAGAGTAACTTGGAGGTATCTGTACAATACAAACATTTATAATTTTACAGCCAGACTTTTATGGTGGTAGTACAAGGACATAAAAAGTCTTGTAGGGCCAGCTTGTGCCCTTTCCCAGGGAATCAGATATTACTATTTTATCAAGGAGATATATATAAAATGTACTGATGATGCCATGATATAGACAGTGCAACACTGGTTCCTAAAAGGATTACTAACTGTGGTCTCCTGGCCGAAAATCTGGCTTGTCATTGAAAACACCACCAGCACTCCTCCTTCAGTGTGCCACTATTTCAGACATGAGTTTTTGCCCTTACAGCGCAATATCGACATGGCTGGTGCAACAGCGCACAAACAATACACCTTGTGCATTGCCCATATGGCCAGTGATTTCAGACAGAACTGCAGTATCTGATGCTTTTGGATGAGAACAAGTTGTAGAGTCAGTTAAACACTATGCCATTATAAAATTGGATTGTGGTTTATGATTATTTTCTAATAGTGGAAATTACACAGAGATATGGCTTTGATTTAAGCTTTACAGGACAGAAATATTAGAAGCATTGCAACATGGAATTTAAATAAATGTTAAACTGTTTATCCTCAGTTCTATAGTTTTAGCTTTTGTACTTTCCAAAACAGAGAAAAAGATTTTTAAAAAGTGATGAAAAAAAGCTCATAAATAATGAGATTCACATGCCTTTACAAGTCAATTTCTATGTGGTTGAATCATTTTACTGTCAGTCATGTGTCGGTTGTGGTTTAACCTGCAGTTTTTTGTCTGAGTTTTCAGACCTGCAAAACAGGAAGTCTATTAGCATAATCAATACAACACTCTGACATTTTCGCTATATTTTGTGAACGCACAGCTAATTGGCCCGCTAAACCCTTGTCAAATTCTGCCTGCCACTACAGATCAGTAGGTATCAAACCATGGAGAATACAGAATGACTCAACCTGACATGCACTAAAAAAAAGAATATTGGTTTTTCCCTTTTTTTGCCACAGTGAAGCACAGGCAGAGAAATTGAAGAAATGCTACCTGCTCCTACTCCTTTCCCTTCATCATTTCTGCCATTTCCCCATTTTCTGTGTTCCTGTTTGTGCCAGTCCATCATGTTTTTTTTCCTGCTCTGCCTGCAGACGGGCCTGCAGATGTCACCAACAGTCGTTTGGTCCCTCTGTCATGCTTTTGTCCACAAAAAGCAGACTGGCATTGAATACGCTCTGAATATTTACAGTGCCCAGAAAATTATTCCTCATGATTTTGGTGACCTTCTGACTCCAAAGCATTTGGGACAAAATTTCCACTTGTATAGCTTTCAAGAAAAATGTAAAATCTTTCATCCTATGCGGGATTTTGGCATGACACTTATCCATATCAACATATCCATTTTGGCTTAAAAATGACCCGATTCCATTTAGGCTGAGCTTTTACCACTTTGGAAAACGATCAGATTGTCCACTCTTATTCATGGCCAATTTTGCAAATTGTTTTTAAAGTGATATAAGGTGCCTCCCTAAAATCTGAAGCTTAATAAATCACCCTAACTGTGTGTTTCATACAGGCATGACTTTATCGAATCAAGCTTTTGGAGTCAGGTTAAGATCTGTATTTGGATCTCTACTAACCAGCAAGTAAAAGCAAATGGTCCAAATGGGATGTGGACCACAGTCTCTTGGCTGATAAGCCCATCAGCCTATGAGACTGTCCACCCTCTAACCACCTAATGTGGACATTGTAGCTTTTTAGAAGGGGACATCATCTTTGCTTCAAGGATTACTGCCAAAGGTCATCTAGTGAGTAACGGTCAGTCACGAGCAGCATCTGAAAGAACAGCAGTATTTGACGCACTAGGATGAGCTTGCGTTGGAAAAAGAACACTGTGTGCATTTGTGTATGTGTGTGTGTCTACTTGTTTAAACATCTCTGAAAGGACCAAAACATTGGCATGCCACTATACTTGTGGGGACCAAATGCCAATCCTCACAAATTTGAAGGCATGTTCGAGGGTCAGAAATTGTTTTAGGGTTAGGCTTACAATCAGGTTATAGTAAGTTTTAGGGTAAGGGGCTAGGGAAAGCATTATGTCAAATCAATGTCCTCACTAAGATGTGAAAAGAAGTGTGTGTTTGTGTATGTTTGTGTGTGTGTGTGTGTGTGTGTGTGTGTGTGTGTGCGTGCGTGAGATAGAGATGGCATTTAGTCTCCACAGCAGATAAGGCCAAGTGAACAAGTTGGCAGAGACAGAGGAGAGACAGTGCATTTGTGTGTGTGTGTCACTGTGGGAGCTTGTCATGCCCAGTTGTCTATGTCCGGCAGATTTCTTCTCCCTGTGGGACACACACACACACACACACACACACACACACGCTCATGCACTAAAATACACACGCAGTGCCCTTCTTGCTGACACTGCTTTTTAATATTTCACTACATGCAGGGCTAGCCATATGCTGCCCTGTCATACACCTGCAAACACACACATATGCACGCAGAAATAAGAACACTTGCACGTAAGCATGCAGCACTTTAAAAAAAAAAAAAATTGTATCTATGAGACATTGCTTGTCACTAAAAACCCACAAATTCAGCCCCAAACCAAAACCCTGACTGTAATCCTCAGCTATAACGGCTTAAATCTGAAACTCTTCCTATTTATAATGAGATCTGCTCTTTTACTGTCTTAGTGAGGACACGTTGGGGAAAACAGAAGACCCCCAAGTCCTACAAACAAACGCACATACAAATGCACACAAGCACAATCCTAACACCTACTGTGTCTTTTGTTCGGCTCTGCAGAAATGGCTTTTTGCTGCATTTTTCAGTTCGGTTCTGATACATACACTCAGCCCAATTACCAGCAAACCAGAGCTTGTAAACAACAGAAAATATGATTCACAAGCAGCAACTCCTCTACTCGGAGAAATGAGGAAAAAAAATCTGGTAACCTGTCAGCTTATTTTGAGATTTTGGCAGTGGGGAGGAGAAAAAATGTCTTGAGGTCTTACCATAATTTACTGTTGTGAGAACAGCTGAATATGATGATCAATTCAGACTCAAGTGTTTAGGATTTTGAAGCGGCTGTCTGTCAAATGCCAGCATTAATTTATTTACAATCAAAACCTCTGTTTCAGGCTGTTTCTTGTAGGCCTGCACTATATTTGCACTTTTACTATCTCACTTTAACATCACCATATTAACCTACCCAATCTAACCCAAAGAAGAGCAAATGCAGATTCAGAAAGTGTCTATACTGAGTTGACTTATCAGAAATGTTTTGGGAGGTTTTCCTGTTTTTTCATCTCAATTCAAAGGAAGCTGATATTTTTCATACCCAAAAAAAGCATTTTTTTGAAAACACACTGAAGCAGGAGACACTTGAGTAGAACTGCTTATGCCTGATCAGTGGTAGTAAAGTCATCTTTGCAATCAAAACAGTTCTAGAGATGCTATTGACGTTTACTGATAAATAAATATACAACTGCAAATGTCCTGTACACGTACGGCCATCCTGTAACAATTTCACTGTGCACCAATAGCTTCTATCAAGATAAGGCCTCAATTTAAAGCCTCGAGTTTAGCCTGTTGGCCAAATTTGGTCTGAATGTTTAGAAACAAGATCAGAAGAATGAGCTTCTTACTGATGCTCAGAGACACTGCACATTGATACAATAGGGACTTACCAAACACAGCCACACCCTAAAACATACCCTAGCGGCTTGTCTATTTGATTAAATAGACGAGCAGCTAATGTTTTATTAAACCTTATTTTAATGTTTTATTAAATAAGGCTT
This sequence comes from Oreochromis niloticus, assembly GCF_001858045.2. Classification (NCBI taxonomy): domain Eukaryota; kingdom Metazoa; phylum Chordata; class Actinopteri; order Cichliformes; family Cichlidae; genus Oreochromis; species Oreochromis niloticus. The sequence goes on from NC_031978.2 coordinate 5,519,323, forward strand.
GAGATGTGGTCACACATCAAGTGAGGTCATACACCATTTTTTCATAGACTTCTATAAAGCCAAACGTCGTCATTGCAAGAGGAATTTACCCTGCTGGTGATTAGAAAGACTGCAATAGTGTTAATACACACACACCTACTTCCTTAGATATAATACATTTTAGGTTTTTTTCAGTTGCATAAGTAGAATTTTGAAAACATCATCCATTTTATCAAAACAAGTGTAATTAGCATAACGACACCCAACTAGCAGAGCAGGATTAATCTTTTCCAAAATGAAACACTTCAGTCACAGCTACACAATTATTAATGAAATCACCATTTAAATGACTACTGTAATCAACCTAAAATATGTTCTGCCCTAATGATTAAAGTACAGAGAAAGTACAAAATCACAGTCACAAAACATTACGTGAGACAAACTCTCCATATACTGAAGAATGTCTGTTCTGAACATCAGACCAAGTTTCCCACTTTTAACACTATTAATGAGCATACCATGACATGACAAAAGCTCGCCAGTATAGTAATTAAAAAAGATCAATTAATGAATAATGTTTTTCTTTTAAATAACTTACACAATATTTACTTTCACTTACCTGGAGTTGTCCGTAGGACACACAGGTTATATTCTCATTGAACTTTCTTGAGATGAATCCTTGTACAGGTGCTACATCAATTTGATCACAGACCTCCTCCGTGGCTTGCATCCGTGGAATCTGCACATAGAGCTGGAGATCATAAACTTTCCACAGCTTTGCGGAGAAAAACTTTTCATTGTGGTTTAGGAAAGGGGAGTATGGTCGAAAGTAACATCCGTTTTGGACAACATCTGGTCCATTTTGTTTGCTGCTGTGATGACAATTTTTAATCTGTCTAAAAATGAGAGAATGGGCAGTGTTGTAAAGACCCAAGCTGACATGTGCATGATGGTCCCACTTCTGTGTGATGGCAGCACAAAGAGCAATGTTACATAGATGCTGATTCTTCCTCTTCTTTTAGCACATCTCCTGCTCATCTTCTGGGTCTTCCTCTAGCTTGACCTTTACCTCAGTCTCTTCTGCAACCTCCTTCACCTTGTCTACAAACTCCTCCTCTCAGTCTCACGCCCCCTCTTCCTCTGATGCCTTGCATTTTTGTCAAAGACAGGTTTAAGCTCTATGAAAGGGGCACAGGTGCGTTCACAGGATTGGTGTGTCTACAGTTAAGTAACTATATGTCTGCAGACCTAGTGGTTGTATTTAGTTGGTTCATTGGAATGGTCACTTGAAAGCCAATGCTTTGAACTGGCAAGGAAAAGACACATTTCTACGTCTAATATATATACATTTATTATGAACTGTGAAAATCCATTTTTTTAAAGACATAACGTGACTCTGCTTTTGATGTTCTGGAGCCCAAGTTGTGGAACTTGATTCCATTTGACCCAATCTCTGTGGACACTTATTGATATCTTAAAAAAGAAAAACCCACCTGCAGGCATGCTTTTATAGTTTTATCTATACCATTTTAATTGCTGTATACCTATTTCTGTATTATAAAGCACTCCATCAGTTTTCTTCTTTAATAGCGCTATATAAATAAACCTTACTTGCTTTCGGAAAAGATGTGAAGCTGACATTGTGCTTTTAGTGGTGTAAATCTGGCCTAATGTTTTGCTCACTGACTGTAAGGTTTCCTTCTGTCATGTTTGGACCAAAGTTGCAAACTCCAGAACAGATTCAAGTGGAACAGAAACCAGACTTTTTAAATTTTTGTTCTGAGACAGCAAATCCAGTTTACTGACAAAATTAGAGTGAAGCAATCCAAACAGGAAAACATGGGGAACAGACTGATAAGCTGAGCGCTTTCTTTTAGTATTTAGGTATGAACACCAAGACGACAGCACAAAGTTGGGTTCTTGGCTAGCTTTGTGTTATCATGCTGTCTGTGCTGATGCTTGCGAATAGAAGTAATGTCCATATCGTCACTGTAGACAACTCCACCATTTTCCTACTCCAGCACATAAACTGAAATTAGCTTTGTAGCGCAAGCGCTTAATAAGAAACAAAGTATATTTATTTGATGAAAAAAAAACCTTTGTAATGCAAGTAACAACATAAATGTAATTGTAATCTAATTACTGAATTTAGTAAAGTAACAAACTGCATTACTCCTTTACAGAAAAATGTAATGTGATTATGTTAATGTGTAACGTATTATGCCAAACACTCTTTTGCTTTACTGATATAATTTGCTCATGTTTCATGTGCTTTGTACTCTCGTCTTTATTTGTCATCCTATATGATTGGGTTCTTTCTACAATCAGTCCCATGTGTATATTCTTGTCTTTCCCTTTGTCAAGATGCTATTTTCTGCTTCCATGTCTTCTCAGTGTCTCTATTGCTCCCATTTGGAGTGTTTCAATCCCTGCTTTGTCTTCATATTTGTACTTTATTACGACTGATGCAAAGTAAAATTACGACAAAGGCTCATTTTTGTTATTTTTATCTGCCTCAGTGTCCCACATTCAAATCTCTCCTGATCCCTGACAAATCGAGATAAAATGATTAGAGTGCTACATTCTCCTTAGCAATGATGCTCTCATTTTGTCTATCAGTACATTCCTTTCCATTAGTTTTTTCCTTCTCAAAAATTGCAAATTCAATCTCTCCAGCCAGGTGCACATTTATTAAGTAATTCATGAAATATTTAAAGTTCATGAAAATCTACCTGATTAAAAAGACATTTTTTGTTCCATTTTTAAAGTTCAATAAATCCACTATTTTTCTATATTCAGTGTGTAATCGTGTTAAATAACCATGCTCTCAGTCTTGATTAAAATAAATGAAGCTTGTGCGTTAGTTCAATAAGGAAGATCTATATTCACTCTTCTCTCTGCATTCCTGGGTGTTCAGGCTGCAAGTCTATTTCTTATATCACTTCCGCTTTGCCAACTTTATTCTTTAGTCATCACTCCAGTCCAATCATTTTCTTGTTCACCTTCTGCGACCCAATTAGCCTTTGTACAGTGTGCTTTAAATCTCATTGCTCCTCTGTCATTTTGCTTTTCAGGCTCTCATTTATGGGAACTCTGTCCTCACTATCTCTGCCTCATCCTGGCCAGATAAAGATCCTCATCCAAATCTCCACCTGCTTCATCTCTGCTACCATCAGCGTCTAAATTCAAGGGGTTCTGTCCTGCCTCCTACCACCATTGGACACTCCACTCTGCTGTATAGCTTCAATAGTCTGATTGCCAAACAGCTTTTTACTCAAACTTTGTATTTCCATAAATTATGTTTACTTCCTTCAAATGATCTTTCCTTCTTGAACTGATTATGGTTTGTTGCCAAATTAGAATGGCCCTACCACCAGGGTCAGCAAATCATTGTTGTGGCAGTTCTACGATGTCATTTAGCTGCCTCTCCAGTAAATTGGATAGACCGCCTCTCCACCATCTTTAAATGTTATAGTCCTTGTTCTTCTCTGGAGATTGAGCCCAGGGGAGCATGCATACAGGTAGCAATTTGCTTGTTGCACATCGCTTTGGAGCTGACGGTTGGTCGTTAGACGATCCAAGCTCCCTAGGTTTTGGTTGCCCACTGGGTACTCTGTCATATGTCAATCAACAGTATCCTTTCTCTCTCGTTGGTAGTCACTTTAATTGTTCACCTTGAAGTTAAAAAAAGAAAATGCGTCATTGACTTTCTGTGGTCTATGGTGGGTGCGTCATTGCTAGTCACTGTCTGTATGGACACACCATAAGGAGGTGAAGAACTGCACTATATAGAGGCTAAAAAAAGAAAAAAGGCTCATCACTAACTGCAATCCATGATTCAGGATTCTACTAGAGTAAAACCTGATTTGAAAAAAAAATCCATTATCTATTTTTTCTGTAAAAGAGCACTTAGTAAATATTATTATTTAGGAATTCATTTAAGAAAGCTTGTGTTACTCATTTCACATTCGCAAACATTAAGCCACTGTAACCTTACCCCTAACTTTGACCAGTATAGTGAAACCAGCAATCATGTACTACATACGTACGTACAGAACCAAAAAGGTTACATTCTTTTTACATATTTAATATTGTCGTGACAAAATGCTTTAAACATGGTGGTTCAAGTTTTAAATGATGCTTGATGTCTTTAGTACAATTCCCACAGCCAACCATGAACCCACGATTAGTGTCACCAAGTCTGAGCAACTCGCTCCTCCTTATAATGTTGAATAATAGCCAGAAAAGTTAGGATGTCATGACTATTCAACTAGGATTAAAGACTGTGTGCTAATGGAATATGCTTCCTTAAAAAACTGAAATATGTGCTCTTTAAATATGAATTTCTCTGAATGAGTATAAAGCCTCCTATTCTGAGTAAACCACTTCAGACATACTCAGTAAACAGTTCCATGTACATGCACATGGGCTTACAAATAAGAAGAAAAGAAAAATCAATGAAAATGTACTTTACACTTGAAGTGGTAGAAAGAGTCAAAGAAAACAAGACAAGAATCAGGACTCATGTCTGATGCCAAGAGGAAATACTGCTCATCTAAAGCTAAAATTGGCCTTACCAGAAGTGCTAACGCTGGAACTAAAAGTTTTGAGCTCATGAGCCAGTTCTGATATTTTTTTTCTAGGCTAAATGAATTATTGATATGAGGTCACGGCAGTATGAGATTATACTAAGAGATGGTGGAGAATCAGGGAGCTTAAAACAGAATACCAAAGCTAGAGAGTGTCTATAAGATGTATGTTTGTGCTAGTTGGGAGGTGAACCTTTCTCCACTTTGCTTCACTCTGTGTAAAACAAATTAAAACATTCAAACAATTTCTGTGTTTTTCCTTCTGATTTACTCACATAAATCTGACCAAGTGCATTCAATGTTTGCGCAATGAGACTGTGTCGACTGTCCTTAAAGAAATTACAGTTACCCTGCTTTTATGTAGATCCTGTCAACAGCAATTACAGATTTGAATATATAATTGATTTTTAAAAATTGATTTGAAATTGAGAAGATTAATATTCAATTGTGCGAGGAGAGGAAAGGAGCTTAAAATCCCAAGCCTGGTTACCACCAGAAAAATAGTGTTGCTGTGAAAAACTGTGCTGCTGGGGGCAGTTAATGGAGCACTACCTACCCGCAATACTCGATTTAGTGAGGCAAAGTTGGAAATACTATGTGTAGTAGATGTACGCTTCAAATCCCTTGTTGCTTTGAGGAGAGATTAGTTAGTGAATGATTTCCCCAAAATATTTAGAGAACATATGTGGACAGATATCAGCTAAATAACTAAAGGCACTTGGTTTATTTATATTTTTATATTTATACAACTTGTGAGTATTAACAGTGGGCATACCTTAATTACAGTAACAGCTGTTTGTGTTTAAAACATATAAACATAAAATTCCTGTCGTGGTCCACAGATCTGATCTGGGTTTTTCCTGGTTTGCTGGGTTGTTTAGATGCCCTATTCTGGCATTTTAAGTTTTGGATAAATGTTTTTATTTCCTTATTATTCTATTGTGACATCACATTACAGAGCCTCTGCTGGGTTTAGTTTATGCTTTTCCTAGCACATGAGTATATTTCTTGGCATTTTCTGGTTCATTTTCACTAGCTGTTTTTAGGCAGACTGCTGTCTTGTTCTAAGTCCTTGTTCGTTCCCTTTGTGTTGCCTTGTTCTGTACATTTTGTTAAGGATTAGTATTCATGTTAGTACTAGTTTCCTTTGGTGAGTTCTTGTTTAATTTTTATTCAGTATTCCCCTGTGTTTCTTATTCCTCTTGAGTAATTAGTTCTTTATGTGTACATATACTACTGTGTTTCCTTTTGTCCTTTGTTGCATCCTCTGCTTTATTCAATCTGTGCTATAAATTATTCCTGGACTTAGAGAAGAATGTGTGTCTGGACTTGTGGTATAATTTTGGGTGCGGGGTCTTTGTTATATTTTTGGGCTGGATTTCAGTATTAAAGTTTGCCTTCTGTTCTGAACTCCTCCTGTTGAGTTGTACACTTTGGGTCCTCGACACTGTGACAATTCCCCATTGCTTTGACCAATGTGAAGGTCATTTTAGAACTGGAATAATTCAACAACAACTGTGTGGTAAAGATGGCAACCCCTCTCAGCTCCAGAGAGTGCCATCCAGCTTGGAAACACTTTGGATTTTGATCAGTAAACAGCAGAAATGTAACATTGCTGACTGAATAATGATGAAGCTAGTGGCAAAAGCTTCATGCATTGCAAGTCCCTGATAATTTGATTTCCAAGTTTCTTGTTGAGTAAAAAATAATTGTTGTTTTTCAAAGCAGAGGTTTTATAACCCAGTGGTTTTAAAACTTTTTAAAAAATTTTGTTGCTCAAGGCACACCGGAAGGCAAGACAAACATTATGCCATATTGCTCTAATAGTATCACGCAGTTGCTGCAGATCTATCAGCTGAACATCTATGGTGCAAATCTCCTGTTCTACCATAGCCCAGAGGAGCTTTATTAGAATTGGATCTGAGATCAGTTTGGTTACAGTGAAACCGTTCAGTCATGTTCAGGAAACCAATTTAAGATTATTTGAGCTTTATGACATGGCGTGTTATCCTGCCAGTACAGCCATCAGAAACAGCATTTCTCAGGTAGGCTGTGGCGGTTGGATAATCCTCAGATGATATCCAAAGGACCCAAAGTATGCTAAGAAAATATCCCTAACCATTATACCCCAGTACCCTTAAACATTCATACAAAGCAGATGGATCCATGCTTTTATGTTTTGTATAGATTCTAACTCTGTCATTTAAATTGCTTTGCAGAAGTGGAAACTCATGATCAGGCAACAGTTTTCCAATCTTCTGGACTCCAATTTTGTAAGCCCAAGTGAATTATAGTCTCAGTTTCCTGTTGTTATTTGACAGACTCTTCTGCTTAACTTGGTTGTAAGAATTTGAGTTTCTTTTGCATTCTTATTAATTCAAAGCCACCTGGTCATCCTCCTCTGACCTCAACAAGGCATTTAGACTGAGGGAATTGCTGCTAACTGGATATTTTATCTTTTGGGGACAATTTCTATCAAGCCTAGACATTTTTATCTTGGAAATCTCAAAAGATCAGCATTTTTGGAAGTACTCATTCTGGAACCAACTATCATTCTATTTTCAAAATCACTTAATTCACCTTAAATCACTTAAATCACCTTTCTTTACTATTCTGATGGTCAGTTTGAATTTCACCAGATCATTTTGAACTTGTCTGCATAAATGCCTCAAGATGCTATTATGCGATTGGCTTAGTTTTTGCTTTGAAGAGCAGTTGATAATGTGTATCAGTAATAGCACAATATATACTTGTTACAAAATCTCAAAGCACACATACATATTTTGTAATATATATGTTACAGCTTCTAATAGGCATGTTCATGTTGAAATACATGCACCTGTAGAAAGAGTAATGTCTCTCTCAGTAATGCTTCTGCAAAACACAAACAGTGGAGCTCTTGTTGCTTTCAAGAGGCATGTTGTTCATAATGTAATATATCCATGTAGTATATCCCCAGACCTGTGCTGAACACATCTGGGGATGTAGATGATATTGGAGTTTCTACCTTAGTGCCCTTCCTTGAATTATACAGTTTAAGTATACATCTAGAAAACACTGGCAACAAAGAAGTCAAGATTCTTATGAAAAGATAAAAAGTCAAAATAACTGTGTAAAAGTCAGATGAGGAGCATATTTGGACACGCGAAACAAAGCAGGAAGGCACAATTGGTACTGGTGTATCAAAACAGTTTGAGACCATTTCAAATATTCAAAGTTTATATGTACTAAAAAAAATCTATATTTTCAACAACACTGAATTGTAGTTTGTACACAAACTTCTAACTGGGAGAAGATTTGGTGCGTGAAAGTGTGTTTGTCAGACAGGGAAGTGGAGTAGAGTGTGGAGGCAGTGTAGGAGGTGGACAGATGTTTGGATATAAGCATGTAAACCTTTAGGAAGCAGTCATCCATTTGAGCCCATAGATTTCCAAGCATAATTTCATCATATTCACATGACTTGACTGGACAAAATCCCACACTTTCGTCAATGTATGCAGAAAAATTACTGCATGAAGGCCTGCAAAATTAATTTTGTTTTGGGTTTTCTTTCAGTTTGTCTGGTCTGGAACATTGAATTTCATAACCTCTAAGTGAGCACTTAGGGGTTTTCCACTCTAAATCAAGACCGGCTGAACAAATATTTCATCTGAATTACTTCTTAATACATAATTTGGATCCATAAAAACTTATTTCAACAGTCTTTCTTTTAACCACAGTTTGAAATTTTTAAACATAAATCAAAAGCAGGGCTCTGAATGATGAATTTGTTAACATTATTTAAAGAGAAGCACACCTGTACTTCCACAGCGTGGTGTTGACAGAGAGGGTCTTGAATGCAGCCTATTTAAAAAGTAATTTCCATGGTTGAATGGGTCTAAAATCAATGATTTAAAAAGATTGGTGTCATTTGAGAAGAAAACATGTAAAGCTGCAGTGGAATAATTCAGAATGTTAGCTTCAGTATGCCATTTAAAGTTCAAAATGCATAATATCTGTATTTATTTAAAAAATGAATTAAAAAACAAAAACAAAGCATAATTAAATTAATTGTATTCATTTCTTTTAAGCATTTCTGTTTAAAATATTTCACTTTATGTGGTTCTAACACATTTTTTGTTTATTTGTTATTTGCTATTAGCTTCTTATGGTCAACGTTTACAGTGCTCGATCTACTTTTGTACTTAAAGTTCAAATTTTATGCTTTGTGACCATAATATCCACTTTTTTTTATAGTGCACCTCTGCAAATGTCACAGAAGATATAATAATGGGCTTACTAAGCCATAAAGGAAATGTACCGCATTGCTGCGTTTGAGGGTGCAATTGTTTCAAATCAGTTAATCACTAGGGCTACCAAATGTTAGAAAGCAGTGAAAAGGGTCAATTACCTAATATTCTAAAGTGGAAGTTAAGTTTTTATACAGCTATCTTCTAAAGAGTTTAAAAGCCAAATATTCAGTTTACTTTTATATAAGATAATGAAGAAGTATGGTCTGATCCTTTGTTGAGAAGTACTTACATGCTTCATCCATTACATTTTGATGGAGCTGGTGGTAAAATTATATTAGAAATGGAGGTGGTTAAAGTGAAAGGTGGTCTTACAAAGCGTATTACTGCGACACCAGAGCCTGAGATGTGCACTGTAAAGTTACCCTGACACAGCAGGGTAACGTTAACCCAAGGTGTCACAACAGTGGTTCAATACTGGGCTGCCTCGTCAAGGTAACTTGAGGGGCTGTGCACCGATCCCTCTCTATGCATGGCAAGAGACTGTGGAAAGCTGTTTAAAACCTTCTCAAAGAAAAATATTGACTAGAGCAGTGGGGGCTGCTTTTCTGTATTAAAGCACTTGTTGACCTTCTAAGATTTCTAAGGCCTCTGTCGCACAGGCCTAGAGAGTGGTTAGTGACAGCCTGGCAACTATGGGTTGCTAAGGAAAAGTGTGTATTCCCTGGCAGCCACAAGCCAGAATTGGTTGCAAAGAGGTATATTGTGCTTTGTGTTAGCAGAGCTTTGATTGCTAACAAACTGGTAGCAACAAGTTTGGATAGAAGACACCAACTTGTTGGCAAACAGTAGCCAATTACTCCCTGATCCAACATGGACCTTGTTTCATTTTGGTTGAAGTGATAAAGCTCAACTTTTACTTTAAAGGTCAATGGGCTCCTTTTCCAGTTTCTGTTGCAATTTTTATTGTTTCTGTGGCGGGGCGTGGTCTGTGGTGCCATGCAGGGAAGGCGGATGCATCTGCACAGCACCCTCAATCACGCCCTGCCAACTTAAATATTGTACTGGGTTCTGTGTTGGGTTGTTGTTGGTGATGTGTGCGGCTGGCAGCAGGAGAGCTACGGCCGTTCGTGTGGGTTTAACAGCAATGGTGAAATAATAAAGTATGCTGAAAAGCATGTATGTGTCACCGGGTCTGCCATGGTTATATCCCAGTTTCACTAAGGACTTGTGTGATTAAGACCTAAACCTCTTCAGTGGTTTCATTTTTATTTCATATTTGTTCTTTACTTGTTTCAAGATCATTTAACCAAACCAGGGTCACAACTGAAACAAGAAAAGCTTGTTTGTCTCACTCAAGATGAGAAACTACCTAACAGATCGATATGATATGCCTTACAGTCATTTTGAAAAGAATCAGAATCAGAATACTTTATTTATCCCTAAGGAAATTATGTGGTTACAGTTGCTCCAAGACAATAACAGTAACAAACTGAACTAAATTAAATGATTAAATATATCACAAAGTTACAAAATATAAGAATTAGCTCTAATATATACAAATACCTCAATTATTAATACCCACAATATTACAAAGATTAAATATATATGGTTGACATTTTACTCTACACTGCAAAACTTTGTTATTTTCACTGTTGAAGGTGTAACTATTGCATTGTGTACTGTACATTAATGCATTTGGGTAATGTCCTGTCTCTGGCCAGAATGTCATGGAGTGGGTGGGAGGTATTGTCCAGCATTGTCCTTATCTTGGACAGCATCAGCCTCTCTGACACCACCTTAAGGGAGTCCAGCTCCATCCCCACAACATGTCCTTGCAGATAAGTTTATTGAGTCCGTTGATATCTGCGACCCTCATCCTGCTGCCCCAGCAAACAACAGCATAGAGGATGGCACTGGCCACAACAGACTCATAGAAAATCTTGAGCATTGTGTGACAGATGTTAAAAGACCTCAGTCGCCTCAGAGAACAGAGACGACCGCGACCCTTCCTGTAGAGTGCAGTGGTGTTTTTAACCCAGTGCAGTTTATTATGTGTACTCTGAGGTATTTAGTCCTAAGCATGTTAAGTCTTCCACACAGTTTTCTTTTGTCAGTTTTCTCCCCTAGCTTGGGCTACAGCAGCTGTGTTCCTTGTAGTCTGTATTACATCTTGACTTCAAGGCACATCTTTAAGTATAGTTCATTCTTTGTGTGAAAAACATGCATATCTACACCTGTCCAATTTTGCAGCTGGTCATGCGGTGAGAACGTTCCCATTTTATGTCAGTGTAGCTGCATTCAAAATGCACAGACTTGGTCATATACCAAGTGAGTCAGAAGCAGTTTTCTCATAACTTCCTTATGCAGTCACACAAGTCATCCCCTTCTGCTGGCTTTTACAAGGAATGCAATAAGGCTTCACTTTTCAGACTTTTTTCATAGTCTATATACAGTCCATAGAAAACTTGGCTTGACTTAAAGAGTTCATAAACACCATGAGGCTGTTTAAAATAATTGTCAGGCTTAGTGAAGCCAGATATTCTGGGGATGTTAAACTTGTTTTGCAGTATAGACTTCCTTGAGTTCCTAACCAGACTCCCATCTGTAGTTTACCTTTGAAGACAAATTCATGTGAACATTTATTTGGACAATCCTATAAAAAAAAAAAAAGTTTTTCAATAAATTTTCAGTGACATGCATTTCTGGTGTGTTGACAGATGGTTCATCCCAATACCTGCTCGGTATCTTTTTGAAAATGACTCCCTATGAGTGTCATTTATCCACAATCTTTCTTCAAGTCTTCCATTAATATGCTTCATGCATAGCTAAGTAACCCGAAAGCTTCTCAAACTACATCTTGTTTTTCCCCTCAGGCACTCTTGTCGTTCATTGATCTGATTGGTGGAAGTCAGACCGCAGTAGACGGTGCTAGACATATGGATCATCCAATTATGTTTTTTAATACTGCCAGCCCTTTTCTAAACAGTTTACAAGAACGCTTCCGATATGGATTTGAGTAATAAAGCTTCTAGGGCGTCAGATTACTTTTAGACAAAAAAAGCACTTTGGTTAAAGCCAGGAAAAGAACTTTATTTACATTAAATGTTAATCTGGTTGCTTTTTCTTTATTAAATCAAACCATGATCTTTCTTTAAGCCCAATGAACTGCTGTCAGTGCCTCATTATAACCATGAAGTCTTTAACAACTGCAGATACTTTACTTGAAAATCACAAAATTTTGATTTCTGTGATCCTATAATGTGTTCAGCATCAATACTTGGTTTGCCAATTAACTTTTTCTCTTACTGGTCCTGCTGCTTTTATATTAAAATATTTTCAAGAAAACACGACTGATTGATTGATGAGTCTAAATTGCCTCTGGTGTCAAAATGAGCCTTAACAGCTGTCTGTCAGCCATTAAGAAAATAAACTTTTCAGGTGCATCCTACCCAACAAATGCTACAAAGGAATTGGCATGGATGGACAGATGTGGTTCTCATCTCCATAAATCCAACTAGTTCTCATCACATGCTCGACTGTTGAACACTCACTAGCACGATTCTTCATGTGTAGCACAGTGTGGGGGAAAAAAACAGAAAAGCAGGGCTGAGCAGTGCTGATAGTGTTATTAAAATGATGAAAAAAAATCTGAGGTTCAAAACATAACTCACAAACAAGAATTAAAATAACAAAGACTGCAAATGTAACTTGGCAGCATTAACAGCCCATTTATCGAGCGCTCATACACAGTGCCTGCTCTGCATCTTTGACTGATGGCTGTAGAAATGATGGTGAAAGGAATCAGAAAACTCCCAGCTTGCCTCTGCGAGGCCAAATAAATCATGCAGTCACAGTAAATGACACAAGCTTGTCATACACTTGACTCCAGTCGGAGAGTTTGCCTCCTGTCATGTGCATTTAATCTGATTTTATTTTTATGTTGCTCTCTAATAGCAATGCAACATTGTAAGTGAGTCACCACCAAGGGAGACAATAACAATAATGCCTCCCTCTGGCTCTTGGTGTGACAGTATTGCCTCCCATCGAGCTGCACTGTTTTCGCCCTGCTTAAAATTCAAACATTCTGTCTTGACATACCAGACGCTTTTATTGAAGTGTTAATAAAATTCAAATCAATTTTTTGTCTGGGTTTTTTGTGGCTGTTGTTGTTGTTTTTATTAGAGGACTCTAAAAAGTCTTTGCTAATAAAGTAAAAGGAAAAAGTGCTATAACGTATATATATATATATATATATATATATATATATATATATATATATATATATATATAGTTGTTAAGGGTATGAATTAAGTCAGTGGTTCCCAAACTTTTTTTGCCAGGCCCCCTTTTTTACTTGAAAAATGTTCGCGCCCCCCCACCACCTAACCCCCCCCCGCACAAACACATCCTCCAAACACACACACCCATATTTTGTTTACAAACTCCATTGCGGTTTATTTCACACCTCAAACATTTAGTAAACAATTAAGCAAATACAAGTAACCGGCAATAAATTACAGGTAGTAATAAAATATACTACTAACTCTTTTACGCTGCGTCCACACCTACACGGGTATTTTTGAAAACTCAGCTGTTTCTATGCGTTTGGGCTTTTCGTCAACACGTAAACGGCGTTGCGATTCACCGAAAACGGAGATTTTTTAAAACTCCTTTTTTGCGTTTACGTGTGGATGAGGATTACAGAGTTTCGTCATGCAACGTCAAAGGTATGTGCCTCTTTTCACGTCAGGCTGTGCGCCACGTTATTGTTTACATGAGATGGATTGCAGAATGGCAGATAGAGACAAAATACTGTTAATCTGACTATCTTCAGGTTTTACACGCTTACATATACACACGCAGTTACTGTCCCTCCATTTAGAAAGGCAGAGGCGTCACGGTGTAATTATTTTACGTGTAGTTGTTTTTTTTCCTGTGTAATAATTTTCAACATTGCTGTCAATACATTTTTCAAAAAATGCCTCTCTGTGCAAAATGGGTTCAAAAACATAAACAGCTGTGGGATACTGTTTGTCCGTGATTTGAACCGGGGGAACAAATTACGGCAGGATCAGCCTGATATTATTTGTATCCCACTGTAACTTTACTGCATAAAGAGCTAACATGTCCAAAATGTCAGGAGTAGTTAGTTATTACAAGAAGTGTTTGTGAACTAAAAGTCAAGAATGTGGGATCCTGTTTGTCCGTGATTTGGAGAGCCCAGCGCTGCTCCCGACGCAGGGAAACTAATTTTGCAGGGGAGACCTACCTTGGCACTTGTGCAGGTGAAGCCAAAGGGAAGATATGCTTCACCATATTTTCCTGTCTTTGGCTTGGAAGGAAGTTGGTTTGGAAACATATTTGGCGATGCTTCATCTCCTGCTTTGTGTTTGCTTTGTGTTTGTGTGGGAGCCCCGTCAAAAACTTGTCCACAGTGTTTTCTTTTCATACCGCGCCCCCCCCTGCAATGGCTCTGCGCCCCCCACACTTTGGGAACCTCTGAATTAAGTGAACTTGTGCCAACTGCAAGTTACTGCAGGAGTTTTTCCTTTTTGTTTTCCTTTAAATTTGGCTTTGCATGATTCACAGTTCACAATAATCCTTTTTATCTTCTGCTGGACCTTGGTGCAGCCTCTGTCTGAACCTTTTTTGATTTAATTTTCTACAGATTGGCTGCCCCTTGAGTTTGAACAGCAGGTGTGAAGCTTCTGCGCTCACAGCAAAAAAAATATATGCCTGAGATCACCATACTGGGGATATCCACTCATTGACATCGCCGAGATCTAAGAGTAGAAAGAACTGAAATTTAAAATCAAAAGGGCTCACAGGGATTCCTTGTACATTTGCTGACCTCCTTATTTGAAATTTTAAGTGAAAGCCTAACTCTTTCCAACTCAAGAAAATTTTTATTTTTAAATGACAGAAGCACAAGTTCTTCTTTTGTTATTTTTATTGGTACAGCACATTGACACTGGAGCAACCGAGGTTTATGTCTTGCCCCGGGAATACACCAGGTGTGCATCTCAGATACAGGTTTGTAACTTTTTTTTCCCCAAAGCTTGAAATCACATCAGGGGTGTTTCAAAAACACCGGGCTTTTATTTCAAAAGCTGGACAGATTGTCTAACTGTTCTCGTTTCTAACTTCATGCTTACTGCTTCTACTCAGTTCAGCTTGACACTTCTAAAAACAGCCTGTGGCACATGCTGTAATTGGAGGCTCTGTCTTGAGTAGGTACAGAGATGACTTCCATATAGAGGTTATCCCAAATCCAACCTAAATGATATGAGATCTCAGCTTCAGAAGGAACTAGGTGTCACGGCCGGGCAGCTGGTGTGTTTGCGAAGCAGATCCAAAAGCAGACACGGAGGAGAGGAAACTAAGTACAACAAAAAGCGAGCCATTTATTTAGGCTGATGAAAAAAAAACAGCAAACCAAGGCGAGACAAAACGAAGACGAAACTAAACTAAAAGCTAAACTGGAAAAACTAAAACTACAGTGGCTTGAAAAAGTATTCGGCCCCCTTGAACTTTTCCACATTTTGTCACATTACAGCCACAAACATGAATCAATGTTATTGGAATTCCACGTGAAAGACCAATACAAAGTGTGTACACTTGAGAAGTGGAACGAAAAGCACTAACACATGGATATGTTTTGTTTTAAACCATCCCATTGTTGCCCTGGCTTTATGTTTAGGGTCGTTGTCCTGCTGGAAGGTGAACCTCCGCCCCAGTCTCAAGTCTTTTGCAGACTCCAAGAGGTTTTCTTCCAAGATTGCCCTGTATTTGGCTCCATCCATCTTCCCATCAACTCTGACCAGCTTCCCTGTCCCTGCTGAAGAGAAGCACCCCCAGAGCATGATGCTGCCACCACCATATGTGACAGTGGGGATGGTGTGTTCAGAGTGATGTTCAGTGTTAGTTTTCCGCCACACATAGCGTTTTGCATTTTGGCCAAAAAGTTCCATTTTGGTCTCATCTGACCAGAGCACCTTCTTCCACATGTTTGCTGTGTCCCCCACATGGCTTGTGGCAAACTGCAAACGGGACTTCTTATGGTTTTCTGTTAACGATGGCTTTCTTCTTGCCACTCTTCCATAAAGGCCAACTTTGTGCAGTGCACGACTAATAGTTGTCCTATGGACAGATTCCCCCACCTGAGCTGTAGATCTCTGCAGCTCGTCCAGAGTCACCATGGGCCTCTTGGCTGCATTTCTGATCAGCGCTCTCCTTGTTCGGTCTGTGAGTTTAGGTGGACGGCCTTGTCTTGGTAGGTTTACAGTTGTGCCATACTCCTTCCATTTCTGAATGATGGCTTGAACAGTGCTCCGTGGGATGTTCAAGGCTTGGGAAATCTTTTTGTAGCCTAAGCCTGCTTTAAATTTCTCAATAACTTTATCCCTGACCTGTCTGATGTGTTCTTTGGACTTCATGGTGTTGTTGCTCCCAATATTCTCTTAGACAACCTCTGAGGCCGTCACAGAGCAGCTGTATATGTACTGACATTAGATTACACACAGGTGCACTCTGTTTAGTCATTAGCACTCATCAGGCAATGTCTATGGGCAACTGACTGCACTCAGACCAAAGGGGGCTGAATAATTACGCACACCCCACTTTTCAGTTATTTGTAAAAAATGTTTGGAATCATGTGTGATTTTCATTCCACTTCTCACGTGTACACCACTTTGTATTGGTCTTTCACGTGGAATTCCAATAAAATTGATTCATGTTTGTGGCTGTAATGTGACAAAATGTGGGAAAGTTCAAGGGGGCTGAATACTTTTGCAAGCCACTGTAACTATGAAAATGAGGTCAAGAGACAAGAATATTAAATTGAGCAGGAACATGCAAAAACATGACTGTGAAACAATCCGTGCATGAGCATCCTGCACCACTCACAGATCCAGAAGACTCTGTTAGCATGACTTGACATGAAGACAACAGATGACCTGACAAAGAACAGAAGGAGACAGAGGACTTAAATACACAGAAGACTAATGAGGGAATTGGAAACACCTGGGGAGACACAGCTGGGGCTAATCTGACATAACGAGACAAAGGAAGAAAAGCAGAATACACTGACATAAGACACAGACTTTCAAAGAAAAACAGGAAACACACGAACACAGAGCCAAGGAAGAACATAGACACCTGAAACGAGAGCAGGAAAGCACAAAGTAGATATAACACAGAACACAGAGGAGGCACATGAACAAAATCTAAAGACTAGAAATCAAGAAATACTAGAGAACTCAGGGAGCTAGAAATACAAAATAGAAACAGTGATAAACCATAATGACATCAAAGATTAACAATAACACAAGACACGGGGTCTCAGACACAGCTCCTGACACTAGGTCTCGAGTACATGCGAAGGAGGGGGCATTGTGCGCTGTGCACCTTTACGCCATAACAGGTGAGTTGTAATAAAATTCACACATCGTGCAGTTGTTATACAGGCAGAAAATATTGACAGAGGCTTTTTTCTGCTGTAAAACTGGACATTTTGTCTCCGGGCGTTAGCTCACTTTGAAAGCCAGCCTCAAGTGGCCACTCCAGTTATAATTATTTGTAATTTAAAATTTCACATCTCCATTTGCTGTTTTAAGGACTTCTACATCCACCATGATAACACTCTTGAAACTTGATTAAGTATTCCATTGTTTCAAGCTACACACGTTGTCCCCAGATGCATGTACCTTTTTCTCTCTGCGTGTTTGTGTGTGTCACGGTGAGCCTTTAGGCCCTGTCCCCTCTCCATATGAGCTGAATTTATGGTCCATATTTTATCATATTTATCACACTCATAACGCTACAGCTAACCTCGGCTGACTTTGATAACTCTGCATGGTACTCGTGCCTAGGTGTGTGTTTCTCTGTGTGTGTTTGTAAGGCTGAGTTTGACTTTCAGAGCATCTGCTGGGTGCGGACATGGCAGGGGGGCACAGGTGGTATATTGTTTGTACCCACACACATAGACACACTCGTACACACTGATGAAGCTCACAGATGCTGACCTTGTACGAGGCCAGACTCCTGGACTGTCAGCACTTGTCACACAAATACACACACACATATATACACACACGCGCTAAGATGAGGTGCCCATTTACTCTGGGCTTGTCAGAGGCTGCCATCCTTCCCAGTGGGGGTATATGTGTGCTGCTGGCGAGGAAGAGGGGGCTCGAGGTGGGAGTATTGATGAATAATGCTGCAGGTAATGAGATGGGTGATGATGGGGACAGAAATGCGAGCAGCCAGCAACTTGTTTATATGTGCTTTGCTGTCTTATAACTTTTTGAATTATTTGTCACATTCTTGGGGAGATAAAACCTCACATTCGGAGCTTGGAGTCAAAGCAGAGACACATGAATGCATTCACACGCTATGATCCTTAAGGTGCTCTCAGATAAGCCTTACATAGCATTTCAAAGACAATCTCCATACAAACAGCAGCAAGGCAATGTCCAGGGAGAAGCTGGGGGAACGGAGAGTCTAGTATTTATCAATATTTCTTCTTCAGACTTGCACAAGTGTGCATGTACTTCTCTTCACTTTAGGAAGTGTACTAGTACATGCATCATATAGTAGTGTGACTCAGAGTGCAGTTATTGCATTACATATAAAAATTTGCACATGCAGCTGGTTTTTCTGATTACATTTCAGATTAAAATATCACAATAGAGACTGAGTTAAACTGAATGAGTAGAAAATTAATATTTAGGTAAATCAATACAACAAATGTTAGAGTTTTGGGTCGTCATTTGCCTAAATTTGGTGCTTTTGTTCAATGCAATCACACAATGCTTTATTATTAGGAATAAACATTGGTAACATTGGTATTATTAGCTTGCTAGTACTGGGTTGGAACACTTTTGCCTTCAGAATTCTTTGTGGCGTAGGTTAAATAAGGTGCTGGAAACATTCCTCAGACATTTTATTCCATGTTGCCCTGAGAGCATAGAGGAGTTGCTGTAATTTTGCAGGATTCACATCCAAAATGCGAATCTGCCCTTCCACCATGTTCCAAAGATTCTCTGTTGGACTGAGATATGATGACTGTTGAGGCCATTCAAGTACACTTAAATCCCTGTCATGCTCAAGAAAGAGCTTTATGGCAGGGCAGGTTATCCTGATAGATCCATCCTTCAGTAGATGGGTCTTCAAAGAATGGATGTGATCAGAAACAATACTGAGGTAGGCTTTGGCCGAAAGTGTGCCAAGAAAATATCCTACACACCACTGTGCCAACTGTTGATACAAGGCAGAATGGATCCATTCTGATCCTTCCATCGAAGTGTTACCACAAAAGCCGAGACTCATCTAACCAGCAAAGTTTTTCCAATCTTCTCTCACCCAGTTTTTGTGAGCCTGTGTGAATTGTAGCGTCAGTTTACAGTTCTTAACTTACAGGAATGAGATTTGGTGTGGACTTCTGCTGATGTAGACCATCAACTGTTTGATGTGTTATTTTGGTTTTAAGAAGTGCTTACTACAGTTAGTTTTCCCCTTCCTATTGGCTCAAAGTAGTCTGGCTGTTCTCCTCTGACCTCTGATATAAACAAAACACTTTTGTCCAAAGAACTGCTGCTCACTGGATTTTCAACCTTTTTTTCCAGACCATTCTCTGTAAACCCTGGAGATGGCTGTGTGGGAAAATCCCCACAGATCAGCAATTTCTGAAATACTCAGACCAGCCCATCTGGCACATTCATACTCTAATAAATCACCTTTCTTTACATTTCTGGTGCTCATTTTGAACTTAAGTAGATTTTGACTACATGCCTAAATGCATTGGCTTACTGCCATGTGATTGTGATTAGATATTTCAGTTAATGAACAGTTGAACAGGTGTACCTAATAAAGTGGCCCGAGTGTAGTAAGCATTTTAAGCACAAATGAAAACATTCTCTTGTTCCAGTTTCTCAGTTCATGGATTTGCTGCTTTGCATGTGTGTAATGGGATAATTGCCTTCACTGTATTCTTGTGGTGGTATTAGTTAAACACCAAATGATTTATTTTGGTTTAAAGGCATTTGGCGATTAGTATTTTTTTTTAGATTAGCAGTGAAAATAATTGTTAGTTGCAGCTCTAGAACTGGGATAGAATTCATAATCAGTTCCAAATGAGAACCAGCTAACAGAATGTCTAATCCGCTGGAATCGTGCCACTACGGTTATCAGTGCCAATGTTTTTCTGATAGTTGTATATTACAAAACAAGGACCTACAGTAAACCACCTGCATGTCTTTTTTCTTCTCTTTCAGACAACAACAATAAATGTCTGGAATGAGTCTAAGAGGCTGTGTAGGTTCCTCGTGTTTTTCTGTAGAGAAACGTGAATTAGGAATCAATAAACAAATCAATACACAATCAGTATTTAAGCACAACTGATAATGTGATTGGTGTCAATAAAATCTTATCAGTAACAATCTGTGTCAATATCCAAGCATGGTTTTGTCTGTGTTACAAATGAAGAAATATTGATTACGTAATCAAACAACAATTTCTGCATCTGGAAGGAAATGTAATGCTAAACAGATTAAGTCTTCTATCAATTAACATAATGAGGAAAATTTATATATTTGTCAAGTTGCAAAATGCAATAAAGGAAATGTTGACTGACAAGTTATTACAGCAGTTGATTGAAATGCTTTATTTTGAAATTCTACATAACTTTGTAAAAGATTTCAGTTGCACTTTTAGCAGAGAGGTGTGTGCAGTGCAGAACAAAGCTGCCTCTGTGCAGAATTTCAGTAAATAGAATAACTCAGACTTTGTGGGGTAAAAACTGAGGTAAGGACCTATCTGAAGCACTCAGCTGAACCCGTGACCCTGAAACAATTTTCTTTTTGCCACAGTTTTTGGTCTCGTTCTCAAACGTGGTTTCTGAATTTACAATAATTTTTAGTCCTAATTAAAGATGACTCAACTCTCATTTAGTCACTACCCAGTTTTGAGAACTTGCATAATGACCCCAATTCCACTGCAGTTTCTTATTACCACTGACTTTGAATTGTTTTCTTTGGGTTAGTAATTTACCTGTGTGAATTCTCAAGGAGACAGATGTTTAGTTTAGCAAAACAAAATGACAAAATCATCCACTGTTGTCACAGTCCTGGGCTTTACATGCCCACCAGCCACTCTGACCACCACTCAAAAGTACCATCAGTTAGTGTTGTGCGATACTGCAAATGTTAGTGTCAAACCAGGTAAACACAGGGCCAGTATTGCTGATACCAACACCGATACTTTTAACCTACAAAGGCAGCTAATGCAGGGAAGAACAATTCAGAAAACAACACAATTCAGTGGAATACATAGTGAAATTAGAGAATAGAAACAAAGTATCAGTCCTATCATGCTTGTATTGATTGATATTGATACTATCCGCCCACCTCTAGCATCAATGCCACAGCTCATACATTCGGGTAAATTTTACCTCTGAATCTAATTGAGTCAGAAATTACATTTTCCCCTCTCAGCGTCATTTCAAAAACATCTTATAAATATAATAACGCAAATGTAAGTTCTGGGAGGCTGGGTGTGGGAGTAAAGCTCTTATCTTAAGAAAGAAGCTCAAATATAGAATCTGCATTTCATAAGCCAGCAACACTGAATAGAGATGACAGTGAACAACAAATGTGGACTGGGGTTTGAAAATGTGTTTGCGTATATTTCTCATTCTTGCAATTGCAGCCTGAACATAATGTGAGGCGGTTGCTTTCTGCTGCCCTCTCCTTTGTACTTCATTTAACTATGTTAATCTTCCTGAACGCTGAAAGCTCTTTTATACCACAAGAGCAACTGACATTATTTTTATTATCCTCAATATAAACCAGACATGTTAATTACACTCTTGGTTACAAGCACGATTCAAAATTACAGCACGTCAAGAGGAAAATGGCAGTAAAGTTTGTCTTTGGCAGAGAAGTCCATCAGGGTCACTGATACATTGACTGTAAAACAGAAAAGTGTCTCAAAGCCTCCATCATATTCACACTTTCACACTGTCAAGTTTTCGCAAATACTCAAAGTCCAACAAAAGAAGATAACTATTGTTATGGATCTGAGTTATTACTTTTGTCTAATTGTTGAATAGTTGAAGGTAACTGCATAAATTTGCTATTTGGAAGCATTTATGTTAACTTGAAAACTTCAGTTTCATTATATTTTATACTTCCACACATCACATGATGAAATAATACTTTCAAATACTTCATCTACATTTATGTTGCACAGTTAGTGGTTACCTTTAAGATGAAGGTTTTAATCAGTGAATAAAATATAAATAAAGAAGATTTTACATTACAGCACACTGTTAAAAGTTATGCTAGTGTTCACAACCCGTGAGTTACATTTCAGATGTCCTAAAAGTCTAAAAGTCTGTTTTTCTTATTTCCTCTGCTCTTACAGCCCTTCAATTACAGCTGATGTTTCTGCATATTAACAGCATATAATATTTATAAAGTATAAATTACATAAAGTCATTTAAACTAGTGTAACTCTATCAGCTACCCACTACAATGCTAATATTAAATGTGTGGTGGCTCAAACAGAATTGAACAATAAATGTTCTGTATTGTAAAAAAAAAAAATGTAGCTAAGTAAAAAGTATAATATCAGCTTTTGATGGATTACACAAGTACTGTACCTCCAAACAGAATTTAATACAGTAGTTATAAATATATGTACCCTCTTCTTTCTTTTTACTGGTGCACCTAGAGAAAAGAAATTAAGAGAAAAAAATAACTTGTACAGTAACCAATAAAAAAAAAAATAACATCCAAAACAAGACATTTTTATTTTTTGACTGGAATACAGACAATGCAGTTCAGTTCAGTTTTATTTATATAGCACCAAATCACAACAACAGCCACGTCAAGGTGCTGTACTTTCTGTTTTCACTGATTAGCTGTGATTATAGTTTTGAGTTTAGTTAAATCCTGTTTTGTGTGGTAAAAAACAGTTAACAGGAAATATACATTAACCAAGTTAAAGGCTGCAGCTTTTGTCTAGAAGGAAAACAAGACCCATTGTTTAGGACTGGTAGAGGGTCAAAAGGCAGAAACCCTGGTATTTATGACTAATGACAGTGTTCAAGGCTTACACAGATAATATCTTTATGTACCTTTAGCAAGGCAGAAAGTAAACATGTAGAGGTTGGGTGATAGATGGACGTGCAGGGCAGTTGTGGCTCAGGAGGCAGAGAAGGTCATCCACTTATTTGAAGGTTAGTGATGTGATCTCCATCTCCTCCATTCCACATGTCAAAATTGTCCTTGGGGCAAGATGCTGAACCCCAGATTGCCCCAAATTACCCCATTACATCCATCAGTGTAAGGGTGAGAGTGTGGGATAGATAACCTACCTAAAGTGTATGGAATAAAGAACTGTGTGTGAAAGAGTGAGTGTGGCTTGTAGTTTCAAAGTGCTTTTGGTACCATTTACATGCACCACCTATCTCAGAGACCAGCAGAGTTTCACTTCACTTTGCCGTGATCTATTTTGATAAATACATTGCTCATCTGACAATGGGCAATGCCATTCTACATGTTCAGAGCTTCAGTTCAACTGAGGGAAAAACTAACAAAAACTGAACAAGTAAACAAAATGGGAGCCCAAGGCAAAAGAGTATGGGGGTTGGGGGGGCCCCTTCTCCAGAACTTACAGACACTCTGAGTAAAGAGCAATTTAAGTATGATATGGAGAAACTAAATTTAAAAAAAGAATATTACAAAGCATTCAGAATCAGATAATATTTCCCCAAGGACAGCAGAGGATTAAATGCAGAAAACTGGAACTGAATCACACAGATGACGCATCTCATCCTCCTTATCAATTCGAAACATTCGCCTTACTCATTAGATAAATGTTTAGCGTCCGCATTATCTTTCCCAAAAGTTTAGTTTTTCTTAGAACCATAATAATTTTTATCTGATATTAAGAATGGCATTCTTCATTTTTTAGCTGAGGCGAAGCGTCTTTGGAAAATCCTGACTCTACAGTATTAAAGTGGCTTCTGCAAGCTCTGCAGTTGAATTGTTAACCTGCAAAATAATGATGCAATACATGCAAAGCAACTGTTTGCATGTTTTTAACCTTTTTTTGGGGGGGGGGGGGGGGGGTTATTGCTCTTTGAAGCAAGAATTGATATTTGCATGAAACTGCTCAGCACTGTGCTTCTTTGATTTGTCTTCTGTTAGTTAGAAGCCAGTTCTTGTGTTTAAACTGAGCACAATGGGATGAAAAAAAAACATTTTCCAAGCTTTATTCAGCCATTAAAATATACAGCGATTGGTCCAGATATCGATTCTACAGATCAACTGAGGACAGAAAGCTCTCAGATCTGCCCAGTTTAACCCTGCTGGCTGTCGGTGCTCTGCAGCTCTGATTGAACAGCTGGAGGTGAAATACCTCAGTCAAGGGCAGTATGATTGTACTGTTGAGAGATGATTCAAAAGTGAAATAAAAAACAACTGGCTCTATAAAAAAAACATAAGAAAACAACAACATAATGGATTTAATGTTCTGTCTACCTATGGAAGGATTTTAACCTTTCTCTGCAGGAGTGCAGGAATACTCAGCTGCTCCATTAGTTGCACTGGGGACCCACAGTCGCCCACATTTATTTCAGAAACACAGAAAACACAACACTTCCAGGACACCCTGTATACCACCGTGGTGCACCCATGTAATATTATTTCTCTATGTGCCCAAGGTCATACTTCTCAAGACAAATGTTTCCTTGTCTCCACTTATTGATATTGAAAGCTCCTGAAAACCCACTGTGTGCCAACCTTGAGTTTCTGTAGGAAAAAACACTCTGAACAGAACGAAACAGATAGAAATTGATTTCATGTACTATTATGACTGCTTGCCCCCCGACTGAGAAACTTCTACTGGTATCAGAAACTCAGCTGGTGACTGAATGTGAATGAGGCTCAGACACCACAAAGCCAAGAGCTGATGGTAGATTAAAAACAGCTGGTGTGTTTCGTTGATTCGGTGATCTGTAAACATATCCTAACCGATAAAGGCAAAACTTCACTCTCTACTTTTATGTCATTACCTTGTAGTTTGATTCAATTTCATTGCTTTGGCTTTTTAGGTAATTTAATTTTATCCGGGTGTGCTTTCTTTAATTTAGTTTTTAAAGCTATTACTGTAAATGTCATCATACATAATACTTTGTCTTTTCAAAAGCTTATCAAGCATTATTGATTTAGTTGCTCTTAATTTACTGATATACTGTTAGGTCACACAGTGAAAAATCGAAACAAAGTGGGACAACTTACACACTCGGTGGGTGCCAAATACTTTTTTTGCCCCACTGTATATACTGAAAAACATCCAGTATATTTACAGTAATATAGCTATTTTTACTGTCATACTATGAAAAGTTTCCAAGTTATAGGCCCTCGAAGCACACAGGGGAGGGCTGGAATTTGGTGCGTTCTATTTTGCCAAAAAAAATGACTATTAGAAAATTATTTTCACCCAGAAGGAAGAAGGAAACCAGAAAATGAGCCTAGTTTGAAAATGTAGGTAAAAAAGAGGCCTCTCATATGCTTTAATCTGTTTTCTAACTTTTTACTTGTTTTCTTTAACAGCCATCTCACCCACATTTCGATATGACCCTTGAAGATTTCCGGGAAATGTTTTGAAGTTTCCTCTAATGAATAATCAGAAAACAGATTTCAACAAATCCAGGTTAACAGTACCAAAAAATATGATGTATTTGCTATTGAAATTATGATACATCCCATGATACCGATGTTCAAAGCTCATTATAGAGGCATACCACCCTGAAAAAATAAGATGTTGGCTTTAGATTATGAAGCTTAAAAAATGATTTGTTTGCAGTTTTTAATTGAAAACAAAAGCTTAGAGACATGTAACTCTGACAAGCTTTACAATATGAAGATAAAGTTATGTAATTATAAAGAAGTTATTATACATAAAAGGTGATCAAGGTTGATATTTTTATGGAATGACCCTACATATTTAAAATTTAGCTCTATTATGTTTTCTGTTTACAATCTTTAAGTTGCTTCTCATTGTTTCCTGGATTAAACTGCATGAATAATGCTATTCAAATAAATTCTGAATAATTGAAAATGCACATCTAGTAGCTTTGCCATGTCCTTCATCCTTTTCTTAAAAGAAATTTGAATGTTCTTTCTTTTTTGACAGCCTTTTTTTCTGCCACAGTCGATGAAAGCTCCATTTCAAGGGTCCTTATTCTAAAATAAACTGTAAATTGGTGCTGAAAGAAATGAATCTTTATTTAATAATAGAAAATTAGTTAACCGGTTACAGAGGTAGTCTTTGTGGAATAGGTTGCATCTACACTGCAGTTTATACCACTGAGTAACTATATGATTATATGCCATTCTTATAATGATTCTTTTACATGTTACATAAATGTAGTCTACATGGTCTACATGTAGTCTACCAAGTATACGTAATCCTGTCTGAAACTTGAAATCATTTTCAGAAAATTCTATTTTATAAAACTGGAGTGTTTATTGAATCTTCTCAAAATTAAAGATACATTTGTATCTATGACCTTAAATTTTTTATCATGTTTGTGGAGTTTATTAATTAAAATGTATTATTATTTTGTAGGGGGCAAAAAATCACACCGATGATGCAGAGGTCTTATAAACTCACAAAAACTCATGTATCATATATGATACATTTGGCATTATAGGGTCTTCTTAATCTTTAAGTTATATCGCAGTAACCCAATTTGCAATTGGTACATTCCACCACTGATACAGAGTTTGTAAGGTTATATAGTTTATATACCACTACTGCATGTTTGTGTATCTCGACCCATGGTATCACTACACTGTCCTCCCTCAGCCTGATTCGTGAAAACTAGCATTGTATGGAGTGTAACTGTTCGGAGCTGTCTTAATAATCCAACCAAAATGAGGACAAAAAAAACTGAATAACTACCTTTATAAACCATGAGAACTGCGTGACAATTCACAATAGGGTTTCTGTCTAGCACAGAATTGACTTTCAGGATGGCAAATATTCAGGACAATAAGCATCACTGCATTATACCCTGAAGGGGGAAAAAGAAAAGAAAAAAGGAAAATTATAGATTATTTGACAGGAAATAGAAATCATTGTTTTTCAACTTGATGATAAAAAATGTGTATTATGCTTGAATAGATGAATTCTTATGTGATAAAACTGGTTACATTATTATAACTTTAGAAAGAGATGGTCATTTTCCTTTGGGCTCGGTAACAAAAAGTTAATAGCTTTCTATAATAATACCAATTTTGAGCTACTGTGTTCTTCACACATTTTGATAGTGATTATTTTGTATGAATTTGCACACTTGTGTCATATAGAAAGCATACACTGCATCTATAAAGCTTTCTGGCTGTATGAGAGAAGCTGAACAAGCTACAGCCTGCACCCTAGGAGGTCTCTTCACTGTGCTGAGTGAGTGGTGAAAAAACATTTAGCCCCCATGGCCACTGAATGTGTGTACATAATAATGCACCGGCAGTACTGCAGCTACAGGAGGCACATGAAACATTCAATTTAACATGTCAATATCAATACATGTAAGATCAGAGCTCACAAGTCATCTCCTGTTTTTGCTGAAATAGTCTCATTAATTCTATGAGGTATCCAATGAAAACATATCACAAATGAATATTTATTTATATCTGTTATATTGTATATATTATTTCAATTACCTTAAATAAAGAAAACAAACATTCTCTGTTCTGCCAATAAGTCGCCGTTCTCATGGTGGTCAAGCTATTTTTTAGCAGAAATAGTTTGAGGTGATTTTTTAAAACAAACACAAGAAAAAGAAAGAAACCAAAACAAGAAACCAAAATAAATACTGAATAAAACTGTGTCCACAACTTAGCTAAAGACTCATTAAAGCACATAAAAGTTAAAAACATTTTCCCATCCAAACAATTAAGGGCCACACAGAAGTTTGCAATGAAAAAGTTGCAAATGTTCAACCGTGAGAAAAGTGCATCGGGTCAAGATGCACACTTTCTATTTTCTTCAGTATTCACACCTTTCACGCACCTTTAATTTTTTGCACAGCACATTAAAAATGCCTTTTTTTGTCCACACCAACATAATCGCCGCCCACTACCTGCCTTACTCAACCGATTTGGCTCCCGGCAAGTTAAATAGTTACTTGGTTTTATGACAGATTACTTTTCAATCCACGCAAAAAACTGTTTCATGTTGCTCAAAAGGTCTGTGCACACACACTTACATCCAGATTGCTTTTTGTAGGTGGAGCACCAGAACTTGGTGGAGCTGCAGATTCACATAATACAACAAAAATCTGCCATGTCAGGAACACAAGGTGAGGACTTTTGCACTTTACTGAAGGAAAGCATGTCCAGTGTCTTCAAATATTAGAATCATATCTGATATCGCTTTTGAAATTGTGCATCTGATATGGCAATGGAAATATAGAGGTACCCAACGACTGTGATCACTCAGCAGCTGCAGCTACAAAGACGTGGGCACGGCCGCTTCTCGCTCTGAGACTGTTCAATTAGCAGAATTTGCATTTTGTACCTACGTCTAAAAGGTTTAACATCAAAACATGCTCACCATGCATTAGAAAATTTCTCAATGCTTCGGTTTTTCGTGCCAATATGCCTTCTTCTTTTCACCAAAGTAATTATGCCACTTCTTACCGTGTGCTGAGAAACACATTATCAGGTTACATAAGCACCTTAGCTATCACAGCGAGTGTAAATCCTGCGCTTTAAGAGGGGGCTTTAATTATAAAGTGGTTCCTGCTAGTATTTCTATAATAACCATGTATCAAATGACAACGTGAAAACACGTGACAAGGTAAAAAGGTTCGCTCATACTGAGAAACATACAGAAAATGATCAGCTGAGATACTGCTCCAACATCTTTATAGGGCTTCAATGACCTTACATGTTTCAGCAACATCTGCTGCTTGTGATCACATTGCAAGTATCACACTAGTTTCTATAATAGGATTTGAAGACACACAAACAGCATCCTCACAAACATGGATCATTATTAAGCAGCACTGATTGGATCAGCTCTCCTGCACAGTGCTTATTATCATAAAGCTGACTGGTCAAAATGTCTTGGTATTTGTCTGTTTGTACATTTATTATGTTACATCAGATGCTGTTTGAATGTAGTCCTTTAAATGGCACACCAGTACAACATTTCTTCCCAAACACAAGCCTTATGACAGGATTACTGTGTAAAAAAATTATATCACCATTTATGTTAGCTATAACCCATTCATTTTCTACCACTGATCTTAGTCTCTTTAGACTCCTGGGACAGTAGTCTAAGCAGCAAAGCCCAGACCTCCCTCTTCTCAGACAGCTGTTTCAGCTAAGAAACATTATCTCTCCAGCATGATCTGGGTCTGCCGTAGGGTCTCCTTGTGGTAGGGCATGCATGAAACACAGCACCATGCTTCACTTTACCAATAGTATTAAAGGGTTTCAGACCAACAAAGCAAGTGCAAAGGTCAATGTGGCAACAACAAACCACTTTATGGGCAAGTTGGGATGTTGGAGACATAATCACACCACCTTTTGATCAGGAGACTGGAATGCTGAAATAACTTTTCTTACCACGAGAATAAAATATAAACTTGAGACACTTTTATAGTGTTAAACACATCAGTTTTCTAACTTATCAGAGTGCTGAGCTCAGCCCCTGCTTAAAAGTGATGACACCGGCACATATTTTACATATTCTTATACACACTCAACATAATTTCACAATAAGTGATCAATGGGGTGGAGAAATCTCCTTTTTTTAAAGTTGTTAAAAAAATATCCAGCTGATAAGTTCACATCAGCGTGCAGCATAAAGTAATTAAACTACTTGCAATGAGCCGATGAGATTATTTGTCTTTTTGGGTATCTGTTAATTTTGGACTTACTTTCACCAGGTGTCTGAAAACATGAGTCTAAATTAATAACTTGATGTTTTAATAAGCAATAGATATCAAAGAAGTTTGGTATAAAGGTGAAAAAAGGCTTATCTTGTGTTTTTATGGCCTCAAGTGGCAAAAGTATCTGTTGTGCAGCTTTAATTAATCCACTTTTCATAGTCACAGGAGATGTAAAACAAAGCCTTCTTAACTTGTAAACATAATCCAAGAAGCTCCACTGGCTCCCTGTAAAATCCCTCCCTGAATTTTTCTTAAAGATATTTCTTTTCACAAGTCCAATGATGCCATCTGAGCACTCAGAGTGGAGGTAACTTGTGGTTCTTAGTTTCCAGCTTCCAGTTTTCAAATTGAATTTGGGAAACAAAGATTCTCTCTTTACCTTTAAGATTAGACTTCAAACTTGCCTTTTTAATTTAGAGCTGGATGAAGTATTGCATGTCATTAAATCTTGTCTTCTCTCTCCTGTACTTTGTGTTTGTCCTTTCTTCTTCTCCTCCTTGCAGTTTTCTGTTTACCTCAAGTTGGTTTTAAAGTCAAGCAGAGGCAGTGCATCCGCTGTTCGCTCCACTCAAGGGATGGCCCGTCTGCCTGCAGTGAGCTCTGTTGTCAGATGGAGGCAGTGTACAAAGTATGTGGTACAACCCGTCTGTGAGCCACTCGTGCTTATGCCGTTGTTGGTCCGTCAGTCAGAAGAGCGAAGATATAACATACAAAGAGCTGAAGTGAACCCAAGTGTTACAAACAATGAAAAGCGTCCTCAGCCACATTTCATGCTGTCATTTTTGTAATATTTTTCACATTTCTCTTGTTCCGAGTGAACTCTACTGTCACCCTTTACTCCACCCAATTTGTCAACCAATCAACATTCAGCAGAGAGTCAGTCAGAGATGCGCAGTCAGGATTTTGGATGCACTGCACGGGGGTGTGTCTGGGGTGTGTGAAACCCCCTCTCCCCCCTCTGTCCGAATGAAATCGTTTGTGGGACCTGTGGGACCAGCTTACCTGTGTAGAGCAGTCTGTTACTGCCAGGGGTTTCTTCCTGTCAAAAGGCAGTTCTTCCTTCTCACCCTCGACATGTGCTTCCTCATAGGGGACACTTGATATATTGTGGTTCTTTCACAAATATTGTTGGGACCTTGTTCATCATTGAAATCTATTGACTTCATTGTCTTTGAGGGGATTCCATAAAAGACAGCCAAAACAGCCAGTATTCAATTTCCTTTTTAAAGAAAAATCTGGATAATACATTTACATTATATATTTAAAAAAAAAACATGTCCACACTGCCTAGAGTGATTCTCAAGTTTCACAATTCAACAGGTGACTGAACAAACACTAATTGCATAATTAGGGAAATCTTGAATTGACTTAAGGCCTCAACAGCAGGCTCCACTGCTGTTCGCTTTGCAAGCACAAACATTCAAGCGCTTCAGAGTCCACAGAAGAGAATTTAACCTCTATAAAACAAGCACTCAGCATGTAGTTAAATACACACATCCAGCTGAGGATGTTTAAATACCAATTAAGAAAGCTGCAAACACAGATAGGTAGACATTAGGTGTTTACTGACTTACATTAACTGATGCTGAAGCCTATCCTCTTTTCTCTTCATAGAGGCAAAGTGGTTATCTACTGTCTTTGCAGATGAAATGGTGTGGTTGCTGTCAGAACCTGTTGTGTCCATTTAATGATACTGGCTAACAAAATTAGCTAACTGAAGCCCATTAACAACACCCCCCTTTTTTCATTTAAATTGCTTGCTGTCTGCTTCATTTGTTCACCCCACAGTGTTTTGTTCTGACTGTCCTGGTACAGTTTTTAATCACAGATCCTCAGCATCCCCTGGTTTCCCTTGAATAGACACAAAATTATCTACTATGACAGGTCAATACTTAATGTATTTTTGGAAATTCCTGTAAATTAAATCTAACAGTGACCAAAAATAAAGAAATAGGTCATTGGAGAGGCAATCATGTGCTTAACATAGATGGTAGGTTTAATACAAACTGGAATGCCATTACAGTGTCCTGTCACTAGAGATCTATCCGTTTATCATTTTATTAATTTTGTTCTCCAGTTGAAGAAACCCTTGATTTCCTCAACTTTTTCTCTCTTTTTCAATTATAGCCATTTGCTCTTTGTGAATGCACCTGGCACAGCAAATAAAGACAGTAATGCTGTTTACCATTGTGTTTGATGCTTTGATAGTCCATAGAAATGATAGAAATCGCCGTTTGCTGTATGCTGCTGATAAATGGCGTCTCTGTGTCCACAGATTTTCTTATTGGTTATTTCTATATAGAAATATCTGCTTGGGCTTGCACACACTTATCTGTGTATGCATGTCTAAAACCCATAATCAATACGGCCTTTGCTTTCTCAATATTATACCAATGTTTGCCCTTGGAGCCAGAAGAGAACGGGTCAAAATAAGCTTTTAAATATGCTGCCCATTTTTCCTGGAAAAATCGACAGAAGGTGCTGAATTCGTGAGAACTGGTTATCATGGGGGAGTTTAAGTCAATTCCAAAGGATTAAGAAAAAAGTTGCTGTTGAAGCTGTGCTTCTTCTCAAAATATTGTTGCATATCATCTGGATGTGATGTTCACTCCCTTGCATTGTGTGTCAGTTGTGTTCATTAATGCTGTTAAAACCTCTACTGATTCCTTGTGCAGGTCTCTCTTCAACAACAGATTTTTAATGCTTGTGCTCTTAATATATACAAATGTATCCATCTATGGCCTTCATGGCAGTGAGCCACAGTCCCACTTTCCAGTATTTTATATTGCTGGTTTAGTATGAGGTCTCAAACTCAGTTACTCAGAGGCCAACTTTGAAAATGACAGTCACATCACGGGGTAGGCATGTATCTTTTTTTTGGCATGTTTTCATTTAATATAAATGAATATCTCACATAGTCTGCTCATGTACAATTTTGCCCACATAAAACCCTCAACCAGTCAACAAAAACATGCTTGCATTATTATTGGATAAGCTGTCAATCTGTATTATACCTAATTAGATTTTGCTCTACTCTGACCTACCCAGAATCTTAAAAAGCTGCTTGTGATTTAATGCATTAGTAGTCCACTTTAGATCAATAAAATAAAAGTAAAACAACACAGACCACTTTTTTATAACGCACAAGCACGTTTATGTATGAAAAACTGGAATGCATGACTGATGTAGGCATTTCTACATGTGAAATATCTGAGTAAACACTGACAGCATTGATCATGATGGATTTATTTATTGCAGGTGAAGCTGTGGAGGTTTTGTGTGTGTATGTGTGTGTGGTCAAACATGGTGTGCACTTAAATTATGTGGAATTATGTGGATTGGTGCTCTTTTCACTTTGGCTGCTCATTAATTACTCTATATCATGCTGCTTCTAGTGGAGGTGGTCTTGGTCATGAAGTCAAATCCCAAGATATTGTAAACCTTGTGTTTCAAATTATCATCAGGTACTTTTTAGAGATGATTTAAACTCCTGTTCATAACTTTTTTAGGGTTTTTTATTTATTTATTTATTTATTTTAATTTTTTTTGAGTAGCATAATAACAAGGCCTTCCAGGTTTAAAGGATAGGGTTCTTATTGAAAATGAAATCGAATGAGATTATTAAAATTCAATTCAGTTCAATTTTGTTGATATCGTAAAAATTTACAAGCATCTCAAGGTGCTTTATATTGTAAAGTAGAGACACTATAATATTAGAATTTTTTAAAAAAATCAGATTTTTATTCTTTTTTTCCAGGATAATCAATGCTTTTAATTCATGAAAATGTATGGACGAGGTGGACTACATACATTTTGTATGGCTGATTTGATCTTGATCCAATTCTAAATGTTTAATTTTTTTTTTATTTTCACTAAATGTTTTCCAAAATTTAAATAAGTCAGTGTATATACAAAACTAATCCCTGTAATCTAAAAGTTCAGGCTTCATACTGCTCGAAATGCTTTGTTTCAGGGAGGTTTGTTTCCTATTCCAGGGTCTGATGTTAGTCAGAGGGAATATCTCTACTACGCTTCTCAGGCACACAACCTTGCCTGTGAGCAAAGAAGCCCCACGCAATCTATTGTCCAGCCAATAAGAAGAGCTGCCCTGAGGACCAGTAAAATATTAATAAGGATTATTTTGATGCAAAGACACTCTAAAAACTTCAAGAATAAAAATATTAAGGCTAGAAATAATAATACAGGACGAAGTAGTGTGTCCACATTTAAAGAGGCAACATCTCAAATCACCTTCACTTTCACTGTCTGTGTTTGAATTCGCAAGTATTCAGACTAGATTAATTGTTTTTAATAAAACAGGAAGTGAGAACAGAGACACATGAATAAACTTGAGGATAGACCAGTAAACAAAGAAATAACATAAACTCTAATACTAAGGCTAAATAATAATAAAACTAAAGCTTCCAAAAATGCTGAAGAAAACACGAAGGACGACAAGCAAAACTATAACACCAAACAAAGAATTCACAATTAGAGGTTCAAAAGCCCACAGTCTAACCTGGGACAACCACAAAGATTTTAAACTAATAACCAAGAGAAATTAAGAACACAGTTGGACATATGAGGGACAATATGGTGCTTTGTAGCTGTAGCTGGTTACTAATAGATGTTCCAGTCTCTGATTTTATTGGTACATATACTTCAAATATGTGAGTCAATTATGTTTTCATTTCCAGTGGTAACCTGTTCAATTGCTTGCACTATTTATCATTCTTATTTCACCAGTCATCACTACAGGTCTTTGAAGTTCACTGACATGTCACTGTGGTGTCTGGTCCCATGTAGCTGTTGGTGTCTTCCTGTTTGAATGCACCTTGATGCTGTGTTCAAACTGACTGCATTAAAAAGGCCCATCCTTTCAGAAAAAGAACACACACACAAGTCAAAGGGAACAAAAGTCAAACTTTATTTAAAACTGAAAACCCACAGTGTAAGAAAGCAACAGCAAAATAATCTTCCAGTTAAAACAGGAAATGACCAAAAGACAAAAAACTGAAAGTGTGACAGAAAGACTAATATTAAACATGATTAACAAAGGTCTGTGCCTGGAATAACACTAGAGGGAAGTAAGGAAGGCCATGAAAATCAAGAAACCAACATCATGCAGCAATAGCACTTCAACCACATATTCCTGACCGACAAGATTTTTTTACCAGAAAGTTGATTTTTTTTTTCATTTAAATCATTATTTTAACTTTTAAAGATAAAATAACTGCCCAACTGGTAACTGTCTAGAGCTGCTGTATTTTAGCCTCTGATAAGCCTTCGAATTCACTGATCCGTTAGTCATACTGGACTTTGGTTTTCATATCTCACCTATCTCTGAAATAACACGCTTCCTCGATCAATTTTTGGGTGTCTAACTTTTAAATTTCATTTGAAATCAAAAAATAGTTTGTGGTACTGCTTAGATAAGAGCAGTTTGGACATGTGAGGACCTCTAATCTATCCAACCTTACACTGTGGAAAATTCAGAGCTAGCTTTGATATATGTCCTGTGTGCTGCGGTTAGATGGCTGTTCAGCAGGTTTTTCCCTTTAATTTTCACCTCATCAGGGAGCTTGGACAGAAAACGTCTCTTATCACCTGTTTTAATGCAACATGTGAAGTTAGACTAAACGAGAAACTTGTCATCCAGCAGCATGAAAGTGGCATGCACGCACACACACACCTGAATGCTCACACAGGTACTAACATAACCTCACAAAGAAGCTGATACATGCATTCCCACATCCATTACACAGAGAGTCAATAACGAAGCACACACAGACCAGGGGGGAGGGCTGGGGAGACAGAACTGAAACACATGCACTCACACAGTGCACCACTGGGGGTTCGATCGCCTCTCTATGTCGAATCAGTGCATTCCGTATTAAAGGTCCTTTTCTTCTCTCCCCTCTTCTTTTCTCCATCCCCTTTTTTCCTCTCCTTTTTCCTCCTTTCTTTGCATCCTCTTCCTCCCCCCTTCCCTCTCCCTCTTTCCCTTTCCATTCCTCTCTTCCCTCCCTCCCACTCCTCTGTCAGAGAGCAGATCTGCCTGAATAATTTCTTCCCCCTGGACCAGCTCTGCTCTTTAATTCATGAGCCAGAGTGCAAGAGAGAGTGTGTGTGTGTGTGTGTGTATATATGTGTGTGTGTGCGTGTGAGAGAGAGAGAGAGAGCGAGAGAGAGAGAGCGACAGTGTTTCAGTGTGTGTGCGATTGTGTCAGAGAATGTGTGTGTTTGTGTGTCAGCAAGTGAGAGAACGAAAAAGAGAGCTAGTGACAGAAAGTGTGACACCGGCTGTGTGTGTGAGCAAGTTTCCTTTTCTTTTTTTTTGAAATTTCACAAAATGTAATTGTGGTGTTTTGAGATCCCCGTATCTTCATTTGTGTGCATTTGCATGGCGACAGCATGTGCACCGATACCCATGCATATGTGCATGTGGGTGTGCATGCGTATGTGTGCAGTGATCTTCTTCAACCGCTGAAAGTCTATTTTTAACTCCAGGATGAAGCTGGCTCAGAGTCATTTAGGACCAACTCCTTTGAATGAATCACTTGCTTCCATTCAACATTAAGCTCCTTCCACTTCTTCCCAGATAAATCATTTACTTCTTTGCCACTCTCAGAAATTAATCTTTTAGCTCTTTCCGAACATTTCCAAATTAATTATTTGGTTTATTTCAGTTGTTCTAAATTGAGCCATTTAGCTGATTGCAAATCTTAACTGAAACGCTCAGATCATTAACACGGAGTTCATTTCAACTCTAATCAAAATAGTTGGAGTTGAGCTGCATGCTTCTCACACAAGACGTGACTGGACTCCAGAAGAGCATCGCTTCCTTTATTTATTCCAAGTTTAAACAGTTTATGCGTGTAAATTATCCTCCATGTTGTTTTAATATAAACAAAAGAATATTAAAACGCAAGCATGCCTGCAAGGCTTCGACAAGCTGTGACTGGCAGCAGGTGAAATGTTCATCTGTATTGTTTTATTGGCAATAACAAGAGCCTCACTCATGGAACTGAAAGTGATTTACAGGTTTCATTTCAAGCTGCAATAAATTTGTCCTTACTGTCTGAATTTCATCTGTTAATATTTCAGAAACACAGTTTATTAAGTCCTTAACTTGTAACAATTCGCCGAGCAAACGTGACCCGACTCCTAACTATAATAGTGCTGAGCTTTACTGCCAGCAATCATCTGCTGGTAGGTGGAATATATATATATATATATATATTTTTTTTTTTTTTTTTTGCCAAGTGGCAGATATCTAATTTTGGAATGAAAGTCTTCATTTTTTATTTGAAGTCTAATTATCTCTGGGAGTTTGTAATCTCTGAACATTCTGCTATAATAATCTGAGTTTTTATTGTGTGACTTCTTCTCTTGATTTTTTATATTCTTTACAAAACAGTTGCTGAGTTGTGATATGAAAATATTAACTTTTTGTGAAGACATTTAGTTATCTGTTAAATAGGTTTAATCTATGAGATGATGTACAGTATTGAGTGGTGGCTGATTAAAACTAATCCCACATTATCCGTTCACATGTGTGAAACATTTTGTAATATCTACACACCCCGTTCATTTTCAGTGCATGCCGACGTTTTTTTCATTATTTAATCCCCATAAGGTGAATTGCGTCCAACTTCAGCAGCAGCTGGAGTTTGCCCTGTTGTGGGTGTTAAATTTCCATTTCTTCCAAGTCACATCTCACCCCCGTTTTGGCTAAACATTTGATGGGAGATGAGAAGAAAGGGCTAATATCTGCGCTCATATTATTTTTAAAAATGACGACAAAACGAAATTATTTAAATTTCACATGAAGCTGTCTTTTTTAAGGGATTAACAAATTGCTTAACATAGATCTTTCCTGCAGTGATGGAACCAAATGATGTCTTGAATGTGAGTGCAAATAACTCTTGCAGGTGCCCTAAGTTTTGATGGTTATGTATGAACTTCCTGCACAGAGGCAGTGCTGAAACAAACCTTGTTACTACACCCTCTGAAGCATTATTATTATGTCATCATTCTAATGATGTGTGTAATGTGTGACCAGTAAGTGGTAATGTTATCCAGAAGGATTTAAACCTCAAATGCAGAACACTGAAAAAGTTTAGTAGTTTTAATGAGCAATTCTCTGAGCAACAACAGCGGGGAATACTTGCAGGTAAACAGTGAAACAGATTAGGTAAGTAATCTTTCTGGTAAGTTGATCATTCGCAAGCTGCAGGGGACTTGGACAAGTTTCTAAATAAGCAGGTAAGTATACTTTAGGCAGGGGGCAAACACTGTTACTGCAGTTTTCCTCTCTTTCCTCAGGCTAAGGTTTCCAATATTTGAGTCCTCAGAGTAGAGATGTTACAGCAGCAAGGGCAGTGAGAGCAGGTGAGGCACGCTCTCCAGCAGGTTCCCTGAGAAAAAGGAGGAGGTGGGCAGGCAAGTACAAGGTCCATGAGGATACAAACAAGCAGGTAAGCAAGCAGAGTAATAAACCACCTGAGCCATGCTAAAGCATGCATAGGTTTAAAATCTGGCAACAGGTGGTGGTGGAAGCCAGCTTTAAACACTGGTGTGCCTGCCCCAGGTTTTCTGACACCATGCTCAGCACTGAAAGAGACTGGTTAACTCAAAGCCCCCAGTCACACAGACAGGAGAGACAAAGAGAGACAGGCAGGTGCCACACCTGGAAGACTGTGACAGTAAGACAGTATTTTTTGTTCATGTGTAATTGAGGATATTGTAGCATTTACTTAAAGACCTACAAAGACATCAAATTAAGTTTGAGGATGAAGTTTAAACTTCTAAAGTTAAACTTTTCTTGAGATGTTTCTCAGGTGGTGGATTTCAAGCTCAGCTCCAAATCCTAAACACGATCATTTTCATTTTGTGAGCACTTTAATGACTTCTTATCTGATTTCTTTCAGTTTTTTCCAGATCATGTGCTATGGTTTAAAGCCGGGAACACTACTCTGTCTAATGCTTTGACTTTCCCCATCAATGTTCTCACTCATTCATTCATGTTTCCAGTTATCAGGCAGTAAACCCCCACCTTCCAATCTTCCGTGAACGACTGAGTGCGGTTCAATTCAATATTTATTGTCCCCTGAGATGAATATGGTTTGCAGATGGAGTTAACAATAAAATAATGAAATAGGAATACACAATAAAAAGGCACAGAAGGAATGCAATAAAATGTAGGAACGAGTAAAATCACAAAAACAACCAACAGTTTTATGCCACACAGGCAAGCATGAGATGATAAAACCCTGCAGGGAGTCAATAGCCAAAATACTGAAAACCTAAAACTGGTGCTTCTGCTAAAATGAATTGGTGGTAGCACTTATGACTGACAGTAATAGGTTTACAAACAACTTTATCCAATTGTGAGAAGAAGCCTGAGTATTTTTCCAGCAGTGAGTGAATAATGGGACAGCTAGTTAGAGAAAAATCCTGCTGAAAATAGTTTAACATGTTTTAAAAATAGCTACTGGTAAATATCTCAAATGTTTCGAGCCCATCTTCTTGTTTGGTGTTCTGTTTTTCCATAGATCACTCCAGATATTTCCAGTGTAGCTACACTGATATTGAAACTTAAAAGCATTGGAGTCCCACATTCTTCAGTTATCTGAAACATCAACAGTAAGCTAAACATCCTGTTTTGGTGTCAGTCCCTTGGGATTAGCGAGCAAAGCGCTCCTTTCTAGACTCTTCATTTTGCACCGACTTTCAACTCTCACACGGTGAGAAAGAAATCCACCACGAGAGCAGGAATACACAGCAATCTCTCCACCGACAGTAGCCTCAAGGGACCGGAGTACAATGCATGCAGCAGACGAGTTGTGTTATCAGTAAAAGGATATGATTCTCTCCTTTTCCCAGATAAAAAAAAGCACCGTCTCTCGCTATCACTCCTGCTACTGCTATTGGTTATTACCTGAACACAGAGCATAAAGCTAAATACAACAAGTTCACATCTGTTCTCTTGGGACTGTCAGAAATGTAAGAAACCATCTTATGAAGTAAATGTAGACAAGGCAGGTTGAGGGGAATGTGCTTTACACCAAAAAGAAAAAAAAAGAGAGGAACTTTAGCACTGAATAAGTCCTGGGTTGCAGGGAGCACCGCGGGATGATGGTATCTCAGCAGTGTGCAGAGAAAAAAGCCGTGAGGTGATGGGTGGTCAAGGTCTTTATGCAGCAGGACACTTTTCCCCAATCTACAGTGGAGTTACATGTTTTTGCTTTTGGAGCAGGAGGTTGCCTGGGTGGGCCTGGCTGGAGATTATCGTTCCTGCCCTTTTCTTCGCCCCTGGTGTCGTGCAGCACCTTGATGGGGAGCAGCTGACAGCCGATGACCTGCTCAGCAAGTTAGCGGTACAGACAAGGTGCTGCAGTTTGTCCTTGGAAGCAGGAGGAGGCCGAGGCAGCCTGAATACCAGGATGCTTTTGATTATTGCCTCAAAAAAATGAGACAGTTACAGGTTGCGCAGTGTCAAGTTTTCTCAGCTACCACGGGAAGAAGATCGACTGTTGTGCTTTCTTAATTAGGCCAGAGATGTTTTCTTTCCATCTGCAGTCATCTCTGGATTCAAGTGCATTCGAGTGTGTGCTTCAGCGTGAGTGTGTGTGTGTATGTGTGTGTGCGTGACATGATGCCCTCTGCAGAAAGGATCGATGTTTGTATGAATATGAAGAGGGAGGTTATAGGGAAAATGCTCTTCTAGCAGATATAGTGATTTATTATACTCCACTCAGAGAGACAAAGACATTCAGAGAAAAAGAAAAAGGAGGAGCAAGAGAAAGAAACACACAGGGAAAGTTTGCTTGAGGCAATATTACCAGCCTCTGTTGTCTTAAAATCTAGCCTTCAGCCATGCAGTCAGCAGTAGTGTCAATATAGGTTATTGTATGCACACACTCGCGCACACATAGACGCACACATATTTGCAAGGTGGAAAAGCGCCATGCATGATAAGTGTGTTAGAAATAAAAAGTCTCTGCATTGGATAAAATAAAATAAAGTTGCAGCAGAGCATGCGAGCAGAGAGAAATGTCTGGTAACACATGGCTTGATAACACATTTTCAGCCAAGGATGCTGTTACTAGAGTTAATTCATTGTCTCACTCTGGGACTCATTAAAGTGCACAACTAGTACTGCCATTATGAGAGCACCCAAACTGAGTAAATGTTGTCCCTTACCCTTGAAAACCAGGACTCATTAAAAGACATGAGCGCAAATGAGAGCCCAAAAGGAGCAGGCGTGTGTGACCCATTTTGGCTCTTGTCTGTGCCTCGGTTTCCTGTGCGACACATACACACATTTGCACACACACACGTTGTGAACAGTGAAGTGGCCGATGAACCGAGGCACGATGTGGATGAAGGCCACACATTTCAAATGTGCCAAACGAAATCACATTAGTAACTTAAGTGAAATCTAATTAAATCAAGTTGAATCAGCAGCTGAAGCGGTAAAACCCCTGCTGGTTAGTTCTCCACCTCGCAGCGATGACACGTCTCGTGCGTCTGGTTACAAAGGGGGGCTTTTTTTCCTTTTCTTCTTCAAACGCACCCAACTGTAGCTTTGTTCCTGCTCTTTCTCTTCTTTTTGTGCTTCCTATAATTTTCCTCATAGCAAACCACAGAGGTTTTGCAGATAGGGGCTGATCCATTACTCAGCCAGTAAAAGTCATACCAAAGTTGAAATTAATTGACTAGTGGTCTAATCAAACTGTGAAAAAAAAGAGTAAAATGCTAATAAAACAGTCTTATTTTCACTGGCCAGATGGTGGCTCTCTAATAACCTTTTTTATCTACTGCCTATGATAGAAATACACATCTCCTTTCTGCTGATTTCTCAGTACCTGTGTAATCAAATGCTCCAAAGTCATTCAACCAAACTCCAATTTAGGCATGTGGTCCTTCTCAAGTCTCATGAGTTGAGCCACTTCTTGATCTTTTGGTTGTTGTTTGAGGCAGCAACAATACTTGTAACACTGCAGATCTGTTTTCCTCATTATTCAGTTAGTTTTCCAAAACACAAAGTTCGTGCTCTCAAATAATTCTGGGCTCTCTAACAATATATGTCTGAATTTTGTTTACACTTGACCGTTAAATGAGTGAGGTCCTCTTTTCTTAACTTCTTGAAGCTTCTTGCTTCAGCTGACATATATTGCAATACTGACACCAGATGGTTAAATCTTATAACTGCAATCAAATGACTTCAAACCCGGTATCATAGTCTGCAGTATATGCACACTGAAACTTGTGAGTAGGAGCCAGATGCAGACACCCAGGCCCTGAGCCTGTTCTTGTTTCTGATGGTGAGACACGGCTGAAATTAACTGCATAAGATGACGAGACACAGGAAGTGAAACCAAAGGTAAAGCATGAGTAACAGCAAACTCACAAAATAAAGCAGGAGGTGAAAAGAAAACATACTGGGAAAATAAAGACTTAATACAAATTGATACAAAAGAAATGACAGAAGAGCACTGAGGACAAGCAACTAGTTTGTGAACACTGTGTGAACTTTGCTTTGGATGGTTCACCCCAGGTATTTAAATTCTACCTTCACTACATCTGCTCTCTGCAGCTTCACTGTTACACCTGTCTCCCTGTCATCCACACACATCTTTTACAGACTTTCAGTCCTCTTCTCTCCAGAGCATAACTCCCCCTCTCCAGACTCTCTTCAACCTGCTACCTAATCTCACTATAGATCACAGTGTTGTCTCCAAACATTGCAGTCCATGGACACTCCTGCCTGACCTCAACTGTAAACCTGTCCATGATCACTGCAAACAAGAATGGGCTCAGAGCTGATCCCTAAATTAATCCTACCCGCACCTTAAACACATCTTACCATCTCACCATGTCTTCATACATGTCCTGCACCGCCACCGTAATGATCTTAAGAAGAAGAATAAAGAGAAAGAAGAGCCTTATGTTTGACACCCCTGAACTAGACGTGTTTTGCAATTTCCTTAGGGATTACATAATTTCCTTAGGGATTAATAAAGTATTCTGGTTCAGATTTTTCTCCAGACTACAGTACCCATCCTGCCTCTCGGGGTGCGTGTTGACGTCACAGAACATCAACAACTCACATGTGGCCTAGAAGGCGCTGTTGCGGTGCTAGCAACAACCGGGTAATGTGGAGCTGACTTCCCTGCAAAATCACCAATAATAAAGATATTGAACAGCTTCACGCATTTTGTTCACAGCTATACCTGAGCCAGCATGCCTCCGAAGAAA
Source organism: Oreochromis niloticus (assembly GCF_001858045.2). Taxonomy (NCBI): domain Eukaryota; kingdom Metazoa; phylum Chordata; class Actinopteri; order Cichliformes; family Cichlidae; genus Oreochromis; species Oreochromis niloticus. The sequence goes on from NC_031978.2 coordinate 5,562,360, forward strand.
CCCGCCCAGCCCGGGGGAAATAAAAAAACTCAGGAGAAGAAAAAGGAAAAGATTATTGAGGTAAAAGTTACACGAGTTAGCGTGTCGTTGATTAACCCTAGCTGATAAGCTAGCATACGGCTAACCGAGGCTATCGCAAGTGCTGACAGGTGAATCGTAAAGTTGTTCTGGCCTCTGGGCAGTTGTCAGTGCTTTCTAATTGTTTGGTCCATATTTCGAAGTAGTTAGTAGTATTCTACTAAAGGCCTCTTCGGGTATAGTTTAACCTAAAGCTAGCTGACTGTCTCGATGAAGGCGTGTAGCTAACTGATAAAGCTAAGCTGCTATCAGGGCCGTGCCGCCGCATCAGCAAGTGCCCACAGTTATTGCTTTAAGGTTAATATCCCCTGTTGAAGACTCATGTAAGAATTAGAAACATTATGGCAAGGCTTATGTGGTGTTTTATGAGGTTTTCTTCATGGTTTTAAACACAAACGAGCACGAAGGCGCAGAGTGAAAGGCCTGTTTTCTGACCGGCCTCAGGACTGCTCAGGAAACACATTTGAGTCTGTTTCAGTGATGTAAACAGGCTAAAATGAGTAATTTCAAGCTCAGTTTGTGTGTATTTAATTTTTTCCGTACACAACACCTAATATTATCAGCGTCTTCCGGTCGCTTACACGTTTTCTGTTGTGGTTAAGTTTAGCAGCGGGAATTTCAAGTAAATTTTGAAAGGGGCGCAGCTTGTGCTCGAAGTTTTTAACATGCAACTTCATCATTCAGTTTCCTTAACACCAGACAAGCAACTCTTGCTTTCAGTTGCAAAGTTTTTAATTTTACAACAGAAAATGGTGTTGAGCCAGGCTGTAGGTGTGACTTTTGTTGTTGGTAAAATAACTATTTAAACACAGATGAGCCACACACTGCACCCTTGGTTCAGTACCACCTGTTAAAATCAAAGCCTACTGTTATGGTGGATGATAAATTGGGCCTATGGGTTTTTAATAAAGAATGAACGTGAACTAAATAAAGATGAAACTTGGGATGAGTGCTGCAGGCAAGGTAGTGCAATTATAAAACATTTAGACACAGAGCGATACAGTGCCGCAGAAGGGCAACCATAGCCTTCAGTTCTAATGGCTGTGAAAATTACCCTGAATAATGATGTTTAGTGAGCTAATTTTTATCATAGCTGTATGTCAGATCTTGAACAAGTGTGTCAGTATTTGTTGAATTAGACATGCATTTATGATCTGTTCCTTGTCGAAAGTCTAACTTTTCACAGACTTGGTCTGCTGAGACAAATTTTGGTTTCTCTGAAATCACTGACCACTGGCCTCATGTTGCTGTTAGTAGAACCAAAGAGAACTGATGCCTCATCATTATTCTAAAGGATCTATGCAATAAAAGCAAACTTTTGGTTATGCTTTGCATAATGAGCCTACCAAAGACTGAACCAAGACTACAATCTCGGTTTTGGTTGTGTGATAATTTTTGCTGTGATATGTACAAAAATAATCAATTCACTCATTCTTTAAGCAATCTTGAAACTTTAGAGTTTTCACCTGACTAGCACACTTCAACTAGGTATGGTAGTTCTGCAGTGGATGGAAGATGGAACCATGGCCTGATATTGCAGATGTGTCAAGTGGATTTCACTGTACTCCTTGTTGTAGTGATGTAACACTTACTCAGGCTTTGTGTTTGGAATTGTATTATAAAAGTGACAATTAATAAAGATGTGTTTGGGCTTTTGTGTTTGTTTGTTTGTTTTGTTTTTTGTTTTTTTGTAGGATAAGACATTTGGCTTAAAGAACAAAAAAGGGGCCAAGCAGCAGAAGTACATCAAGAATGTTACTCAGCAAGTCAAATATGGACAACAAAGTGCCAGACAGGTTAGCGAACTGTTCTTGCCTTCTGTATTTCTTTCTGCCTTCATCCTTGTGTATCTTCTTAATCCTTAAGCCAAACATTCTTCTCTTACTTTTGCTCCCCGTACTTGCTGTCTTCCTTAAATCTTTTGTAAGTAAGATAATCTTTAAATGTGGCTGAATTTGTCGTGTTTAGATTGCCCAGGCTGAGGCAGAAAAGACCACCAAGAAGAGTGATAAGAAGAAAGAGCTGGATGAACTCAATGAACTTTTTAAACCCGTAGTTGCTGCTCAGAAAGTCAGCAAAGGTAACACACAGCGTGTGACACACACAGGAGATGAATCATTTGATGTGTTAAATTTGATAAGAAAAGATGATTGATCTTTTTTCTCTCTTTATTTCCTGCAGGTGTTGATCCAAAGTCAGTGCTGTGTGCGTTCTTTAAGCAGGGTCAGTGTACTAAAGGAGACAAGTGCAAGTTCAGCCATGATCTATCCATGGAGAGGAAATGTGAAAAGAGAAGCGTCTATGTGGACGAAAGAGATGAAGACCTGGAGAAAGGTTGGTAGACATCACAGTTAACTTGTACATATTGAAAGGGTGTCTATTGCTGCGTGATGTCAACATCTGCATCATGATTTCTCAGGAAATCTAATGTTATCATTTTCTATTATTCAGATAAATTAAGAAGACAACCATCTGCTAAAAATGTAAACAGCTTGATTTGATATTTAGTTATGATTACATGGGACTTAAGCCTACCTTATGGCAGCTTTGTTTATTTTTCCTGAGTAAAATAGTCAATGTTTTTCCCCTGTAATGCAAATAGCCCTCATTCTGAGTAAATTTCAACTACTGATATCTGGACTTAAAATTCAGTGATGAACACTTAATTAAATTAACCAGGCCTTTGCCTTATCTCCTTTATTGACTTTACCTGGACGGGTGGTCCATCATGCCTACCATGTTTTTTTTTCTTTGAAAATTAACTGAAATTTCTGCTACGTCTTACTGTCTTAGAGCCCCATTCTTGTACAAAAAAGGCCAATGTGAGCTATTTTATGAGCTACAGGAGAGGGTGTTGGGCACTTCAGTGATTTGAATTCATACCCCATGCTGAAAGACTGTGATGTGCTGCTTTCAGACACTATGGAGAACTGGGATGAGAAGAAACTAGAGGAAGTCGTCAACAAAAAACACGGAGAAGCTGAGAAGAAGAAAGCCAAAACACAAATCGTAAGTCTGTTGTTATGAAAAACAATTAGTGAATGAAGACAAGGACCTAGATATTTGCTGGTCGTCTGTGTTTTCATCAGGTGGTTTAATGAGAGTGTGGGAAACAGACTTGTTTATGTGGTAAGGTGAAATGCAGGGAGTTCAGGATGTTTGATGGATAAAGAATAAGCAGAGAAAACCAAATCTAAGAAAAAAATGTGCTTTTTTCCACTCGGTTTGTTCCCAAGAGTCTTTTGGCTCCAAACAAAATTCGTCAAAGACAGTCCCACTAACAGTTCAGTCAACTAATACCAATAATAATACAAGATTTTGTCTGCTTTACTGTTGCTAACTCACAATTGTTTGTCTGCAGGTGTGTAAGTACTTCTTGGAGGCCATAGAAAACAATAAGTATGGCTGGTTCTGGGTGTGTCCCGCAGGGGGCGACAATTGTATGTACCGGCATGCTCTGCCTCCCGGTTTTGTACTGAAAAAAGACAAGAAGAAGGAGGAGACAGAGGAAGAGCTCTCGTTGGAGGAACTTATAGAGAGTGAGGTAAGGATAACTACAACAGTGTGCTTTAGGGAACCTTTGAGGTGAGTAACAGCAGCACAGAGTTCAACTATTGAATGAGATGGACTGGAAGGTGTAAAAGTGAGGTTGCTGTCTTTGGTATTGCTGATGTGCAAACCATTTTTACCATAGACAACTTTGCACTTTTCTCCCTTATCTTCAAAAGGCTGGCTCAGCCTGGTGTGGAGATTCATGTACCAAACCAAACAGAAACTGTGAAACTTTTTTTTTTTTTTTTTAAACTCAATTTTTATTATACTTTACAACATTGCAACTCGTACTTGGCAATGTTCACAAGTAGGACAGTTACAGGAACCGCAATGCAGAAATACAGATTACAGTAACAGCTGCAATTAGGAAACACAAAACAAAACTGGGAAGCAAAACAAAACCCAAGCAAACAAACAACAAAAGCAATAAAAATAAAACAAAAAGTTTATGTAATATTAAATAACATTTGACAATCTTAGCCAAAAATGAACAAAATGAACCAGACCTATGCTAAATTACTGAAACAGTAAAGCATGTATGGGTCGCCAACGCTCAGTAAACAATTCTCTCTGAATCCGCAGAGCATATGTTATTTCCTCCATCTGGTAAATTTCTCTTACTTTATCAATCCACATATTATATGAAGGTGGGTCAAGATTCAGCCATTTAATAGTAATACACTTTAGTGCTGCTGTAAGCAGAATTCTTAAGAGATACTTTTTATTGTTTCCCACAAAACCATTTGGTAATACTCCTAAAATGGCTAGCTGTTGGTCTTTTATTAATGGTTGTTGAAAAACTGTATTGAGAACTTTAAATATGTCATTCCAAAATGAACAGATTTTTGGGCATGACCAGAATATATGTGAGTGGGTTCCTAAATAAGTACCGCAATTTCGCCAGCAGGTGTCAGGATTTGTAGGCTTCATTTTGGCAATTATCTCTGGGGTTCTAAAATATCTCATGACCACCTTCCATTTAAATTCTCTCCACAGCCCAGAATTAGTCACAAGATGGGCTTCACCAAACACCTCTTCCCAGGTGTCCTCTGAGATTTGAGTGCCAATCTCAGCTTCCCACCTTGCCTTAATATCCAAAGTTGCACTTGTGTTGAAACTCATAAATGCATTATAAAAATTGCTGATTAATTTTGGGGAGGAATTACTTTGAAATATTTTCAGAAATATTTCCTCAATGGGTGAGGGCTCCAAAACTTGCCTCCATTCTTTATGTTTTGTCAAAAAACTTCTTAACTGCAGAAATCTAAAAAAGTCAGAAGAAGGAAGCTGAAACCGACCTCTCAGCTGTTCAAATGAGCACAGGTGTCCATTCCTCACGACATGACAAAGTTTATGAAGCCCGTTATTTGACCATGCTCTGAAGCCAGAGTCTTCCACAATAGGAGAAAAACCCTGCAGGGAGGAAAGGCTAGATAAAATTGAAATTTCTTTTGGAAGACCAAATGATTGTTTGATTCTACGCCAAATCTTTAGTGTGACCCTTGTCCATTCCCCCATATGCAAGTTTTTAATTGAAATGTTAGAAAAAAGCAGGGATTCCAATGATCTTTCGCACATTGTCTTCTCAATATTTAACCACTGAGTTTCAGACAAATCCCGCACCCATACAGTCAGGGGTCTCATCTGAGCTGCCCAGAAATAATATTTCAGATTTGGAACAGCCAATCCCCCCTGCAGTTTTGACAGTTTTAATGTTTGGAACTTGATCCTTGGACGTTTACCTTGCCATATAAATTTGGAAAAAAGTTTATCTAAATTATCAAATGTAGAGTTGGGAATGTTAACAGGCAGCATTTGAAAAAGGTATAGAAGTCTTGGCAATACATTCATACGTATACTCTCGATCCGACCCAAGAAAGACAGAGGGAGGACTGTCCATCTCTCTAAATCTTTTTTTATTTTTGCAACTATAACTTCATAATTTACTTTATACAAGTCTGATAATGAGTGAGGAATCTGAATTCCTAAATACTTGATACCTTCGTTTGGCCATTTAAAACCACATTGCTCCTTGAATGTTTGTGAAATGTTTCCTCCTATATCCATTGCCAATGTTTTGTCAATATTAACTTTGTAACCAGAGAGGTAACCGTATGTAGTAATAATTTCTTTTAAATGAGGTACACTGACTGCAGGATTTGAAATGTATAAAAGCACATCGTCTGCATAGATGGACAATTTATGCTGTTCTCCATTAATTGAAAGGCCCTGAATTTTATGTTCATCTCTAATCAGCTGCGCCAGAGGCTCAATACTTATATCGAACAGCAGGGGCGACAGTGGGCATCCTTGTCTACACCCACGCTCCAGTGGAAACCTGGCTGATATTGTTCCATTTACCCGCACAGCCGCCATTGGGTTGGAATAAAGAGTCTGTATCCACTTAATTAAGTTTGGCCCAAATTTAAATCTTTCAAGTGTGTGGCCCAGGTACTGCCAGGAAACCCTATCGAACGCTTTTTGCGCATCAAGAGACAGAATCATTGTTTCTTCTTGTTTGGTCTTGTACAAGGACATTAAGTTCAACAACCTACGAACATTGTCCCCATAGTGCCTTCCTGCGATGAACCCCGTTTGGTCTGGATTTATGACCTGTGTAATGATTTTACTAACTCTTTTGGCTAAAATCGTGGTGAGAATGCGCAGATCAGTATTAAGTAGTGAAATTGGCCTATATGATTGACAATTTGTGGGGTCCTTGCCCTCTTTATGGATTACGACAATTGTTGCATCGTTCCAGGACGGCGCCATAGCCCCAGTCTGCAGAGCGCAGTGGTAAGCTTTCAGTAATAAGGGTGCGACTTTGTCCTTGAGTTTTTTATAGAATTCGTTAATAAAACCATCAGGGCCAGGACTTTTTTTAGTTTTAAGGTTTGAAATCACCTGTAAAATTTCTTGTTCTCGAATTGGTTCATCTATCTCCTTTGCTACCGATTCTGGCAGTGTTTTTAAATTGATCCTTTCTAAGAAATCAGATAGTGTATTGTCATCTTTACATGTATCTGAATTTTTATATAATGACTCGAAAAAGTTGGCAAAGCAACTTGCAATTTGATTTGGTTTAGTGATTAGGGTTTGATCTGACTTCAACTTTTGGACCATATTACAAGTTTGCTGTTTCCTGAGTCTTATTGCCAGCAATCTACTAGCCCTACTACCCTGTTCATAGTACTTTTGTTTAACGAATCTTAAATTGCCCTCAATTTTTTCGTTTATTAAACTATTGAGCTCGCTACGTAACCCTTTAAGATCAGAAAGCAAATTGGCTGTCTGTGCTTTTTTGTGTTGTTGCTCTAGGTGTTTTATTTTGGCCTCCAATTCACACCGCCTAGCCTCTTTTCTTTTTTTCCTGGCACTTGCAAATGATATTATGCGACCTCTGATGTATGCCTTGGCGCAATCCCAGAGCGTTAAAGGCGATATCTCCGGGGTTGTATTCAACTCCAAGTAAGTATTTAGTTCAGTATGTAAGAACTCACAAAACTGGCTATCATTTAGGAGTGAGGCATTTAATCGCCAAAGTTTTAGTTTTGGTGTCAATCCTAAGTCCCATGAGAGTGATAACGGTGCATGATCAGATAACGTAATTGGTAAAATTTCAATATTGTCAATTCTATGCTCTTCTGTTTTAGAGGTAAAAAAGAAATCTATCCTGGAATAGGATGCATGTCTATGCGAGTAAAAAGTATAATCTCTGACTCTAGGAAACCTATTTCTCCAGACATCAATTAGTCCCAGTTCAATTGTCAAATGTTTTAGAGCTTTGCTCATTTGTGACGCATGGCTTTTAGAACTTGGTTGTTTATCCATATAAGGTGACAGGACACAATTAAAATCCCCTCCAAGCAATAAAACACCAGAACACTTTTGAAGCACTAGATTAGAAATTGTATGTATGAAATTTGGCTCATCCTCATTAGGGGCGTAGATATTGATGAGGGAAACCAGTACTCCATCAATAGAGCCATTGACCATAATGTACCTTCCATGTGGGTCTCTATAAGTAGCGAGTGGGGTGAAGTTTATCTGTCTGTGTACTAGGATAGCCACACCTCTTTTCCTACCAGATTTGTGAGATGAATAAAACACTTGTTGTGCCCACGACCTTTTTAGCTTGTCGTGCTCAACGTCAGATAAATGCGTCTCCTGCAAAAAAGCTATATGACAATTGAAACTTTTTAACTGGCCTAGAATTTTTTTCCTTTTAATAGGGCTGTGGAGGCCTTTGACATTATAACTTATGACTTTAAGCAAATCTATCTTGACTATTTAGGGTTAAGTTTGAGAAATAACTGAGAGGCACAAATAATTTTGAACTCCATGATGACCCAAGGTTTTTGTTTAGCATAGGGCAATACAAAAAGAACCATCAAACCAACAAACCAGAAACTAATATATAAACCACTTTGTACAAGCTTTTTACCCGTCAAATGATCCCCGGGAGAACAAGGGACCTGAACAGGGGTAACAACGGCAGGACAAAAAGTCAAAGGGACCCCGAATGCAGCTAACACAAGTTTAAATGTCTTCATATGGAATGATGAACTGAAGTTCGGGGAAAATTGCTGGGCGAGCAGTCTCAGTACCATTAATAATTCTCAGTGCTGTCTGCTAAAACAATATTGGGACTCAGGCCCTGCACTAGTAGTTACAACCAGGCACAGAGATGTAGCTTACTGACGTAGAGAACTCTCAGTTACCTTACACCTTGAGACAGAGGATAAGACAGTCATAGTTCACCATCTGCTGGAGAGAGTATATTTTCCTTGACATAATCCATGGCTTTGGCAGCATCCACAAACTCCTTTTCAACGTTGTTGTAAGAAACACGGAATCTGGCAGGGTACAGGATGCCAAAGCGGACTCCCGGTCTATCCTGAAGTATCTTTCTCACGTCAGTGAAAGCCGCTCTGGCTTTCGCCACGCTGGCCGTGTAGTCGGGGAATATGGCGATTGGGTTTCCTTTGAAGTGTAATTTTCCTCTACGCGCTCTCCTGAGGATGTCCGCCGCGTCTCCTTCGCTGTTTAATTTAGCAATGATAGGGCGTGGAATATCCCCGGGTCTCCGTTGAGTCAGGCTACGATGAGATCTTTCCACGCGGACTTCTCTGTCAAGCTGAAACACCTCTTTAAGGAGCGCAGAGACCGCCGCCGGAGAGCTGGAACCCTGGGTTTCAGTCACACCGATAATCCGGATGTTTCCCCTTCTCATACGTCCCTCGAAGTCTTCACATTTGTGTTTAAGGGCTTTCACCTCTTTTGTGAGGGACTCCATCGTGTCTTGTACAGCCACCATTTCGTCAGACCAATTCGACAGACCCGCTTCGACAGATTTTACGTTAGCTCTCACCTGGTCCAGCTCGGCTCGAATAGCGGTAGTGTTGCTATTGATTTCTGCCTTCACATCTTGGATATCCCTTTTCAACGAATCAAAGCTGTCAGCCAGAGCAGACCTGACTTCCTGCTGGATGATGGTGGCGATATCTTGTCGCAGAGAAGTAATAATATCCGTCTTGAGGTCTGCCACATCCATTTTAGCTATCGGTGCCGACTTCGGTGTTTGGCTAGCGGTGTTGTCACCACTTTTGCCCGCGGCTGCACTGGTCTTAGCTGTCGACGAAGCCTCGTATTTGTATTTCCGCAGATTTGCTGCCATAAAAGCGACTTTCTTGGATTTATATCCGTAGGAACTTTGTTCAAAGTTTAAGATTGTCTTTGAGAGCAGGTTGGTAACTTAAGTGCCTATTTATGATGCAATTTAAGCTGGAATGTGCAGAGGCTCTGAAAAAAGCGTGTTCACTCCATCGCGCTCGCTAGCGCCCCCCACTGTGAAACTTTTAACGCTGGTGCTGAATGATTAAATGCCTCAACTCATGCTCCAAATAGGCAGGTCAATAGGAGAGCAGTAGTCCCAGGGTCCACTGGTCAGTTGTTGCTCGATATGGTCCCATTAGACCAAATTGTCATTGGTTATACAATTACTAGTGTTACTTTCAATATAAGAAAAAAATCGTCTGGGATTGAGCCATTGTATTTTTTGCAGCTAGAGGAACAGACCTTGTATGAACCCACCACTTTGATCCAGACTGATTGACACCATGTTGAAGAAGTCACTGCATTTTGTTAAAACTTTATAGCAGTTTCTGTTGAAATCATGTTGAAGAGTTTAACTATTAAAAAAATGCCATCTGAAACAGAAAGCTACGTTGTCTGTGTTTAGATCTTCTGCCAACATTCACGTCTCCAGCTTAAAGCTTTAAGTGTGAATGTTATCACAACTGGTATTTTGTACTGGTATTTCTGTAATGTCACACACATCACAACCAATAGCAGCAGCCTCACCTAGTCCAAGCTGGATGCAAACATGGATCACAGTCTGTTACGATTTCGTTATAAAAGTACGTTTCAAACAGTTTAGTCCACACAGACGAGACTACGTATCATTTCAGATGATCTAGACATTTAATAGTGACAGTAGTGCTAATAAATGTGAGCAAACTATATGACCTCAGCAGGGTAGTGGAACAATGTTTAAACATGAATACAAAACTGCTTAAATTGGTGTGTCGCGGTCAGTGCCACTGTTTTGGATTATTTTTGAATATGTTACTTGTTAGGATGTTTGCTAACAACTCAACATATGTAATTATGAAAGTAAACTATTTCTACTGAATATTCAAAAACAGCAAAACTTGCTGTTAAGAAAAGACATAAGCTAAGACTGACATATTATAATTGAATGCTAAGAAATGTCTCTGTCTTCAGATATTGTGGCCTCATGCTGTTACCTCAAATTAATTAATTAATTTAAGTGCAGAAACTGAGATTTCTTTCTTTGTCTCTCTCCAGCGTGCAGCTCTGGGTCCAAATGTCACTCGGATAACTCTGGAGACTTTCCTGGCTTGGAAGAAAAGGAAAAGGCAGGAGAAGGTTGGACACATTCAAACATTGTAGTAGCATCAGGTTGTCAGAGCCAAGTCCCCCACTTTTTCCCTGATATTATTAAAGACTTGATGGCTCGGGGGGGTTTCAGTGACTGAGATCATTAAAGCTTTGTCAAATATTTTTATCATGATATACTTGATGCTTTTGTTTTATCAGGTGGACAAAGCAAGGGAGGAAATGGAGAAGAAGAAGGCTGACTTTAAGGCTGGCAAATCTCTAGTGGTGAGTGCAGCTGTTGTGAAATTTCACCTTGGCAGCGGTGCCAAAGCAAAAATATCTAAACGTCATTTGTATTATTATTTGTATTAATTATCTGCAGGTGAGCGGCCGTGAGGTGTTCGAATTCCGCCCAGAGTTGGTTGATGATGACGACGATGAAGCTGACGACACTAGATATGCCGACGAAGAAGAAGAAGAGGAGGAAGAGGTAATTATGAAATTTCCAGCAATTGCATAATGCAATAAACTCACAGACTTTGTTGGAGGCAGTTTGAAAGAGGCTCCCTGTTTTAGAATAGACAAAAACCTCCCACAGTCTTGTTTTTCTGTAGTCTGTGTATGAGTTTATATTGATTTCAGCTCTGTGGCTCTCACACTTGAAATGAGATGTCCCCACACAATAACCTATGTTTGGTGTCTAATATAGTTTGCGTTGTTGGTATGAAATATAAATGTTTTGATGTTGGCATGCAGTCTGTTGGTGTTCCCACTTCAAGCGATTTATTTTAGTTCCTCTGTGAGGTCGGTGTAGTCAGGCAGATATATTAAGGTGCTTATTTATACTGGAAAACAAGCATTCAAATATGAAGCCAGTATTTCAGTATTTTATAGCTGGTGAAAAAAGACATATAGGAGAATTAATGTTAATATTAATATTAATGATAGTATTAATGATAGTTGAACCTCCTTATCAGTGATTGGTTGAGCCATGCACAGCTGTGCCACATATGGAGACAATGTCAGTGTTTTCTTTAGTTAAATCCACACAACACATGCAAGTCTCCCAAAATTCCCTTTTTGAGGGTTGTCCTTTTGTTGCCTTTCCAGTGTATTCACAATGGTTTATGCTTCCTAGCTAGACTAGTATTCAGATATTTTCTAATTTTATGGAAAAGAAAAAAATGTATACATCAAAGATAAGAATTTTAATATATTACACTTTTTCTTGCAATTTTATTTGGACACTAGAGTTTCTAAAAATTCACATTTCCAGCCTTTCCAGGTTTTCTCTTTCTTTTATAACTTAATGTTTCTCTTGTTTTCTTTTCTTTCTTTCTTCTTTTAAATATCAGATTGATACTACAGGCGTCCAGGACATAGACTTATCCCGCTTTGTTCCACAAGAGGTCGACAACACAGGTATTACTGTAGCATCCACGGACCGGTTCACCTCTAGGAATAAGACAGAGACGACGGAATCAGACGACGGTGAGAAAAAAAACACACTGGTCAAAGTTGATGCCTTTTTTGTAAGAGAACAAACACAGTACTTCTGATGAACAAACATCAGCTGTGTGATTAACATTTTTTTTCCCCCTCCTGCCTGCAGAGGAACAGCTGAATGGAGCTTGTGGTGGCGCCGAGGCCAACGGGCTTTCAGAGGCAGAGGGAGAAGGGGAGGACGGAGGAGGGGAGGATGAAGAGGAAGTACCAGTCGATGAAAACCTGTTCACGGGAGAAGATCTGGAGGAGCTCGATGAAGAACTCAACACACTGGCGCTGGAAGACTGATGAGGAGGGAGCAGGAGGTTAGAAGTCAGATGGACTAAGTGGCAAAGGGATGGACTGATGGATGCATGGAGCTAAACATCAAAGAGACCAGACGTTTGAATGATTTTAAGTTTCAGAGACTCCAGTAATAAAGCCTGATTATATCTTGACATCACTGCCTGTCTCTGCCCTCTGTTTTCACCGTGCATCATTCTGTCCTCTGGGTGTTCAAATTTCCACAGCAGGGCCAACTCCACGCATCTCTGCTGAGGAGAACTTGGCTGTGGTTGTGCACTTTTTGTTGCTTGACAAACTTGATGGCTTACACTGACATTTGGTAAATTAGGCTTCAAGTCTTTCTCTACTTGATCAGTAAAATATTGAATATATTGATTTAAGGGAAGTGTATCGGATTTAAAATTAAAGAGTTATACCTGTTAGACTGTATTATGAAACCAGACTTCAGTGGTGAAGAATTTTTCACAGAGCTAAGTTATACAAGTGGAAGGTGAAGACAACTCACCTGCTCTCATGCCAAAAAGCTTTAGTTAGGAGATGCACTTTCATCATTCAAGTAGAGATTATTTCCCTTCAACAGATCCATTATTTCATTTAGCTGAGGTCACAGCTCTGTTGAAAAATCAATCTCATTTTTAGTAATTTTTTTGAAGGAAAAGTCCAAACTGAGCTTCTTAAATGTCAGCTCCCTGATCTGAGACCAGATTTGTTCCCAGTGCCAGCCTGGTATTGTAAATAATGTTCTCATGAGTTGCCTAAAAATAAAATAAAATTACTGTACATCCAGTGTCCGTCTCTTTTTGGATGCCATTGCTAAACAGCTTGATGCCGTTCCTTTTCTCTGCTTAACACCCATATTTCACTGATTGTTGTCCCCTCCCCTCCTGTTGTGTACCATAAAATAAAAGCCATGCATTTTCAGTGGTTCAGGGTCAGCTTTACCTTTTTAGACCCTCTCTCTGGGCTGGGACCGGGATAACACACAACCAGAGCGAATGCTGAGAAAAAAAGATTTGGAGCTCTGTAAACCAACCACCTCCACCCCCAAAGTCTGTGGCCCTAACCGGCGGGTTTAAAGTTGATTAGTATAGTTGTACTTTATGCCAATATTCAGTGTTTTATCTTAACCCACTCAGTTATTTATAACATATGTATATATTTTATATGTTGAAATCCCAGATGGCTCTTAAGCCAGAACAGGAGACTAGACAAAGTGCTAATTAAGAAAATAAATGTATTTCTGAAAACGCAACCTAAGTGAAAATCCACACAGGTTGAATAGCCAAGTCAAACAGGGCTTCCCCCTTTAGAGCATCAGAGAGACACTGCAGGACAAAGACAAGTACAACAGAAGGAAATGGAGCCACCTAGTATCCAGATGGCCACCATCACATTTTTTTTTTTTTTTTAAAGTACAAACTGAATGCATGACCTTTTAATTTAGCAAGCCCCTTAGCATAACAGGTGAAAGGACAGGAGATGCTTTTATAATTTATTTTTATTATTTTTAAAAGAAGAGATGAGACAGACTGAATATGTTCAACTATATTTTTATTGACAAAAAAAGAAAAAGGTTCACAGTCATTCAAATAACCACCTTTTAACTGAGCCCAGCACAGGCTACAGAGCATACCATCAGACAAATAAGGAGGACCAGATCTGAACTACAAACTGTCCACATCCAAAGCCTGTTTTTCACAGCTTATCAGTAAACTGCAGCCTCCTGCCTGCAGCTTTTCATAAAGTAAAATGCTGCACACTGCCATGAGACTTCTCACGTCAGCGTTTCTTAAATAATCTGTTAAATCAAAGAGCAGTGTCGAGGCTGAAATTTTGCACTTAGAAAGCACGAAAGTATGACACTGACCACAAACTACACATGCTGCTATTCACAGACTGTTCACGATTAAGACTTCAGTTTATTAGTGTTATAACACTGGAGCGTCCTATCAGTGAGTCGCTGCAAGGTCACTGACCGGGAGTAAGGTCAGACAGGTGTCAAAGGTCGTGTCAGAGGTCGGGAGAAGGTCTTGATATCGGTCTGTCAGGTCAGGTGTCATTGTGTCATGGCAACAGTCGCCTGGGGAACAAGAAGCTGCAGTGTTATTCACAGGAAGAGAAACGACTGTCATCAGAAACTTGTTGACATCTTGTTAGTGTCGCTTTCGTGACTCATGAGGAGAGAGCTTCACAGGAGTGCACAGGTGGGTGACGTGAAGGAGCTCTCACACAGTTTATTTAAGTTGCAAATAAATCATAAAGGGCCTTCGCTGTGAGTAACATTGAGGTTAAATATTCTAAACTCTAATAACCTGCAATGGAAGTGGAGTAGGGGTGCAAAGCTTTATGTGTAATGATATAACTTTATAATGATTAATAAATACTCTTTTACTACCTTGAATTCTTTTAGCTTATAATCAGGCTTTGAAAGCCTTCGACACAATTTGAAGACCCCACTCTGATCTGTGTTTTTTTGCTTTACTGACCAGACGTAGTATTGCAAGGACACTTATGTACAACACATGCTGTGACATTGCTAATAGATCAGGAAAAATCCAGAAAGTTGGTGTTTCCTAGTGTTTTATTTCATAAATACTTTGTTGTACGTGTAGCACTTCCTAACGTTTTCTTTTTGCACGTCTACCTGCCTCCATGATACCACCTGTTGGATCAGACATCACAGCACTGCAGCACTTCCTTCCTTGTGAACTGATGAAGTAGCACTGGTCCTTTGTAGTTGGTTAGCCTGCCTACACACTGAGCCTTTCTTGTCCCTGAACAGACCCTGACAGGTGATGTAGAGAGCCAAGAGTGTGCATCTTCACAGTTACGCTTGTTTCCCACTACGCTGCTGAAATTTGAACTCCCAGATTACTTCAAGCCATCACCTCACACTGTCACTGATCCTTTCCCTTTTTGTACTTATTGTGTTTATATGCTTCATATTTGCTCTTTTGTCAACGTTTGTTAAGAGCGTCTTTACTTTGTGGTCAGTCAACAAATATACCCGAAGCATCTGACACTAGAGCACAAACACACACACACACACACACACACACACACACACACACACACACACACACACAGAGGTGTTGGATTAAATAAATCAGAAGTCCTAATCAAGAATATAAGAAATTATTCTCGTCAGCAGTGTGTCTGATATTTTCTGAAACAAACATGTAAACAGACGAATTACGTGTACAGTGTACATATATTGTTGCCAAAATACTTCCAATTGCACATAATGGTGAGCCTGCAGCAGAAGACTGCACACTTACCATTGGTTCGTGTCATGTAGGCTTCAGTAGGTACGAGGACGTTTATGAGATTCCTCTCTGGGAGGATCAGCCAGCATCACCTTCATCTTTACCCCGTTAACGACGCGTCCGTGGAGCGCTGCCATGGCCTCGTCTGCGCACTGACAGAGATGAACACAGAGATGAAGAAGAGTTTGAAGTTTAATTCTATTCCTTCATTACTAAACCTACAAGTTCATCCTCAATCTGAGTTTTACCTGTTTATCTGCATACTTCATGTATCCAACTTTTCTCCCTGGAACCAAGTGGACTTCAATGAGGGAGCCAAAGCGACTAGACAGACAGACACAGGGAGGCACAGACGAACAAATAACATTTAATTGTAAAGCAGGAACATTTTCTAATTCTGGCTGTTTGGTTTAATAGCAGCTTTACTCTGTTATTTAAGAGCACTTAGCCTGATGTTATCATCCACAGCAGTTTGCACTGATTGAGCCAAGAGTCGTGATCAAGCAGACCTTTAACCGTCCCGGTAATGCACTGAGTTTTTTTTTACTGTTTTGTGACAGCATGTGTATTTAACTCATCAGCATTTTCTGAAAACGTAGTGATTGAGTCAGACCACAGGGCACTTACCAAAAAACATCCTCCAACACATCGGGGGGCAGCGGGGAGGGGCTGAACACGACAAACAGCCGCTCCTTGGTTTTGCTGTCAGGCGGAGCGAGCTTCTTCAGTGACGGCAGGTTGGCGTCGGTCTGAATTCGAGAAACTGATGAGACAACAGAGAAGCCCTGGTACATACCAAGACAGAGAACACAGGATCAGTCATTTTAATGACACATACTGTTCAAACACTGCATATCCCTCAGAAAAGGAAATTCTAGGTTTGGTCTGTTGAACTACTTTTAATCTTTATGTGAGCACAGATTTTTAAAAGATAAGCTAATAAGAATTAAAATATAGCTTTTTTAGAAATGTTCTTATTGTCATTGTTAAAAAAAACATCTGAAATGTAAATAAAATGTGCAGAGTAACAAGACGATGACCTGACACAATTTTGTAAATCAGATGTTGAATTAATGACTCACAGGTTTCATCACTTGGCTGCTGGATGGTCCGTTCCAGACCGCTGACATCATCTGTGCTGCAACAAACTGCATGGCCATCCGACCTACAGGACTGCACACAACAGCAAACATACAGGCTGTTTCCAGCTGTGGACACGGAGGGAAAATTAAGTCTACCTCAAGCACCCAGCACAGAGGTGCACTTCTCGCTTGTAGGGCTTCGTCCACATGTCATAGCTAAATAAAATCACAAGGGGGCAGTGTTAAAAATCTGTGCAGCAACTATTATGAGAGCTACTCTTTTTCATGTTTGTGACATTAAAGACAGAAGGTGCAAAAGAACTTATTCTTAGTGAAGTGACACTGAGTGTTTAAAACACGGTGTACTGTGTAGTAGTGCATGCTACTTTAATCGCTGATGGCTTTTTGTGCTTCTTCTTGTATTGCACTGTATTCTACTGATGTGTAATTTTCATATTCAAGCCAACTTGAACAGGAAAGGAGACACCGGTCCTACATCGCGTAGTCAGAGACGCTGAGGCATAGCATTTTGAGAAACAGCAGGGGGATGACAGCTGAGCATCTCAGCCCCAGTTCACTGTCACTATATAGTCCACAAGCACCAAATTTAAAATCCGGGGGGGGTTGAAAACGATGTGCCGGGAGTCCGCTGTTGAGTTTTGGACGAAATGCATTCTGGGATATTTAGCTGTACCAAGTCCACACCGATGCATGCTCGATAAAACGGGCGGAGCGAGAACACATCCGGGACTTTTTCGCGTTCTCGGCTTGATGCGTACTTCGAATTGGAACAGTACTTGGTCTCCGACTGATGACGTATCACAAGAACGCAAGTACGCACAAGTACGCATATTGAGAAATGCCCCAGAAGCCTGGTAATGAACTAATCATTTGATTCAGGTATGTTGACCCAGGGTGATATCTAAAACCTGCAGGACACCGGCCCTCGAGGCCTGGAGTTTGACACCCCTGTTCTAACTTTTTTAAAAACTTGTACTAAAGCTTGATTTAGACTTCAGCGTGAAATCTACATCCTAACTAACCAGAAACTCCTTTTATTCCTACACCGCAAGCTTCGGCAACCACACCATTCAAGCCGTTGTAGTACGCGCTGACCCGACGCGTAGTTACATTTTCTTGGGAGGTGCACGTCTGGTTACGTAAAATGTTGTGGCGTAAGATTAAAATGGGCTTCTGGTTATGGCACAAGTTACGGCGTAGATCTGACACAGAAGTATAACTCAAGAACGTCCGCCTGCTCTTCTGATGTCTTTTACTAGAGAGAGTGTGAAGTTCATGAATATTGTGAATGTGTATCGCTAACAGCTTTGAGATCACGTAAAATTTAAAAAGGCAGTCACGGCACTCTGAAAAAACACTGCCCGGTCACTGCAACCCACAGGGGACAACATTCACCCGTGAATATTTAACAACAAATAAAACATGGCCAAGAAGGCGTGCAGACAAGGTCACAGTTAATTATCAGTGGCATTTTCATTCCTATTTTTTAATTTATGGATATATTAACTTTAAAGGGTGTTTCTTCTCTGAGGCTCCAGTAATTTGTGACCCTTTTGCAGGCTCAAAGTTAAACATATACTGTTGTGTAGTTATGTGTGTATACCTGCCGCGGTCCTCGCCGTCGTCAACAAAATTTACAGCCAGTCTGTTTCCAGGTGGATATTCAAAGCCGTTTAGCTTTTCTCGGGCATAAAGTGCTGACCCAAGATTGCTGTAGCGAATCAAAGCATGGCCTGGAGGCAGGTGACACACAGCAAAGAAAAGGTCTGAGTGGAATATTTTACAGTCATCAAAACAGAATGGACCACATCAACATCCACAGAGAACAGAGACTGCAAACTAGAGTAAAGCTGATGTAGTGTGTAAAATAATCAGCAGCTCCATCCAGTTTTTCAAATGTGAAGGTTTGCTCCTTTTAGCCATCTCATGCAATCAAAAATAGAATCTCTTTAGTCACTCTCTGTCACACTAAGAAAACATTCATGATTAAAATCTTGTCACATTTGTAGATGATTAAACCCATAACATTGGTGGCTCTAAGTTCTGTAAGAGTTTACTTTGAGGTTACTGTTCCCAACAATCTGCTCAGTGTTTAGTGATTCCTTGGCCCAACAGGTCAAGTTGGACAGTTACCGTCCCTGAGCCTCATTCTGCAGATGGTTCGTTTTAAAAGGGTTTTTTTCTCCTCACTGCAACAGATTCTGACTGGTGTAACATGTTGGAGGTATATAAATAACATTGAACTGTTAACCTTTGTTCATTCCATAGGCATCCCTCTGCAGCTCGCAGTACTCCATGCCAGGTATAATGTCAAACAGAGAAAAAATCTGCTCCTGATTGAGTGCAACCCGCGTGGACACCATGAGACAGCGTGTGAAATCACCGTGGCGGTAATCTATGACTGTGTAGTTCCCAGGGTCGCCTAAACAGGGAAGAAGGACACCAGGGTCAGTACCAAGACAGAGGATAATACTAAGACCTTTACCCTTTCCTTTCTGTGGTAGTAAATTCTGATGACAAAGAAACTCGTACCCAATGAGAACGCATACTGGTTCATGGATTCAGAGCCGCCAGTATAATCATTTCTGGCTGCTGCTCCTCCAGAGCTGTAATCTTCTGTTGCTGTTGATTTGCTTCGAGGTTCAGCCAGGATGGCCCTGTAGGCTAATAACACCATTTCCACAGCTTTAAATCATAAACATGCCCTTTACTAAGTGTTAACTGAAGTGAGAAGTCACCACAGCTGTAACCGTTCACCAACCACTCTGTACATTTGATGTTCATACTGCTGCTTCTACCAGGATTAATGAACAAGTAAATGAGTTTGGCAGACCTACCTTTGTCGCAGTTCTCTATGGCGAGGGCAGCTTGGGAGGGTTTGTAGTATCTTACGTAGCCGAGGCCTTTACTTTCTCCTGTAAACTTGTTTTTGATAATCACACAATACTCAATATCCCCATACTCCTGCAAAACAGAAAACAGAAAGAATCTAAATGAGCATTTAGGAGTGTCAGCGAGTTCTAGAGAGGCTGAAATAAGATGGTCTAAAAGAACACACTATATACACTAAGCATAAGTGGTCTGTATATAGTTAAAGTATGATTTTTTGTTCTTACTTAACACACGTTTATGTATGTTCCTGTTATTTTTAGGCCATTTGATAGACAAATATAAATATATTTAGATTATAGCAAAATACTTTAATCACAGTCCTGGTGCAGGTTCTTTGATAGATGGCCAAAACCTCTTTGGGTGAGCACACAAATATTTTTTATAAAGGAAACACAATACTGACATTAAACAATCAACGCAATTTCCGTTAGACACATAAAAAACACAGGCAAGCAAAGAGCTGCGAAGCCATAAAAGAAGAAGTATTACTTTGAATGTTTCTTTGAGGTCCTCTTCTGAGAAGGATTTGGGGATCATGACAAAAATCCTGGTCAGCTCCTCATCCTCAACATCTCTGTGTCTCGTTGATGACCGTGACTGGGCTATAAACACCTGAAGAGCCAACATTTCCAAACAAAGAGACACAAATGATGCATTATAATAGCGGAAGATACACGTTAATTGTATATTTTCGAAGAGGAATCGCAACTATGATTTTTTCTTATGTAAAGTTAAGAATAAGATTTATCCCTAGCCATGAATATTCCATGTTTTGTCTTCTCAGTTCCAAATATTTAAAATTTAAACAGCATTTTGCACATAAGAGTGAGATTGTAGATAATTGAGGTTATGTGAACTGAAAGCAGCTAGCGATCACGCCCCTTTAGCATGCTAGCTATACGCAAATTATAAATCGACAGTCTGAACTGAAGCTGACAAAATATAATCTTTTTGGAGACCTAACCATTGACATTACCTTAACAGGTTTAGTCCCTTCCACCAGGACTTTGCCATGCATTTCTTCCATGGCCAAGCAGGCCTGAGAAGACTTGGCAAACTTTACGTAGGCAATGCCTTTGGACTCCTTTGTCTGCTTGTCTTTGACAACCCAGACCCCCTGAATGTCTCCAAACACGTAGAAGCTTTCCCGCAACTCATCTTCGGTGATGGACCGACTCGTCACCACGAACAGTCGGCTGTTGGGAGGGTCGTCGAGGTTTTCGGGCACTTGTTTGGAGGGATACTCCTCCATCTTCGCTTCCCTGTAAACACAGCAGTGTTGCTTGCAGTTGTTAGTGCTGCCTTCAGGTGCTCCACGGCATTTGTTAAGTAAATTATAACGGCTCTTGTTATTTACGTGTTTATTTACGTGGTTTGAAAAAAAAACTTTTGGAAAAGTAATTTCCTTCATTAACATTATTTAGATTGAGACTTTTAAAAATTCACGACTTAGCGCTTGTAGTAGTCATTTGCAAGCATTTGATAATTTAAATATTTAGAAAAAGTTATGAATCAGAGAAGCAATGAGATTGAATCGTGCATAGAGAATGCTTATAAGGCAGGAGATTAAATGTTGTTTTAGTACTTTTGTTTTAAATCTTGAAATATTTAGAAAGTGAATTGCTTTGTTCGCTGTCAAATGAGAACTTTAGTGAATTAATTGTAGAAATTCCGACAGTCTTAAAGGCATCCGCGGAGCTGATGACACGTATTTGCGTTTACTGCCCTCTGCAGCACAGGAAGGAGAAATGCAGGTGTTACAAAATACCCTGGTCTTACGAAAAGATGCTGCAGAGAGGTTTTGTAACTAACACGTTAATTAACATGAGTAATGGGACTTATCACCAAACCAGAACACCTGATGGCTTATTAATCCTATTAATCGTGTTCTATAAATACCTGACACAGGATTACACTCTTAGACAACATCAGGTATCAGCTGTGAAATAGTTACCTGAGCTCTCGTTCTGTCTGCCTCTGTGTGTGTTTGTTTAAAGAAATAAGAGGGAACTAGCCCTTCGTTAGAGATGAGAGAGTTAGTCACATTCGTGCTGGGGACAGACGACCAGAAAAGTTGTAAGATTATATCTATAATGGCAGACCATGATTTTTAAATAAAACACGTGCTGTTAAAAATATGATGTGCTGTAAGGGTAGATTATTAATTTTGAAAGCATCCTAGTTTGCATGTGTGTGTGTGCGCGCGCGCTCGTGTATTTTTAGGTGCTTACAGGTCACGTGCTGAATGACCCTTCTGAGCACAAACGTTTAGATTTTATAGCCGCTTTCTGTCATAATAGTATTCCCGTTTCATATGTTGTGAATGATGCTCGCTATATGTCTTTGTGTTTAGTAAAACAAGTCTTTTCTACTATCCTGGGGACACATAGTGTCACCTTGAGAAAACACTCAAGGCTCAGCACTTAACCTTTTTATTTTATTTTTTTCATTTTCTGTCTTTCATGTTTAATATAAATATCATTTAGCCACATAAATTTCACTTTGCGAGTGAGGCTTCATTTTGGGATAAGGATGTAGAGTGCAAAAGGCAATGTAAGAAACTACAGATAAGTAGAAGACATAAAAAGAAGACAATCTATTTTATTTAATAATTTGTAAACATTATGCACACGTTTTCTATTGGTAATTGGTTTGTGGAGACTACATGTACTTAAGAGTATACGTTCATTGAGTGACTTATTAAATTACGTGTCAGTTTTGTTAAATTAAAAGGCTATCTTTTGTTACCAAGTTAAACGCGGAGTACTTTCGGTTGCCAAAATCATTCATGAAACTTCTCCAGAAAAGCAGGTTCCCTTTGCCCTATAATGGCTCTGGAGGGAATGCGACAAGATTCTTGGGGCCTGTACTAAAACTCCCTTTCGTTTTCTTGCTCTCAGCCTCGTCGCCTCGCGTGTACACACATAACAAAACTTGCTGCGTTCTTGGTAAAACCTTACATATAGACACGATATGAGTGTTTTCTGTGTTTAAATTGTATTTTTTTTTTCATACAAATTAAACGACTTCTTTATATAAAATTAAAGCTATGACAGGGATGAGGCTACATCAGTTTATAGAAATGATACTACACCGACACGTAATGGTTAAGCGGTAATCTCGCGGCACATGATTGGCTGTGATGACGTCGAAAGCCGGTGCCTCTAAAGTGAAGTGACCTTCTTTGCGACCGTCACAAACCGCTTGTCGGCCGAGGCTGAGCCGGTTACTTACCTACAGCAGAGTATTTTTAACCCGACATCTTCTCATCAAAGGTAAAATTTCATACTTTATAAATTTATTTACAGGAGAATCGAGGTTCTATTATAAGTAACAGGATATGAGCCGCAACAGTAGCATGTAGCGGGAGTTAGCGCCCACGTTGGTGAATAGCCCGGTTGTGCTCTCATTGCGTAGTCCGTTATGGGGGAATAATAAGGTAATTTAAACGTTATAGCCATTTTACTTGAGCTCTTGTGTGATTTGGGAACACATTTGGGCAACACAGCAGCTTTGAAGTGCAATTTTCGTACGCCGACATTGAAGCATCCTTGACAGCCCCGGTGGGCGACCCATACCCGGCTTGTCGTACTACTAGCACGATGGTTGACCCAAGCTGAGTTCAGGTTGAGCTTGAGTCAGCGATTCGAAACGTCAAAATCGGGCGAAAATGCCACATAGACCGCGAATACATGTTGATACATGTTGGTAAATGGTGTACGTCCTTGATATTACGTGAGGAGGATGCCATTCAGCCGGCTGCCGCCATGTTGGAGGCTACGCGTCTATTGTAAATGGCATACGATGTAGTGCGGTTCGTCTCTTAAGAACTAGAATGAGAAAATTAGCCGTTATATTATGTAACTCAAAAAACTAACCGTATAATGATGGTTGATGTGTAATATATGTAAGATTTGTAGGCAGTTTTAATGAAAAAGGGGGCGGTAGAGGATTTTTGGGGACCGGGGTCATGTTAGTGGTGTTGCACTAAAATGTTTCCCCCAGTGATGATAGACCATCATTTTTAATCTTTAAAGTAGAAGCGACTTTATGGCAGAAACACCGGCCGGATCTCTGCCACAGGTGCTTTAGTAATTACAGCACGTTTTCCGCTAAGCACATTAACCTTGACTCCCCTCGGTAAACCTTCTGCCTCATGGCGCAAGATCATTAAAAAGGTCTTCCTTTACTCGCCAAACCTGGCAACCTTTCCCCCCTGGAGTAACTCGAGCTGAGGCCCTTCGTGGCTAGCCCAACGTGTTTTAAGGGCGGTGTAGTTTCGGCTTCCTGCACTGCTTTTCTGTCAGCTTTCCGGGTAATCTCGGCGTCGTGCCAGCGCACAGGGCAATGCGATCACTTACCTGAATGCATTGTAAAGTTAGAGCCGGCGATAAGAGATGGTCAAAGTTATGGAGTTGTCTCCTTAAGTGACCTTCACAAAATGGCGCTGGGGTCAAATTAGAGCTTTGAGCTTCCTAACTGGGCTATGAATAGAAGACAGTCTGATGTATTTAAAGAGCCCTTCATAATTCTGTATACTTTTACTTTTGCTTTTTAAACTGCATTTTCATCTCATTCTATTCTTTTTCCTGTTGCCTTTGTTTCTCCAGTCAACTATGGGAGACGCTGAAAAGGGAAAGAAGGTTTTTGTCCAGAAGTGTGCTCAGTGCCACACGGTAGAGCAGGGTGGCAAGCATAAGGTGGGCCCCAACCTCTGGGGTCTGTTCGGAAGGAAGACCGGACAAGCAGAAGGCTTCACTTATACAGACGCCAACAAGAGCAAAGGTCAGTTCACTGGGTCTCTGAGTAGAGTATAAATACCTTTGTATGCTAGATGTAGATCACCAAAGAAGGGAGATTGGCATTGTCTGAAATCTGGGAATTTTTCTGGAAATTGCCTCACTTGAATAAGTGTGTAGTTTATGTTCACAAACTTTTTTCTTTTTTAAATTCAGAAGTCTTTAAAGGGCTGTTTCATGTTTATATATTGTATCAGTAGCTTACAAGCAAAATATTTTTTCTTTTTTTAACCTTTTTTTTAATTTTAAAAAAGGCAAAGGCTTCCCATTTAAGCATCTATATTAAAAGTAGTTAAACTCCCCCCCCCCACCCTTTTTTTTTTTTTTTTTTTTTTTGTAAGGCTTTAAAAGTCTCATATCCTCCTCCGTTTTCACATTTTAAGTCTTGCAGGTTCCCAGAATGCATTTTTGTTTTCAGCTCAAATCACACACAGTTTGTACCTGCAGGTGGTTTTTCTCACTCTTGAAGTGAAGTTAATAAAATGGTCTCCTGTCGCCCTTTTTGGAAGAGTGCCATGTCTTTCTTGCCACTGCCTTGGATGCTCTGATGGGGGGGAAAAAAGAAAAGAGAAAAAGGAAATCCAAAACAACATAACGACCTGCTGAGGTTGTCATGTTATGCAGTGCACATTGACTATAATGGTGTTGGATTACTTGAACATTTCTTTCACATTTTGCAAATGACAAAGCCATTTTAGGTTTCATAAAAGGTCACATGGCACTCTTTCACTGTGCACACAGGCCTAACGATCCCTGTGTCATCCTCACCATTTGTTTTCTCTATAAATCCTGCTGAAGCTGGGGGCCAACACGCTCAAAGTCCTTTGTGTAAAACTGTCCTCGTGTGGCGTTTTTCCTTCCTTCTGTAACTTTCCTCTCCCAACTTCAAACTCAAGAAGGGGCAGGTCTGTGATATCAGTCAAGATAATGGTAGATGCGATAAAGACGTGTTCTTGTAGCTTAGCAACGGTCAGCTCTTGAGAGAAGTACTCTTAAAGGTTATGGGTGTTTTCAAGGACAAAAGGACAGATCTTTAAAATTTCCGCTATTGTCTCAGTGTGACTGTTTTGACATCGCAGGCTGCTGACACTAACAAATATCCTGTATTTGTGGTGAAGCAGTATGTCATCTGACAAGCCATCAGATACTTTTGGAGTACACAAACAGTTTGTACAATAAAATGTTCAATTGCTACAAGACTGTTTAGAGTTGTAACAAGTCTCTAGTGAGATTCATTCAGAAGAAGGCAAATGAGTATGAGGTGTTAGGTGACATTTATTTTCACCTCAGTTAATTAGTTTTGAGTCTAAACTAGACTTATAAATGGTAGCTTTAATTCCTTTTTTTAAAAGATTGTATACAAGCTAAATGCTTTTTATTAATGCGGCCTCTTTAAAGCCACACATGAAACTATAGTCGCTGATACTTGATGTCACCCGCTTGCTACTTGACTCATCGATGACCATTTTCCCTCAGGTATCATTTGGAGTGAGGACACCTTGATGGAGTACCTGGAGAACCCCAAGAAGTACATTCCTGGAACCAAAATGATCTTTGCTGGCATCAAAAAGAAGGGAGAGCGCCAAGACCTCATTGCATACCTCAAGTCAGCAACATCATGAAAAGATCACTGAGATCACAATATTTAATGTAATTTTAATGTTTTTCTCTGCCAATACACATTAAATATGATTTTATGTTTCTTCATTTGAACAGAAGGTTAATGTATATTCTCAGACTGGTGTTTGCTGTAAGTTTCACTTCCTGTTAAGGTCAGATGAGTTTTGAGCAGCTGTTCAAGTGAACAAACATAAAATCACAGTCCTGTTTTCATTGAGTCTGTACGAGTACATACTAATCACATTATTTAAAAAAGCTCTGGGGAGGATGGCTCGTCTCTCATTCTTTTCCATGACAACATGTGTCTGGTACTTTCTGCTAACAGAGTTATCACCATATACTTTATATTCATAACAATGAATAATAAAATTCATCTAATATCAGCTACATGAAAGTGAAAGGGCGATGAAGCCTGTGTGGAGTTTTGGTGGTAAACTGGTGCTGATTTTGAATCTGCCCTCAGCATTCATATTCAAGTTGTGAGTGTCTGACCTTTGCACAAATGTGATTAAAGACTTCCACCTGCTGTGAATGCTCTTAGTTTGTTGTGGACTGAATTTGGGAAATACCGCTGTTGTTAACACTCCCGAAACTGCTCCTCCAAGCTCCTGTTTTTACCCCCTGCCTGTCATCAGGCTCCTTAGAAGTTTTTTAAAGATTTCTTGCTAAAGGTGATGTATTTATCTGTCTCCTTACAGCCAAGAATTGTGGGATTGTATAAATATTACATTGATACCTTGAAAGCCACCACCATGCTGAGGTACAGTGTGAAACCAGCTGGCATACAAGCATCACGAGCTAATATTGTGGAGTGACTTTATAATGTAGGGAAACTATTACGGGCACCATCTGGACTGAAGGAAGATGTTATTTACCTGGTTTCACAGGCAGGACAGAGTTGGTTTAATTTCTTTTACTGTAATCAGTGTTTGACTGTAATGTGGTAGGTGTATGTTGTTACAGACAAGATGGTTAAGGATCAATTAAAAGAAAACGTCCAGACATGTGAAAACGACTCTTCATTTCATGGTGTTTGCAGGAGCTGACAGCTTGTCCCTGCAGCCGGGTCATGTTCTGCTCTTTTAAAATTCCCTCCAGAGTAAAGGCAATAAACATCACTGGTCTTATCAAACCAGTAATTTTTATTAAAGATAAGACCAGACTAATTTCACAGTCGCCTCTCAGCTGATTTGTTAAACAAATATGAAGCCAAGCGTGACCCTAAATGTGGATTTGACATTTTTGTGTTCAGTTTATCTGAAAGTGAGTTAAAGACGCCGTGGTGAGCAAATATGTGTAAATTTTGTATTATCAGTGTAGTAAGGTACATTTGCTACTGTAATAACACTATTTGGAGTCTTGTTTCCTGTCTAAAAAAAAAAATAGACAGCAGATTAGGTATGAATATATCCACTTAAAGTAACTTTTTGTGTGCACTCCGTGTCTCTTTAAAGAGAGTTGAACTCTCAGTCATACCCAGAGGGCCGCTCGTGCCGGTAAGGTGTCAGTTTACTGCTCATGAAGTCATTCTAGAAAGACAGTCAGCTGATGGCAGCCCAGGCCTTGCTTTACCTCTGGATCAAAGATCAATTAAGAGCAGAGACATGACTGGATTTGTCTTCAAACAGTGTGTCTGTATGCTGCCTGGAGACAGAAGGCTGAGTAAATTTTGTGTTTGAACTCTTAGGTTGTAAACTCATTACATTATTTAAGGATCTAGTTCATGGAAAATCTAATTAGAAGAGCCATTTTCTTTGCCCGCCTTACACCTCTCCATAAACTATGTTGGTTTTGAAAGAGAAGCTGGGACACCCAGGACAGGTTGATGAGGATTTGGAGACACCTGCTGGTGTATCATAAAATGCCTTTTATGATACTTCATTGTTCATTGTTGAAAGATAGAGGGGCATAATGTTCTGAACCTCAGATGGAAATAAGGTAAGGCAGAAAAGACCAAGCCTCTGAGAGGCTGATAGGTTCAATTTAATGTCACAATAAACTTACACATCTTTAAAAAACAAATAAATGAAAAGCACAAAAGTGATAAAAAGACACTAATTCATCATCAATTCAGGACAGTCATGCTGATAAAAAAAACTCATTGTAAGGGAGCAGTGATGTGTGAGGGGCAGAGTAGGCAAAGGACTAACAGGGACATGTGTACTGTTCAAAAAGTGTTTTTTATTTTATCCACAAATATGAAAAACAATCATATCAAAAAACAAAGAAAATAAGTTGTTCTAAGAAATAAGTGGGCTCCTAAAGGAGCTAGCAAAACCCCCCAAAACAAACCACAATGCATAACAGACTGTAAAAGAAACAGCCTTAATAATAGAATAGTATGTAGCTAAATAAAATAGAATTCATCATCAATATACTTTGAGGTTGTATTATATTTTACAGGGCCCACCAGGGGAAGCACCAGAACTCACTTAAATTCTGTTTCCATGGCACCAACATAACGCCACTGCAGCCACCTCAAGGTTCTTTGTGTTGTAATGTAAAGATCCTGCAATGTTAGATAATGAGACAATCCTTTACGAGCAGCACTCGCCATGGTGGGAAGGAAAAACAATTTTTTATTAGGAAGAAACCTCTGGCAGAACCAGGCTTAGGGAGGGAGCAGCCATCTTCACAACTAGTTGGGGGCCGAGGGGGAAGAAAATACAAAAAATGAGACACAGATAGACAAGAACACAATGCAAACTGTGAGGCAGAGTGAATAACATGCAGTACTAGCACATAAAGACATGGGGAGTAGAGAAGAAGTGCGTAGTACATGATGGCAAGTCCTCCAGCAGCCTATCTAATCGGTGGTCAGAGTCACTTAATTCAGCTGTAACTATAAATTTTATCAAAAGGAAACCTAAGGAATCTGGTTCCACAGAAGAACTGAAGATTCTTGCTTTTGGAAACTCTAGGAAGCACGAAGTAAGCCCACAGTCTGAGAGCAATGTGCTCCATTGGAATAATATAGTACAGTGAGATGGTTAAGATAGATGAAATACAGGAATGGGGTCTAATACTGACGTCAGTAGGAGAGAAGCAGTCTTAAGTAATTTTTTTTTCTCTAGTTGTTATAAGTTTATTAGCAAGAAATTCAACAACAGTTTTTAAACTGGTCAATGAAAATACACCAACCGTTTAGCCTTTGAGCCATTCCAGATATACTCCACTGCTCTTTAGATGCTCTCCACTTTAAATGATTGGCTGGATTTTCTTCTAAACCATATTGAGACACGCCCCTCTTCTTCTGTTTGTAGTTTCACTTCATATTTAGTGTTGAGAAACATTCTTTTACAAGATATGTGCTGTTGTGCCTCTGCAAATATTTCTGTGCAACTTTTAGAGTAATTGAGACACCTTTCTATTCAGGTTAGCTGACAGTGTGACAACTTAGTACTACATCAGTGCATTTTGCCCATGGACTGTTTATAGAATATGGGCACAGCTTAAAAGTGAAGCCAGTTTGCAGTGCTGGTTAGACCAATCCTGGCGTTCACCAGTGCTGCCCCTGAGCCTTTTCAAAGTCCCGTGTCACCTCATTCTCAAGGTATCACGTTCACAAAACTTGCATATCAATGCTTCCTGCGACAATAGCCTTTTAAGGCTGAGGGACAAAAATGACGGTTCACTATTCTTCTTATGACCAGCAGGGTGTGACTCATGATTGTAAAATGAAGTCCTCTTGTGGCAAAGTCCATGGTCTCCTTGGCTCTATGACCTCAGTAAACATTTTGCTCTGTTGCCAGTTCATATCTCATTTAATCATTTTGTTAATTTTAAGAATTTCAGCCCCTGTTATAGTCAAAAGGAATCTTTAATATGTAGTCTATCTGTCATGACCTATGAGAGTATAAGATTGCAACAAGATAGAAGTTGAGGGAACTGTAGGATGAAGGTGGCCTGAATTAGAGTTTTAAGATTTTACATATTTGTGAAGTCTTTTAGGTTTTTTTTTTTCAATTATGCACTCTAGACTCCTTATCAGTTGCTCCTTTTGCAATGCTCTGTTATATGGTTATATATTATATGGCAAAAGATTAAAAGTACAAATAAACTGCTGTTTTAAAAAGAGGATCAGATCTGACAAATGTGATTTTTCAAATCTCTGAATTCTCATCTATATTTAGATTATCGGATCAAAAGACCAACATATATGTTCTAATAAAGTTCTAAGAAAGATGAAATACAGTTTCAATAACCTGTCAAGGCTTTCATTCCAAATTTGCTCCAAGACTCGTTTCAGGTGCTCTCAAATGGAAACCCTGACATAACCAACTGGTTTTGTTTCATTTTGTCTTTAAATCCATATTAAGACTCCAACCCTCTTCCTATGCTTGAAGTTTCACATCAATCAGCATTTCATTTCACAGTCTGATGCATTCTTCTCAAGTCTGGATTCAAAACACCAAGATGGTGACGGGAATCCACTAAGCTCAACGATTCAAATTAGGACTTTAGTGACCAAAGGTTAGTCACTTAGCCCGTCGTTGTCCTAGCACTTTACATCTACAGTGAAACATGGAAATGAGTGGTTCAGACTCCTCTTTATTTAATTCAAATCACTATTTTGTTTTGTTTTTACAATATTCAAATGTCTTTCTTCCACTTATAGTATCCATGTGTTCTGAGGGTGTAATAAACACGTCAAGGAAACACACGAATCACTCATGTCAAGAAAATATAAGTTTGTTTCAGCTGCAGTTTCTGACAATTTACAATTCATCATGTACTACAACAGGACAGACTACCAATGGGTGCACTAAGCCTTACTCCTAATAATCAGAAACAGTGATAGCATTGACATGACAGATGGCAGTGACCTGGTTTAAATAATAGTCCTGCATTATTAAAATGTTTGTTTTGGTGGTACAGTCTAAAAATTAAAACTGACATTTACTTAAAATTTTTGATGCAATATTTTTATACTCAAAAATATTGAGAAGATTGGAAAGCAGTCAAATCTCTTAAATATACTAGTTACTAAAGCTTAAACAAATTAATTTGAAATGAATAACTGTAATTGGCACAGTAACATAAAAAATAAGTAAATATAACTGAAAAAATTGAGTAGATAAGACTGAAATGCTTGGTAGATGTAACTGAAAACAAGATGGTCATTTAATATAAACATTTTTATATCCATTTACTTAACTGAACTTAATCAAAATTGGAATAAAATTAAATATGAATTTTATTGTATTTCTTTCTTTTCTTTTCTTTTTTGCCTGTCCCATTTGGTTCTTTAGCCATCAGAATTGTTGTCTGAAGACCAACAAGGATACCCAATGGATTTACTTTGCCAAATGGATCATATTGGTCCATTTGATCGACCTTTGTTGTTATTATTTATTTTATTTTATTTTCAGTTGTTACAGACAGGACAGACATGACTGAGGGATAAGAAAGGGAGAAAGAAAGTTGAAGGAAAAGAAAAACAGAAGGGAAGAGGGACAGTGAGAAAGGGCACTTAAAATCTCCTGGATCACCTGTTGAGAGAAAAAGAAGAGAAAACAAGCAAAAAAACCAGAGCAACATACTAAACACAACACCATCGCATTAATCCAGCTAAGTGTAAACAGCAGTAAATACTAAATATTGAATGTTGTGGTGCAGCAAGCAGGACCGACAGCGCACAATGTGCTTGGAAATAGCAGCCAATAAAGGTGTAGCCTATGTCTATGAACAGTGAACACCCGTGTGCACACCCGTGTGGATCAGCGCGCCTGTATTCAAAAGGTTTCCCCATGTAACGATCTGCTAGAGGATGTAGCAGATCGTTACATGATGTAGAGAGACATCCAGAGGCCCCAGAGTGTGAGAGCCCAAGGAGGACCACCGGAGGGGCATCCGTGCCACCCTCCTGGGAAGAGCCGAGGAGAGCCCCAGATGAGGGGTCACCCAGTAGCCACGGAGCAGAAGCCAGAGGGGCTGCACTGGCGTGCCCGCCGGCTCTGCCGGCAGCCAGCTGTGCCAGAGTGAACCGAGCCGCAGGCCCATGAATTTTATTGTATTTCACTGGTAGTTCTAAGTGTGTGTTTCATAATACATGTATGAAAAATGACCACGTGTTCTGTCCTCACTAGATGTGGGCTTGACTTATATTATCCTGTTTGACAGACAGTGAACAGAATGAGAAGAAAATGCTTTCTACTCAGATTCTTCTTTACTTTGATTTGCATCTCCAGTTTACAATGCCATGTTACTTTGAGTTTCATATACATGGTACCTTTTATCCATTTTCTTTGTCTCTCCTTTCTCTTTTTCTTTTTGTAAAACTAAATAAGCACAAAGCAGATAATTATCTTCTCAATCAGTGAACACACATAATGTACTAATTAAGACTTAGTTTTAATGACAACCAGCAACAACATAAATCTTAATGTTGCCTAATTTAAACATAAACATCACCTTCAGTAAACTAGCATTATTGCTCATAGCAAGTTTGCAAACACATGCTAATATATAGTTGCTAGCACACAAACAGCTATACAAATGAGTAATAGGCACACAGCTGAAACAGTTACTCAGTATACTCACATTACACATGCATCACAATTTAAATAGGTAAGATTATGATAGGTAACGGGAACTTACAGGCATGCGTGGGCAAAAGTTTCACCTCCACTGCACACTTGAAGCAAACTAGCTGGGCATAACAAACTTCCCAAGTACCAACTGAGGCCACAAGAGGGTGCCAAATCATACGAAACAAAAGCATATTATTCAAGCTATGACAACACGCAATAACTCCAAACAACCAAGCACTTAAAGAAAAGAGCCATTTCCCTGTTAGCTCAAAGCCTTTCCTACTTGAAGTATAATGGCAAACAAGGAAAACAAACACAAATGCTCAGATTATAAAATAAAATTTAAAAAACAATGAAAAAGGCTCATGGTTTGTCTTGATGCATTCTCAATCATCCAGATAAGTAAATCTCCAAATGTTGATTCTGTTCATCTGGACGTAGCGTTGTCAGTGGGAGAAACGTTTCATCACTCATCCAAGTGACTTCTTCAGTCTCAGCTGACTGCAGGATCCCCCAGTCTTATAAGGGTACATTTGCATAATGACTGAAACCACCCCAAGGATCGGGTCCCCCAACACAAACAGAGTAACATAGCGTACACTGTTAAGTGCCAGGAGGATTGCCAGAATTTATACATTGGGGAAACCAAACAACCTCTGGCGAAGCGGATGGCACAACACAGAAGAGCAACCTCGTCGGGCCAGGACTCTGCAGTCTATTTACACCTACAGGCCAGTGGACACTCTGTCAATGATGAGGATGTACACATCCTGGACAGGGAGGAACGCTGGTTTGAGCGTGGATACCATCTCTGAATCGAGGAGGGGGCCTAAGGGTACATCTTTTGCCATCTTACAATGCTGTGATTGCAGCCATTCCCCAACTCTCTGTGAATGGTACTCATGGCCATTGATCAGTGTTCTTTGATCAGTGGTTGTTGAGAATTTGCATAATTATGATGAAGGAACTGACCTCCCAGCCCACTGTTCCTTCAGTGAGCTGGTTTCAGTCATTATGCAGATGAACAGAATCAACCTTTGGAGAGCTCGTGATTTGTACTCCATCCTGCAGTTAATTACACAAGAACTGTCATGATGCAAGAACAAGCTTAGAGCCTTCCTCAGGCTAATGACCTATATGAAAAACATCTTTCAGGTTATGGTTATTTTTTCGAACAATTCCCTTTGGTTTTTGACACATTTGAGATTTTGTTGGTTTTTTATAATGGAAATGTCATTACATCAAGGCAATGCATTAATTAAACCTTTTGATATCCATCTAAGAAGTCCAACTATGAAATGTAGTCATCTACAATACACAGAAGTGATATTTCAGCCTCTGAACCTTGCCTGAAACGTTTGAAGGGTCCAGCTCCAGGAACCCTTTTTGAAATACCTCAAAGCAATATTTGAGATTTTTGGGGTACTTCAGATCCAAAGTATAAGCTAGTCCCCACAGATAGCAACAGGCTCTGCTGAGATCCCCAAGACTAGTATGACTGACCCATCTTGGTTCTCCAACAAGTAAATCTTCATCACCTCCTCAGCAAAAGCCTCTTCAACACAGACATAATCAGCATCCTCCTGTAGACATAACACAGAACTAGAGTAAGCGTACTTTTATGTCACATATTTTAAGACATGGACACAAAAAGGCTGTTTTCACATGAAATCTGAAGCTACAAATTTTAACACTGAGATCTGCAATTTTAGGTAACTTTAAGTTAGTTTTTCCACTGGATAAATGGTCTCTCAGTGTGAAAGAATATGGGGGGAGAAGTTGTTGTGGAATGGGTAGGGGGCTTTCAGCAGAGATACACACCATGATACAAAAAGTTATTTGATGTTTCCTTTATAGCTGGTGAAGGTTCTCAGTCATCCAGGTCATGGTAATCCTAGTAGGTTTGAGTGAAGGAAACTGGACTCAATTCAGAATTGACAAAGCTCCTCAGAGGAGAGGCGAAACATCTTCAAGGAAGTAAAGAAGTCTGGTTTTCTACCAGGAAATGTTAATGCTGCAGTGATGACATTTTTACATCTGTTATGTTTTTAAACATATCCACAACATTGATGTGCAAGTCTTAAGCAACATGGAGATTGGTAGTGCAATAACTCTTTGTCTTTTTCTCTATGATTCAATGTGTCTGACCCACTGATCTTTGGACTATTGTATTTGGGGGCTGGGTGGAGAATCTCAGCAAAAAAATTCCATTACTCATGCTTACATCCAACCCTTCAGTGTCTTGAAAACAGCAATAAATTAAACAAAAAACAAACAAACAAACAAACAAAAAAACCAGCACTACTTCCGGCAATCAAATTTTTATTTATTGCATATGGACCCATTACCCACAATATAAAACTTTAAAAATCCCTGAAAGTGACTTACAGCACCAACCTTGAAGTCTTTGATTAGGGCCTTTGCATCTTCTCCCAGATGGTCAATGAGACAACTAGGGATGGGTATCGTTTAGGTTTTATCCGATACCGGTGCCAAACCGGTACTTTTGAAACGGTGCCGGTGCTTAAACGGTGCTCAAACCGGTCCAAAAAAAATTGGTCCAAAAACCTCTCATGTTCAGCTTTTTTTTTTGTAAAAAGATAACAATGTTAGCCTTTTCTGCAGCTATAGGGCATATATGGTATCACTCTTGGCTGGAAGCAGTGCTTAAACAATGGAAAAAACACAAACTTTGTCCAAAAACCTCTCATGTTTAGCTGTTTTTTTTGTAAAAAGATAACGTTAGTGTTACCCAGTTCCTAAAATCATCACAAACAAAAGAGAAGAAAAAGTAAAACATTTAATGTTCATTGTTTCTGTTCTTTTACTGTGCCTGTTAATGAAAGTGAAACGAGATCAATACATTTGTTTAAACATAAAAGGGACACAGATTTATATATGATATGCTCTGGTCAAACAAGGGTTAAGTTTTCTCAGAAGGTTGATGAGCTCTGATGAGAGCCTATTGTTTTACTCCACTCCTCGCATGTCAGCCAATCGGTGAAGCTCTATGCAGCTCTTGTCCCTCCTTAGTGCCAGCTCCCAAGTTTGCAGTCTCTTGCTTCTCAGCCGAACAGAGCAGGCGGACTAAAACTTTGTTATCGGTAAGCTGGAGAAATTAACATCTAACGAGTTAAAAAATTACCATCTAAACTGATATTTTTCACAAAATATGGTTTTGCACTTGTTGTCGTAGAGGGCAGAGCGAAACCGGAAGGTTTACTGAGCTGTGGCTTCACGTAAACGCTGAGCATACACTCGACGGCGGTAAGCTAAATGTGGCTAATCAGACACGTGATGTGTGGAGTGTGGGTACAGTTGTTGGATGTCTCTGAAACGCACTGTTGTTATGCTAGTTATATCGTTAACTAAGTCATTTAACATGTGAAACGCTGTAAATGGTTAAAGCAGTTAAAAATAACTTTATGAGAGATAATTGTAAGCAGATTTTATGCTGCTTCCTGTTTAATTTTGATGTCAATCAGTTGTCTTACAATACTCAGTATTGAATACTTGGAGGTAATTTTTAGTGTATTTCCACTTGTACTAGTAGGCCTATGGTACAAGCAGGATTAAGCACGTCTATTTTTATACTCCTATTTGTGGACTGAGTCCTTGTGTTTACATGCTATTGAACCTGATTGTTTGCACTTTGTTCAATTTCTGATAAGCATTTGCATATTATTCCATTTCTTAAAAGGGGTAATATACTTATTTATTTGTGATTAGATATATATGTACAGTGAGTTTATTCTGATGAATGTAATTAATGTTTTACAATGAAAGTGAATTATATGGTGACAGGTTACAGCTGTGAATTTTGGATATTGATACTTTGAAACTTGATATTTTAATGTTGTACAACATGATTGAACTGATGATGATTGAATTGATGATAGCTGATCTGAATAGTGGTTACTGCACTGTGACACTACTTTAGTTTAATTTGTGAGAGTTATTCCTAAATTGTTCGTGACATATATTTGACCATTGTTTATAGGTCAGGTTTTTTATATGGGACGAATCCAAGACCAGGTCAGCGATTCCAGAACCCAGAGTGTTCCAGTGTTCACTGGATGGCGAGCCAACCCAAGATCCTAGGAGACGATATACATACACACGCACACTCATTTGCACATTGATGGACTACAATCTTCTACTGTACAAGTAGTACGGTAGGATAGACAATCACACACACTCTTACCATTGGACGGACTCTATTGCAATACACCCGTTTGTCATGGGCCCCACCGGTACCATTCGGACTTAAAAAAGACTAATACTTTTACTTGTGCACAATTTTATTTTATTCTATTGTTTTGCTACTTTGGGGGAAATTTTTATACTGGAAGTTCTGTTAAAACCTGTTGAAATACTGTGTTGTTTACAAATTTCTTTTACAAGGCTTAAAATCACTAAAGTACTTTTAAGCCACGCAAATGTGTTTTGTCTGGTTTCTCTGCCATTCATATACCAGAGCTCTAAGAGTCGTTCTTTATCTTCTGATACTAGCCCAAATTACTCATTACCTTGGTAACTATCCATTGGTACTTTATATAAATCCAGGTAAGTGCTACATTAGCCTTTTCTGCAGCTATAGGGCATATATGGCATCACTCTTGGCTGGAAGCAGTGCTTAAACAATGGAAAAAACACAAACTTTGTCCAAAAACCTCTCATGTTTAACTGTTTCCCACTTTTTCTTTGGTCATTTTAGCCATTTTGGCCAGGGTGAAGGGAGTATCTGCCATCAAACAAGAAGACAGCCGCATGTAACTACGACGGTGTTTGCTAGTTCACCTTACATGCATTAATGTAATAATGTGGTTAGCGTACTCAACGTTAATTACACACGAACAACATGAAGCTACTCACGCAGAGGAGAACGGCTGCTGCTGCCATCATCATCCGTCATCATTTCTGCTACGCTGACAGGGCTAGGGGCCAGGACTCTCCTCTTTGGGTTTTCGGGGGATGTTGCTAAACCCGCAGTAGATGTGCACGGTGTGAGGTCTCGCTGCAAGCTATCAAACACGGCGCATTTCTCGGCTTAAAAAAAAACGCTATGCGTCGCCAGGTGTTTTATCACATTTGAGGTGTTACCTCCTTTGACAGTATCACAGTATCAGCTTAAAGCACTTGTTGCAGGCTGCTGAGTTTGCATCTTTTGCTGTGAAGTACAGCCAGACTTTTGATCGCTTCGCCTTGGGCATTTTTAATCTGTAGCTCTGCTCTAAAAGAACGTACGTACCTGGCCCCGCCTACTATCCTCGGAAACGTAAAATGATTGGCTAGAATTGGCTCAGGAAAAAAAAGTACCGAAATAAAGCACCGAAATGTGCGCTGCTTTTCGGTCTGGTTACTACCGTTTATGTCAGAACACCGGTACCCATCCCTAGAGACAACTGATGTTTTCTCAATGGGAAAACACAAATTCGTACCTTTTTAGTAAAATAGGCAAGACTGAACATTGAAACATCTTTTTGCTTTTCTGTAAAAAGTAGATTCCAAAATAGAAATATAAAAAATCTGGCACATTCCACAGAAGAACAAGAGTAAGCCACTATAGATTAACAAATACTAATGTTTAAATATCAAGATGTAAATGATTTAGGAGTAATTCCAAAGAAGAGGAAGACATAAAGGTAAACTGGAACACTGAACAACTAGTCAATGAAGTTTCCAAATCAACATACAATAAAAGAGGAGAGCGTCCAACTGGAAAAAAATGTCTGATTAGGATTTAGAAATGTCTAAAGTAACCAGAGATCTTTCACAAAAGAAAAATGTAAATACGACAAATTGAATTGTTCTTAAGGCAGGGTTAGAAAGACTTTATAGATGGGATATGTGACTTTTATTACCTGAAGTAAAATATTTATCTTTGCCCAATGTCATTGTCCTGCAACATACTTTTTGGCTTATTGTTGCATCAATTGTGCTTTTGCAAGCGGAGACGCGCAAACTGTCATTCAGAATGCTTACATCTGTTTGGTTTTTATACTGAAGAGACAATGTAAGCACTACTGAAGGAATGATCACAACTTTAACTGTACCCCTATTCCTAATTTGTTTGGTAGAGTGAAGTGCAGAGAAATAACCCCATCCAAGTAATGCAGTGTGAAATCTTCAATTATTACAAACAGTTTTTGTTATGCAGCAGTTAGCACAGCACATATAATTAAATTCAGTTAATGTGTCCTAAATGAGCAGATTCTCAGATATTTGCTGGTGTAACTTATTTTAAATGTGATTTTTAATAACATGTTTCTAAATCTTTGATGGTTTCTCTTCAGAAGCAATCAAAGATTTAGAAAAGATACATTTTTTAAATTTTACATATTTCATGCAGTTGTTTTTGTAGTTGCGTAATATACTACATATACTTACAAATGGTTGTCAAGAGTGAAACACCTGTTGAAAATGGCCCATTTGTATCAAACATTGTGTTTGCTAATATCCTGGTAGCTTTGGAAAAGCTGGTTGAGATGGAGAGCTCATGTCCTTGTAAAGTGTTAAGGTTCAAAAGTTGGAGAAAAGGAGTACGGAGGGCTCACAAGCAAATAACAACTCTGGTCCGGAAGATGTGGTCAAAGCAAAGATTTATTGATTACACGCGTGGAGTCCGAAGCTGGGCAAAGTCAGCAATCGAACTGAACTCACGATGATTAAACAAAGGTTTTATATGGGTACAATAACAAAGCCCCCCTCTTTTGCAAAAATAGACAAAGTACAGCTTACATCACTTAAACCACAAAATGTTCCTGCTAACTTTAACATAGTTTTACAGAACATCACGTCTCATCTCCATCCCGGTGTCGCCCCACGTACGCTTCCTTATCTTCCTGTAGATCAGGTATACTTCCTGTAAGCCTCTGACAATCCGCCGGCACAATTTGCAATTGCAGCAAAAACACATCTTGACTTCTTACCTACCAAAATAGATCTGTTATGGTGTGTGTGTGTGTATGTGAGAGTGTGTGTATGTGTGGGTGCCTGCTGTGTAGGCTATGTATGTGTCATGACCCCCGTCTGCACCTTTGCTAACCTCACACTGCTCGTCTTAGCCAGACATCGGGCCTGTGCACCTACACAGCTGAACTCTGTGTGATCTCTAGGGTAAATGTCACACTCGAACCATTAAGGAAACTTACTCAAACTGAACTGAAACTTAAAACTTACTCAACAGACATAAGGTATAAATGATAAAAACTTAAATCTTAACTTTAAAGAATATAAGTAATAAAAGATAAAAATCACTCCAGGCGTCTGTAAGCAGGTGTGTTGCCATTCCTTTCAGAGCTCCTGTCCTCCTCACCGTGTATTGGCTGATCCTTAACGTCTGCCAAGAGTTTCTGACCTTCACTTGACCAGGAGCCACAGCTCTTTAATAAGCTCAAATGCAATCATGTGTAAAAGATTAAAATCATTTTCATAACAAAAGTTCTCTCTTCTCAGATGTACCAATATGTTTGCTCGTCTCTACTACAGTTCAATCATTGAAAATTACACTGATCAGCATGCTTTGTGGAAATTACAGATTACATCATGGCAAAAGCATTTTCCAGACCTCTCACTCCCCCTGTTGACCTCTGACTGACCAGAGGTCACCATACTTTCAGGTGCCTCACTCCTCGTCCCACACAGCGACTCCCATGTCCCTCAAAGGCATCATGGGTATGTGGGCTTCTGCTCCCGAATCCACTGCCTTCGTGATCACCTTTTCTAACAGAGCTCGGGCACAAGGAATGAGACAACAGCCACAGGTCACCAAAATACCCACCAACACAGCTAATGAAAGCATAATGGGAAGTACAAACCCTTTCCACTGT
The DNA here is from genome assembly GCF_001858045.2 of Oreochromis niloticus. Lineage (NCBI taxonomy): Eukaryota > Metazoa > Chordata > Actinopteri > Cichliformes > Cichlidae > Oreochromis > Oreochromis niloticus. The sequence goes on from NC_031978.2 coordinate 5,602,729, forward strand.
CCGAAGACCGAGGTCATCCAGCCCTCCAGCGGATTCTCAATTCCCGAATGTTCGTGCATGGTCTTAGAGAGCGTTTTCAGCCCCTCTAAAGCTCGAGTGACTGACCCGTCTGGAGCCGTGTTATTAGGAATAAAAGTACAGCATTGATCACCGAACATCGCACATACACCGCCTCGTTCTGCTAACAGCATGTCTAAAGCCATTCTATTCTGCACCCCCATCAACGAGGTCGGACCCACTTGCTCCACTAGCCCTTCCATCCCATCTCGAGTAAGGTTAGAGAGTCTCAGCAGATTATAGTGAACATAATTAATCCTATCCACATTCTTGTTAGGGGTCACAGGAAAGAGAGCAGCGATTATTGGAATATTTTCAAACCCGGCAGCTATTTGATCTGCAAGCTTATACTCATTTGGAACTCCCCTGGGCACCCCTATTGAGTCTATCCAGGTCGGCGAGTCCATCCTAGGATCATAAGCATGTGTTCCCTCAGCCCCTCTTTTTCCCAGAACGTGTCTCTTGCGCCTAGCTGTCAGTGTGCGTGTGTCGTGCTTTGGGAATGCCTTCACCCGGTTTCCTATTAACATAAGTGGCGCACCTAGCCTCACCATTGCGCACGTCCCCACGCTTCCCAGAGGAACACGAGCCAAAAGAGTTTTATGTCCGCAATAATAATAAAGCCCACTTCTAGCCCAGGTCCCAATCAAAGTGTTTGCATGACTTACATTGTTTGTGGTTCTCCCCGTTTTGGTAACCGAACACCAACTTGGGTCAATTTCTCCCACCTCATATTTCACGTGATCTGTGGAGAACTTAAAACACGTATAATTATCTTTTTTCGGCATAAATGGTCCCGCCTTCGTATATTTATCGGTTGGGGGAAATAAACTGGACAACACCGTGCAGTTTCCAGTGCTCACCACTCCTCTGGTCAGTTGCAGCATACAGTCATAGCCCCACTTATCCTCTGGATGTAGTGGTGCTGGTTCTGTGAACAAACGTGGTCTAGCCGACGCACAAGCCACACAATTTGACACCTGCTGTTCCTCGGCATTTAATGCCATCCAGTCCAGCCACAGGTTACTGTCACTGAACCCGGTGGCGCGTTCTATCAAATCCTTTGGTTTTAACCTCGTATAATCTACCGTGAGGACTCGCCTGGCTTTTGGTTCCCGTTCCTCTGGTGCTGCGGTAGACGACACGTTTTCTACTGGCTTGGGTTTTGGGTTGACAAGATTTATCCTAATTACCCCTGTCGGATCTGTTCCCACCATATCTATCCCGATTACCAGATAAAACACACCTCCCGGACTTTCTGACCTAGGGAGAGCATTCCAAGGACCCAGGGAAAGAGTAATGGGGTTCTGAGAAGTGGAAAAATCCCTCTGTATTGCTATCCCTTTTAACCCTTCCGGCACTTGCGGCTGCCACCCCACTCCGGTCCATCCTACCACATTCCCCCAACCAGGAATACACCACTGCCCTGCAGTATAAGACCCCAGGACAGCGTGACTTCCCCGACTGGAGTGAGGGCTCCCTCCCCGTGTGCATATGGCAGGGTGACTACAAATCCACACATCATATCCCCTCCAGCTGCTATTTACCCCTTCGCAATCTATCACTTCACATAAGTCAAACGTATACGCACTTGTGGACCCTTTAACGTAGTCCAACTCTAGCCCCTTATATCTGCTGAGACACCCATCCTTTCTACCCGAGATTTCACGCTTTGTTCTCACCCTTGGCCCCGTTTCGGCGAACGATCCCCCTTGTGGTGCTGGAGTGGGCTGGCCTCCGGGTCCGGACAGTTCGCTTGGGTTTTTCTGCAAAGTATAAACGAGCAAACATACGGCCATAATTAATATCATCACAGACATCAAACTCACAATAACAAGTAATATTTTAATTTGTGCCCTCTCCTCATGAGGGTCTAATTCACGGCGTGGCATTTTTCAACGTGTATTTAATGATTAAAAATAAAAGAATACAAAGCGTGATTTTTCTGAGTCTCTTTGCTGCTTGCTTTTTCTCTTTTTCAGCTACCCTTCTCCGGCCACTCAGTTTGTGGTTGCTCCTTTCTGTAGGCGCGGCGACCTCCTCCTCAGCGGTTCTTCTTGCTTCGGCCTTTCGGGTAGACTACCGATCGGCCCGTTGCACGGGGAGAGGATTTATTTTGCCTCTTAGATTTGTTGCTCCCCGTGTCCGGTGGCGCCGGGTCCTCGTCCACTAGGCTCTCGTCTGCTGCCGCACACTGCGTCCAATGGAACCAGGTGTCGCCTTTCCCTTTCAGCTGGACCGCTGTAGCCGTCCGCCCTGTCACCTCGTATGGACCTGTCCACCTGGGTTCCTTCCACTTGCGTTTGATGACCTTTAGCCACACCGCCTTGGCGTCAGGGACCTCTCCTTTCTCTCTGGGGTTCTCACACGTCACCTGTTTTGTGAAACTGGACACAAGGGCTTTCAACTCGTTAAAATATTCAGCATGAGACCTGTTCCTTTTCTGGGGCTGCTCCGCCGAGACCACTGTCCAAGGGGCTGGAAACTGTCTCCCGGTCAGCAGCTCGTACGGGGTAAAGCCTGTTGACTGATTCACAGAACATCGTATGGTCATCAAAGCAATGGGGAGTGCAGCTACCCAACTTAACCCTGTTTGTGCGCATATTTTAGCCATCTTATTTTTAAGTTCAGATTCATTCTTTCTACTTTTCCCTGAGACTGGGGATGATACACTGTCCCAAATTTATGCTGCACTCCCAACATTCTCTCTACTTCTTGCAGATCCTGGTTTTTAAAGTGTGTGCCATTATCTGATCTAATCCTTCGGGGAAACCCGTGTCGCGGAATGTAATGGTTAATCAAACACTTTATTACACTCTTTGCGTCTTCCTTCCGGGTTGGCCAAGCCTCGGGCCAGCCGGTCAAGGCATCAACACACACCAACAAATACCTCACACCACCGGGACCTGTCTCAATCATGTCAGTGAAATCAATAACAATCTCCTCTCCTGGTCTCTCAGGGATCAAAAACTTACCCGGCTCTGGTTTCACTGCTGGTTTGGGATTGTGTGCTCCACAGATTAAACATGTTCTGGCCTTCTCCTGTACCATGTTCCTTAATTCCGGGTGCCACCATCGACACAAGTTTTTCTCCATCTGTTTTATACCCACGTGGCCCAGTCCATGAGCTTCACTTACCTTCTGCTTTGCCATTTTAGTCGTCAAAACTGGACGCCCGTCCGGGCTCCTCCACAGGCCTTCCTCCTGCCAGGCTCCTCTAGCCTGCCACACCCCCTTTTCCTCTGGGGATGCTTCCTTCTGAGCCTGTCTGACCTCCTCCCAGGTGTTGGTGCTCCCCTCTTCTTCTGCCGTTACCTGCACCATTTGTCTCTGTCCTTTGTAGCCTGCGGCCTTTTTTGCAGCTTCATCCGCTGTCCGGTTTCCTCTTGCCACCGGATTGTCTCCCTGTGAATGTCCTTTGCATTTTACAATACTCACCTCATCTGGATCTTCTAGGGCTTTCTCCAGTTCCTCCATTTCCTTCTTGTGGCAAATCGGTGCGTTGGTTGCAGTTCTGTATCCAGCTCTCTTCCACTGAGCCAGCTCCACCTGTGCGGCTCCAAACGCATATGCTGAGTCAGTGTAAATGTTCACTTTCAGGTTCTTGGCCAACCGCAGCGCTCGGATCAGGGCTATCACTTCAGCTCTCTGGGCTGACTGCTGTCCCTCAATCCTTCCTGCCTCTATTACCTGATACTCCTGCCCTACTCTGCGAACTACAGCATACCCTGCTTTAAGTCCTTCTTCATCTCTGTGGCAGCATCCATCTGTGAACCACTCCTCTGCTCCTGCTATGGGTTCCGCTTTTAGATCCTTTCTCACTTTCTCTTCAACCTGGGCTTTCTTCACGCAATCATGTGGTTCCCCTGACCCCATTAAATCTGCCATATTAATGCCTTCATGTGTGAATGTCAGGTTAGGTGCATCTAAAACTTTGCTCAACCTCTGTTGTTTCAGTGGGGTCATTGTGAACGCCTGTGAGTTCACATAAGCCACTACACTGTGTGTGGTGAGCACTTTCAGTGGGTGTTCCCTTACTATGTGTGCTGTTTTCTGGATGATTTTTGCGACCCCTGCTGCGTGTCGTGTGCATGTTGGATGTCTTGCTTCTATTGGGCCCAGTTTTATGCTAACATACATGAGCACATCTCTACTCCCCCCTTTTTTCTGAAACAATACACCATTTACAATGTCATTTGTTTCAGAAACATCCAGGTAGAATGGTTCATCGTAATTTGGCGTGGCCAAATCAGTGGCCCTCGACAAATCCTGCTTCAGTGAAATGAACGCGGACTCTGTGGCCGGTGTCCAAGACAACTCAGCCCTCAGGTTTCGAGCGCCGACTTTCTTAATCAGGTCCCTTAAAGGGGCGGTTTTACCTGCGTAGTTTGGAATGAACTGTCTGCTGTAACCTGTCAAACCTAGAAAAGAAAGCAATTCTTTCACCGTTCGTGCTTTGGGATGTGTGAGAATTTGGTCTCTGTGTGTGCTCATTAACCCCACAGATTTGTGTGCAATCACCCGGCCCAGAAAAGTTACCTCCGGTCGGACCAGCTGCAGTTTTTCTTTACTGACCTTGAAGCCGCATTCTGCCAGTCGATTCAACACTGCGAGCGAGGCTGCCGTACACGCCGCCACGGAAGGAGCTGCAATTAGGAGGTCATCAACATACTGGATTAGTGTGCAGCCCTCAGGCAGTTGACATGGTGACAGGGCTTCTTTCAGCACCTGATTGAAAATGCCTGGGGACAGTGCAAAGCCCTGTGGCAACCGTGTATATCTGAACTGTCTGCCTCTGTATGTAAATGAAAAAATGTCTCTGAGTGACTCGTGCAGTGGAAGACAAAAGAAGGCATTAGCCAAATCAATACAAGTGAACCATTTCTGGTCCCATGTAATTGCAGTGAGAGCTGTGTATGGGTTAGGCACAGGAACAGTTTCAGTACGTAGTATGGCATTAATAGCTCTCAAATCATGTGCCATCCTGTATTTCCCCGTGCCCTGTTTTTCAACTGGTAAAATAGGCGTATTCCAGTATGAGTGTGATGGTTCTAACACCCCTACCTGCAACAGCCCTTCAATGGTTTCTGCAATACCTGCGTCAGCCTCTGGTTTGTGCCTGTACTGTGGTTTATTGATGGGTGCATCCGACTTCAGCTCGAAAAGAACAGGTGAACAGGAAGCTAAACCCACATCAGTTGGCCCTCTGGACCACAACGTGTCAGGCAGTTTGGGGAGTTCAGCCACCGCGTCTGGATGATCTGTTTTCTCTCTGCCATGTGTTCTGGAAATTTCTTTGTGTTCTAAAATCACAGCATCGTTAGACCAACAAAGTATACGATAAATTTTACATTTAGGAGCATACCAAACATTTGGAATTTGCGTACCTTGCCACCAAGAGTTGTCCAGCGCCCGCTTGACCATTGGCCCTAGTTCTCGTGCCTCATGACCAACATGGACCGCCAAAGTAATGTGAGGGGCTGAATCCTCTCCCACATTGTACCAGGGCAATTGTTCATCCGTTAATTTGACAGCCGCGGCGACACCTTCTGGTCCAATGTAAATATTGTGTGTTTTTACATTCCAAGTTTCTCCCTCTAGATCACTCTCAAATTGTTCCCTATAGGTGTCGTCTTCTTCCTTATCATAAAAAAGGGTGACGTGGTAAGGATCTCTAGGCTCAGAGTAGACGGCCAAGCTCATTATCCAGGGTCTCCATTGCTGGTATGTTCTCAGAATGCCTTCCTCCACCAGTCGTCCCCAGTATATTTCTGCTGTGGACTGCTCAGGGTCTCTGACCAGATATTGAGTCTTTGAAGGCGATCCCAGGCACGGGAATTCTTTTCCTCCTGGCAGAGAGACCGTCAGGCCGTCTGCCGAACACATAATAGTTGCTCCCAGTTTCACAAGCAGATCCCTGCCCATGAGATTTACAGGCACCTGTGGTGACACCACATATTGGTGTTTCAAAGTCTGTTTTCCCAGCTGCGTCAAAGCTGGATCAGTCAGTGGCAGAGTCATCGGAATCCCGGAGAAACCCACAACACTGACTGTGCTATTTGAAAGCGTTGCACAGTCAGGGGTGTCTCTCTATGTAGAATAAGTTGCTCCAGTGTCCACCAGGAAGGGTAGTTCTGTACCTTCCACGGTCATCGACAGCATGGGTTCTGCCGCACCCACACTGTTCGGTCTCTCCGGGCGCCGTCAGTATTGCTCCCCGTCCCAGCCCCAGTTCGCGACTGGATACTGGGCGACAGGCGCTGCATTGGGATTCGGAGCTTGGTGCGCCCCCCTGTACGCAGCTCCTCCTCTGATGTTTCCACGTGCCTGGGGTTGATAGCCTCGCCGTGGATAGTTACGGGGCCTCACAGGGCATTCTCGAGCCCAGTGTCCCTCCGCTCCACAGAAGAAACAGCCACTCCAACCATCATTGTCCGCTGGAGACCCCAGAGGCCGAGCTCTTAGTCCGCCCCTGCCGGATCCACCACGCCCCCTTTGCGAACCACCGGTCCCCCAATTCCCAGCGGGTCTACGTTGCCCTGGTGCGTTGGCGGGCCAGCGGTCATCAGGATAGAGATTCGGATCCAAATCCGGCCAGTCAGGCACCGGATCAGCCCCGGGCCTTGCCACCATGATTTTGCTTGGTTCTTTCAGCTCCTTTTTCTTATTGTTAAGTTTGTCGCGAGCCTCCCCCAACTGCAACTTGACAAGCAGAGCCTGGGCTTCCTCGAGCTCTTTCTTTTGTTTATTCACCGAATCCTGTTCCTGCTGGAGGCGATGCACCACATGCCTCTCCCACTGCACAGAGTCTGCCACTGCAAAATCTGGATTCTTCTCTAAGTCTGCTGTGACCTGTTTTGGCAGTCCTGCTAGAACGGCGGAACGGAACCACGCCCGACTTTCGCCCTCCTTACCTGGATGAATGCCTGTCTCCATCAACCACTGCTCCTTAGCCTTAGCTAAGAACTCCCCTGGTGTGTCTTTAGGGTCCCAAATTATCTTAGGAATCGTGCCGGTGTTGCGTGTTGGATACTTTTCACGAACAGCATCAAACAGGGCACTTTGGACCTCAGCAAGAGCGAGGTCATTAGCATACGTAGTGGTGCCAGCTAGCCCCTCTACATCAGCCAATCCCCCCCCCAGGAGGCAGCGTCCAGCGACCCCGCGAAAATCACCGAGAGCAAGCTCCTCTGCTTCGGTCAGTGTGGTCAGTTTCCTCAGCCAACTAGCCCCTCCTTCTGTAATGGGCGGAAGTTGTTTAACCAATGCTTCCAAATCTCTGATTTTATATGCTCTATACACTGGTTCACCACATGAACCAGACATCAGAGGCATATTCAGTTGTCCCTCCTGTACTCCTCTATCAAAAATTACTCTTCTATTTTTCTTCACCTGTGTCTTTCCCTTTGATGGCCCAAACATTGATCTTCTCCGACCTGGAGGGGCCTGCTTCTGTTTTCCGCCTTCATCCTTTTTTACTTCGCGGTTTCTCAGCCTTATGCTTGGACCTGGGTCTGACTCAACTTCTCCCTCTTCAGCTGCTTCTTCTTCATCGCCATCCTCCTCTTCATCACTCCAGGAGACCCCATCTTCTATTTTATCCTTTGACCAGTCCTTAAGCATTTTCCTCTTCGCCAGTTCCAATGCTTTGAACACCTTCACCAATGCCTCCGGCTCCTCATACATAGGACCATGCACTTCTCCTTCCCAGCGTTCCCGGTCGGGCATTTTTTCTGCTCCACCCGATCTCCTCATCTGGGCCTGTCCTTCCTTCTGCGGACCTGGCGATCCCTTGTGCTTGGGCCGGGCTCCCAGCTCCATCGTGGGCCGCCCCTCCTCTCGGGTGTGTATCCCCTCCTCCTGTCTGTCCTGTCTTAGCTGATCCAACAGGTGTTCCTCGGACGGCGTCAGCATATCACTCCTAATTCCCCTTGGTGGCGAGGTTGGGCCTTCATCTGCAGCTGAGGCCTCCGGTCTCCCACCTTCACTAAAGGGCTGCCGCCCCCCTACTCTTACTTCTTCCTCTTGTCTCCTTATGTGTCCACCAGTGTATTCAACATTCACCACTCCTCCCAGGACTGTTCCTATTTGTCCTTTAGGCCCTCGCACCTGTCCTCCATCCAAAGTCATCACCGGCATGGCATAGGGTGGGGGTGGGGCACTTGGCATTAAATTAGCCCATGGGTATATTTTGGGTGTTGAGGGTCTAGCAGTTTCCTCTGTTTTTGTGGTCAAGTTCCTCATTTGCTCCTCCAACTTCTTATTTTCCTCTTTTAGTTGTTTTACTGAAGCCATTATACTCACCATATCCCCTGCTCTGACCGTGTCATCCTCCTTCATCCAAGATTTTGCGGCATTCCACAAAAACAACCACTTAGAGCACTTGTCATGCACTTCTCTGAGGTCCTTCATTTCTGCCTTGGTCTTTCTATTCACTGAGTGACCCACAGACTCCTCTTCCAGTTGCTTCAGTTGTTCTTCACATCTTTTCCCTTCAGCTTGAAACACCAAGCTCAGAGCTATTTCATCACTCAATTTCTTTTGTTGAGATGTGATGAGCTTACTTACCTCAAGCTCCATAACCTGACATTCTTTTTCAGCCGCTTTTAATGTTCCAGCATTAGCCAGTCGAACAGCTTTCTTCAGCTGTTCAAGCTGAGCCTTCAAGGGCTTATACCCTTTTATTTCACCAGAGGTCGCCCTGTCACCCATTCTGCCACACACTCACTCACCTCCTCCTATGACGTTTTCTAGCTCCGCCTCCTCAGTTACTCTGTTGTACTTCACTTTCGGTTTCCACAACCCGTCTCACCACTCTGACAGCCGCTTCCTCGTCTTCTCCTGCTTGGTGACACACAGAGTTTAACCCAACTTATCATAAGCCATCCGTGACTTGACCACCCGTTCATCACTCCACACTTCATCTGTTCTGACCCGGGTTCCACCTTTACACGCCCTCATCCAAGCATGTCAAACTCGGCACCCATCTCTGCCGCTTCCACCAGCGAGACAAGAAACTCCGCCGCGTTAGATGGCACCCACCCCGGGTTATTTTCATTGTCCGCCAATTCCATTAATCCCGTAAACAATAGCAAACATTTATTTACATACTCATCCAAATCATCTAACTCAACTGTTGCGGATATGGACACTTCATACGGGGCATTCTCCGTTTCTCCATGGCAAACACAGTTAATTTCAAACACCCCTTCCACGAGTGAAATATCCACTTTACAGAACGCCTCCAACAGCATTTCGGTTATTTTCCAGCTGATTGTTCCCTATATAACCCTCAAATCCAGATTAACACTCTTCACTTTTAAACCTTATTGTTTCAACCAACCAACCCGTTTTTATTTTATGTTATTTTTTGTTTTTTGCTTTTACTGGTAAATTAACACCAACTCCCCTCTATTGTATAACTCTTCTATTCCTAATAAGTCCACTTTATTGCGTGCTCATTTCACTGTGATTTTTTTTTTTTTTTTTTTTTTTTTAACACTCAATCCTGTACTTTTATATCTATTAATCTGTCACGCTTATTAGTGGCTCATGATTGCTTAAGGCTTATGTCTGAACTTGACCACCGAGCCGGAGTATCATTCGATCCTAACAGGACGACCACTCCATTTTCTCTGGGTCAAGACAGCTCATTCGTCTTTAACAATTCTCTAGTGATATGTCAGCATGCTACAGCCCAACATTATTATATGGCCAGGTGCTTAACAAACTCAAATCATCCTATTAAACTTTGTGTACTTTATCTTATCTTCACAATTTAATCTCAAAAGGTCATCAAAATTTTTTTTTTTTTTTATTATTATCCGTCCTATCACTACAACATAGGCCGCAGTGAGTTATACTTAAATGCACCCTGTGTTATTATGCACAGTAAAATTTGACCGGGTTTCTCAAAGGTACTTATTTGTTTATTTAAGCCTCAGGTAAAAACACAAGAAAACTCAAACGTCAATATCACCCGTTATGTATTGCCTAAATTAAAACAGCTTTAACTTCAAATCATCCAGCTTCGCATCACAACAACATTCAAAACCCAGCTCATCAATAACATCGTTGCAGCAATGAAACAAAGCCCCATGTATATCCCCATACAAACAAAGCAACGTAATATTTACAGTCAGTTAACCATATGTATAAATCATGCTTATGACCTAAAAAACACTTTAAACCAAAACAGAGATCCTTGTGCGTTTCACAGCGGCCAACTCATTTGCATATGTTCGTACTTTCACCGTCCGTTACCCGGTCCAGTGGTACTCTATGTCAAAGGGACTAAAGGCATGTTGGCAGAACGATAAAAACGCAGTGGCAGCTTCACCTGGATCTCTTTCGTGTGTCTCAATGTATTTTTCCAAACACCGGAATATCAGGAAACTACGAAACAGAAAGTTAAATAACTGTAATTCTGACCGTGTTATATCTGCGGACACGGTAAAACCATAATGGTTCTGCGGCGTTTCAGCCCAACAAATGCATCTCATATGAATAACACTCCCCGTACGTGAATATTCAATCTGACAAGATCCAGAAACAAACATCCTTTTTTATCTTAAGAAAAATCAAATCACAGTTCATGTATTCTATCTCAAAACTCAGCAAAACAGTCATACACTCATGTCAAAAATTAAGACTTTACTCACAAAATGGTAATAAACAAAACCAGCATTTTAAATACACGCATTCAGTAATACATAACAATTTCTATAAACTTCCCAAAACTCTAGGGATTTCGCAGCCACGTTCTTTATTAAACAACTGTTCAAACTCCTTCGTGCACTCACGTTAGCAGCCGTTTCATTTACATAGACACAGGTTATCTGAAAATAACTCACAGAGCTGCAGCATTCTCTCCCTCAGTCAAACTCATTACGCACTCACACACTTAAACGGTGACCCTTAAGCTCGGTCACTGATCACCCATTCACCACATTTAATTCGACTCTATTTATCTTCTCATAATATGCAAAACCAACCTCTCAGTTACAGACATTTTAACAAAATTTTTCAAACAATAGTTACACATTCAGTCAACTCGAAACCGAAAGCGATAGTCACTATGAGCGTCACTGCTCCTCATTTACATAAACACACACCATCTAAAAATAGAAGTCAGCAGGCTGATACAGAGACTCCCTTCAGCCGAAGATTTCTTACCATTATATTATTATCTTACAGAGACGTCCTTATTTTTACAACTGCACAGATTTTTTAGGCCTCTTAGCTCCTACCAATTTCGAAAATTTACCATAACCGACTCGAACGGGTAAACCTCAGGTTTTTTGCGACCAATCCAGCAGACCAGACTCGAACTGGCCTGTCCAAATATCTAGTCCTAACTTAATTTACAGGTAGCCAAATAAGCGCAAGAATAGGGGACTTGAACCCCTAGCAATTTTGGAAATTCCCCACTTTTCCCCGGTTTGTCGTACCGTACTATCCCATTAGTCGCCGCTAGGTCAAGGATAAACGTCTTTATCCAGGAGGGAGCGTTACCTCCGAGAAAATGCGCTTCTTAACAGACGCCGCTGTCGTTCTAGAAAAATTTATAATAATTTAAAACAACAATCTACATCCAGAGCCGGATTAAGATTGAGGCAGATCTCCCGTTGTGGACATAAGGGACTTGAACCCACGAACTGACCATCACACGTAGATCAAATGACCAACGGGGCTTCACCCCACACAATAATCAAATTCCCTACCACACTAAAATTCTCTCAGTACTGTCCTTTATTAGTCTTCATTATCCTTATTTCAACCGATATGCTCATGAGATTACAATCAGAATCAAATCAAAACAGACATTCATCAGTAACTTTCAGTGAGTAGACTTTCTAATTTTGTTGTGTTCAATCTGACACTTTTTGGAAATTCACTTCAACAGGTAGTGTCTTACCTTTTTTTAATTCGCCGGCGAATGTCCCCTCACTTCCACCACTGATTTCCGTCTGTCCGCCTGACCACCTCGGACCCTGTCCAGCGCCTCCCTGGTCTTGTCCTCACTCCAACCACCGGAACGAGCCCCCAAATGTTAAGGTTCAAAAGTTGGAGAAAAGGAGTACGGAGGGCTCACAAGCAAATAACAACTCTGGTCCGGAAGATGTGGTCAAAGCAAAGATTTATTGATTACACGCGTGGAGTCCGAAGCTGGGCAAAGTCAGCAATCGAACTGAACTCACGATGATTAAACAAAGGTTTTATATGGGTACAATAACAAAGCCCCCCTCTTTTGCAAAAATAGACAAAGTACAGCTTACATCACTTAAACCACAAAATGTTCCTGCTAACTTTAACATAGTTTTACAGAACATCACGTCTCATCTCCATCCCGGTGTCGCCCCATGTACGCTTCCTTATCTTCCTGTAGATCAGGTATACTTCCTGTAAGCCTCTGACAATCCGCCGGCACAATTTGCAATTGCAGCAAAAACACATCTTGACTTCTTACCTACCAAAATAGATCTGTTATGGTGTGTGTGTGTGTATGTGAGAGTGTGTGTATGTGTGGGTGCCTGCTGTGTAGGCTATGTATGTGTCATGACCCCCGTCTGCACCTTTGCTAACCTCACACTGCTCGTCTTAGCCAGACATCGGGCCTGTGCACCTACACAGCTGAACTCTGTGTGATCTCTAGGGTAAATGTCACACTCGAACCATTAAGGAAACTTACTCAAACTGAACTGAAACTTAAAACTTACTCAACAGACATAAGGTATAAATGATAAAAACTTAAATCTTAACTTTAAAGAATATAAGTAATAAAAGATAAAAATCACTCCAGGCGTCTGTAAGCAGGTGTGTTGCCATTCCTTTCAGAGCTCCTGTCCTCCTCACCGTGTATTGGCTGATCCTTAACGTCTGCCAAGAGTTTCTGACCTTCACTTGACCAGGAGCCACAGCTCTTTAATAAGCTCAAATGCAATCATGTGTAAAAGATTAAAATCATTTTCATAACAAAAGTTCTCTCTTCTCAGATGTACCAATATGTTTGCTCGTCTCTACTACAGTTCAATCATTGAAAATTACACTGATCAGCATGCTTTGTGGAAATTACAGATTACATCATGGCAAAAGCATTTTCCAGACCTCTCAAAAGCTAAGTGGAATGCTTGGTTTGCAGCTGCCTTCTTCATTATACCTGGATGTTTGCCCTTTCTAATGAAGTTCACATGTAAACAAAAAAAAAAAAAGTCCAGCTGCACTGGGTCATCACAAGCTTGCATTTTCAGTCACCAAATTCTTCTCTTGGATATTCCTTTATCAGTTCCTTTGCATTGGAAGGCCAAGTGCATGACCATGGGTGAAATAAAAACATTTCTTTTCAGTGCAAGGTTTAGACTCCTTCATTTGGTGAGAGGTTTATAGGATTATAAAGGCACCTGAGCTGTGATTTCTGAGAGTGTAGGGAGCACATGTGCAAGTGAAAGCACACACTAGTTTGAAATTAATACTGAGTCAATATTGTTAATTAAATGCAACCCCCATTTGGTTTGCATGTAGTTTAGATGGCATGTCCGTGCAGGATGCTGTGGTAGCCATGATGGTTCAGTGCATGTTCAATTTAGAATAAATCCCCAACAGTGTCACCATCAAAGCACCACCACACTATCACACCTCCTCCTCCATGCTTCCTGGTGGGAGCCATGCATGTAGAGACCATCTGTTCATCTTTTCTGCATCGCACAAAGACATGGCAGGTGGAACCAAAGATCTTAAATTTGGTCTCATCAGGCCAAAGCCCAGATTTCCACAGGTCTAATGTCCATTCCTTGTGTTTCTTGGCCCAAACAAATCTCTTCTGCTTGTTGCTTCGTTAGGCTTTGTTTCTTAGGAGCTATTTGACCATAAAGGCCTGATTTGCACAGTCTCATCTGAACAATTGATGTAGAGATGTGTCTACTACTGGAACTCTGTTTGGCATTTATCTGGGCTCTGATCTCTAATCTAATCAGGTGCTGTTAACTTGCGATTTTTGAGGCTTTTGACTCAGATGATTTTATCCTCAGCAGGGTGACTCTTGCTTTTCCTTTCCTGGGGCGGTCCTCATGTGAGCCAGTTTGTAGCGCTTGATGGTTTTTGTGAGTTCACTTGGGGACACATTCAGAATGTTAGCGATTTTTCAGACAGACTGACCTTCAGTTCTTAGTAAGTAATGGTAATGGTGTAATGGTGGACTGTCGTTTCTCTTTACTTAGCTGATTGGTTCTTACCATAACATGAATTCTAACAGTTGTCAAATATGGCTGTCAGCTGTGTGCCAACCTGACTTCTGCAAAATACAACTGATGGTCCCAACCACATTAAGAAGGCAAGTAATTCCACAAATGAACCCTGACAAGAAAACAAAATGTCAGAGAGAAAGTGGCCAATTATACATTTATATATTCTTCTGTGATACACTATCACAGATAGCTCTGACAGCTGACATGGACTCCAGGTCATTAGTCACACTGGATAGGTGAAAGAAAAAGGATGGATGGCTATATGAAATATATTTTATATGTAATGAAATATATTTTGTATTTATGTCATTAACAATGATGATTGATTGATTGATTGATATTACTTTATTCCAACTGTTTAGCTCAGTTGACTCAAATATCGTGCTTCAGTTTACCTATGTCCAGGAGCACCACGGATTCCTTCTGTTAGATAAATAAACCTCCATCCATCCATCCATCCATTCGCTTCCGCTTATCCTTTTCAGGGTCGCGGGGGGCGCTGGAGCCTATCCCAGCTGTCATAGGGCGAGAGGCGGGGTACACCCTGGACAGGTCGCCAGTCTGTCGCAGGGCCAACACACAGGGACAGACAACCATTCACACTCACATTCACTCGCACATTCACACCTAGTGGCAATTTGGATTATCCAATTAACCTATCCCCACAAGCTGCATGTCTTTGGACGGTGGGAGGAAGCCGGAGTACCCGGAGGGAACCCACGCAAACACGGGGAGAACATGCAAACTCCACACAGAAAGACCCCGGCCTGATGTTGGAATTGAACTCAGGACCTTCTTGCTGTGCGGCAACAGTGCTAACCACCGTGCCACCGTGCTGCCCTAAATAAATAATAATAAACCTTTATCTTTTAAAAATTTTAAAAATGCTCTTTTCATTTCTGTATTCTCTAACCCCCAATGTAATTCCCCATTTTACTGTTATATGTTGTGTTGTAACTATACAAATCAAATATTTAGCAACTGTTTAAATATCTTTTACCAGTCCCACAAGACGAGTCAACACCCTGTCTGTGTCCCAATTCAGGGTATGCACGCTTGAAGTATGCATTTCAAGTGCGATTACGTCACCGCCACGCGACGACGACTGTCCCAATTCAAAGTGCACTTCAAATGCATACTCCAAATGCGCCGTCGATTTCCCCAAATATCAAGCGTGGTCCGGTGCACGCTTCCTGGCCCCATACATCCCACAATCCATAGCGCGGCGGTGGGTGTGGATAATTTTGCCACAAAATACGGCAGAAGGGAGCGGCCGAAGAGTGAACTGTCAAAAGTAAGTACTGAATATTATGTCACTTATTTATGTGCGAATGTTTAAGAACATTAAAACATTACTGTTGGCCACATGTCGGCAAAGTTATGTGACATTAGTGATGTTTGTACTTTCAGCGGTAACTTGGTTTTAAAGCCTCTACTTCTAAATATTGTCAGGGTTCAATGTTGAGAGAGGAATCCATAAATAACCACAGATCCGGTCCAGTGTGCAATTAGACGGCATTTTAATAAACACATGTGTGAGTTCAACAACCCAATCAGTGTTGAACTGTCTTTACCATATTCAGACAACTGTTTTATAGGGTTAAGATAGTACAGCCCCCTTTTCTGTTGCTAGGCAGATTTAAACAAAGCATACGTCAACTCAAAACCACAATGACTTTTAACATAGAACATCATCTTCGTGTCGACGGCTGATGCTTCCTGTCTCCATCCTGCCCAGGCTTATCTTCCTGGACATCAGGTCCACATTCTGCACAAAATGTCACTCATACAGGCACAACCCCGCAGTTAGACTCATTTAGGTAAGAGTTTATATCTGTGTGTGTGTGCACGTGCGGGGGCGCGTGCATGCTGTGTACTGCGTACGTGTCGTGACCTCTCCTGTACCCCAGCTTCACCTCACACCTCTGTCATAGCCAGACATAAGGCCTGAGCTTTTACACAGCTAAACTATGAGTGACTCCTAGACTAAAGGTCACACTCGAATGATGATACTCAAACCATAAAGGAAACTTACTTAAACTGAACATAAATGAAACTTAAACTTCCTTAAAAGGATATAAATGATAAATGATACAAACTTAACTCTTAGCTCTCAAGGATATAAGGATATAACTCCAGGCATCTGACATGTAAGCAGGTGTGTTGCAATTCCTTTCAGAGCTCCTGTTCTTCTCACCTTGTATTGGCTGCTCATTAACGCCCGCCAAGAGTTTCTGACCTTCACTTGACCAGGAGCCACAGCTCTTCAATAAGCTCAAATGCAATCATGTATAAAAGATTAAAATCATTTTCATAACACAGGTTTTTCCTTTTCAGATCTGCTAATATGTTTGCTCCTCCTAATATAGTCTAAAAGCCACCCCAAGCAAAACAATTTGAACTTTCCCCTATCAGTGATCCCTCTAACTGTGTGTGTTAATCAACGATACATGCATAATAACACCCTGCTCTTAACTTGCAGTTAAACTCTGGTTTCAGTTTCACTTCTGCAGAAGCCTGCAACTTCAAACACATGTAACTTCCTGTCCCTGCAGTCAGCTTCTCACCCACTGAAGACTTCAGTATAAAAATACAAAACATTCAAAAACCTTTAAATTATAGATTCAACTCAACAATTTAAAGTGGTTCTTCTTGGACCTGTAATAAAGACTAATATGATACCAATACATTTGAACATTTGAATGCAATATCAATACCTCTTGTATACATATGCTTGCTATATGTTTATGATGCAACAGTAATGACAGTAATACCAATAATAACAAAATAATAAATCAAAATGACAAAACATACCACCTCCTTCTCCACAATATATATATAGTCGATCTTAATCTTACAGAGAATGTGATGATTTTATGGATAATTAAAGTCAGTCATATATCCACAAACACAACAAGCTGAAAGTCAGTGATGCTGCTCGGTTTGCAGTCCTGAATATGACGGCACAAGCAGGATTCACTGCACTGTTAATGTTAGCTATGTTATATTGCTGCCTCTGTTCGGTGGTGTCGAGCCAAACGGACTTTAACGTGTGTTTGAACGAGCTGACGGTTCACTCGTTAAGCTGAAAGAAAGATGCTTTAATCACAGGAGTCACATGTGTCCACTGGACCATCTGGGAACTCTTCTTGTTTAGCACTCGTAATAACACAAACACTAAATCCTCCTTCTCTTGTGCTGTTTTGTAGCAGTGTATACACCTGAGACTGTCACCTGTCTGTCTGTCCTGCACTCTCTCTCTGTTTCTTTCTCTCTGATTGTGGAATAAAAGTATGAACATATATTTATAAGTTACACTTGGGACTATGCTTTATATATTCTGAGCTAAGCTGATCTATAGTGTTACATCATATTCTATAAGGATGCTATGTGTTTGTATAGTTTCTGCCCAGTTTGACCCATTTAGCAGAAGTCAGCCTGTTTAAGGCTCTGATATCTATTCTGTATGACTTAAAGCAGTTATGACATGGTCTGATTTTCTCACCCAATAAAGGAATATTTCATATATCAGTCTGATCTTCATTCTATCAGAAACGGTTATCACAGCTCGTACATTTTCTTTTTACACATATATATAAGCATTGAGCCAAATTTAGTAATGCCAGCATATTGAAAGAACAATGTTTGTCTCTTATATATAATACATCTGTATATACACTGTCAGAGATACTTGAGTGTCTTTGAGTGAAGATTTAAGGTGATAGGAAATATAAATAACTGCAACTTGCATCTTTGACCCAGAGTTCAAGCTCATATATATATATATATATATCTGACAATACTATAATATTGTCCATATTATATTAACATTACCACAGTGAGATGATTTTAGTCTCATGAACAACATTAGCTAATTATTATTTACTAACTACTCTTGAAATGACTGTTCAGTACAGAAATGAAACCCAACTATCATGTTTTACAGTCCTGTGGTCTCAACTAATCAAAGTGATGTCATGACAAAAATGAATGAACAACAAAACATTTTTTCTCCTTCATTTCTGTCACACAAAGCTGTATGAAACATTTCTCGCGGTTAGTATCATGGTTGCTTGGCAACCTGAACAGCGCGACGAAGGCTAGACCGTCCCATTTCACAAGCCTCTCACTTCCGCACTTCCCGTACTTGTAGTACGCACCGTAAGTAGTACGCGTAGTGTGCGTACTTCAAGCGTGCATACCCTGAATTGGGACACAGCCCCTGTCTGTTTTTTACTGTTCTACCTCTCCATTTCTAAGCTACGGAGCCCCGCAGGGGACATGGGAGAAAAAAAAATATTATTACAATATGCATAATTATCACATTCGTACAATATAAATATTATATTGTACGAACGTGATAACTATGTATATTGTAATAACGTGATATTATGTTGTTCAAACGTCAAAAGTATATTGTACAAACATGATGGTATATTGTACAAACATGAAAAGTATCTTGTTAGAACAATAAACTTTTCACGTTATAACGTGATATACTTCTATTTTTCTTTTGCCTGGGTGGCAGCTCTACGCTTCCGTACCAAACAATATATACAATAATATAATATTAATTAGTCATTGTCAATTGTTGATTTGCCCTGTTGTCATTGTATGACAAATTATGATGTCTGTTTGGTAGCTGTTTGCATACAATGCATACTCTCTCTCTCTTCATATGTGTGTGTATGTGTGTGTATGTGTGTGTGGGGGGGGGGGCGCCAGAGGGGGTGTTCGCCCAGGGCGCCAAACAGGCTAGGACCGCCACTGCCCATGTCCCCTGCGGGGCTGCGTACATACAGACTTTTTATTTTTAAATCGAACAGAAAAAAATAAGCAAAGGAGAAGCAAGAAAGGGCAGATGCAAAGTCCTGCAGAAAAAGCAAGTAAAAGTTCATCAAAGTCCAAAACACAACCCAATTTCCTATACATCTGACCATTTCCACCTCCACAACCTCAAATTATGGACTTTTATCTCTCGGCCTACTATAGGCTCTTGGCCACTGAATGAAGGATGATACACCTAAGGAAATTGTGGCCCTGTGGAAAAAAATACATCACTTTGGGCCCAATATTGCAAAATCAATATTCCGCTTTGATAAATAGATTTATTTTTATTTTTTGCAAGCTTCATGAGATATGTGCAAGCCATCTGTTACATATATTTTTCTGAAAATTGATTAGTACATCAACTACAAATATATTTAACTTTTAAATGGTGTAAAACACCAACTTAAACACTTTTTATTTATAATTTAAAGTACTGGCAAATATAACTTCTTTGACTATCATTTTTAATGAGGTATAGCCAACTAAAATATGCCACTTTAAGAAGGCTTAGTGGAACTTAAGTTTCAATATGATTTATCTTGCTGAATTGTGCAAAATATATGCAGAACAATACACGCTCTTCAGAAAATCCTCTGTGTGAGTTATAATGGTAATGCATCATTATTATTATTATTATTGGGTGAGAAAGGATCTGTCTGCACTGATTACATGTTGGCAAAAAACCCCACAAAACATTATTTTCTGTTAGAAATGAAGTAAGCTAATGGCTTTCATGGAGACTTCCTATGAATTTAATTTCCACCTGGTTCACTTTTCTTTTTTGAGACACAGACTTTACTTTGAATATAGTTATTCTATTTTCTCTTTCTCCTGCAGAGGTACAGCTCTAGCGCTCAGGGTCAGCTAGAAGTGCATGCACCTGGACCAAACCAAATCAGGAAATAAGGAGGGGAGAGGCAGGGTCAGAGGATGACTGGATTTTGTTCTTTGTTTACAAACAGAAAACAAAACTAATGCTAGCAAACAATTATGTTTATCGGTGAAGCAAACATTATTTTATGGTGATCAGTTATTAATATTCATAATAATAATGATGACTAATTGACTCTTACTCAGGGGCCTTAGAATCATCATCATCTTTCTCTCCTGCCCTCCTGCCAGAACATGTGTGCACACCAAAGCATAAAGCACAATAATTTCTCATTATCACTTAAAAAAATAATATACAATCAGAATACTGGTAACAATGTCACTTAATTAATGTCAATTAATATCATATCATAACATTCCAATAATACTTTTTGTGTGTGAAATTCATGACATTTAAAGACAAAAACAGGCTGTAAATTGTAATTTATTAATCATTGTTATCATTTGTACTGAATACAGGTTAAAGTGAACAGGTACCTGGAGGAGCATGGAGACTGGGTTGACTTTGTGCAGGAGGATTGGTTTGCTGTTGTTTAGGTTTATTCATGATGCAGTTTATGATCAGGACAAAGACCAAGCCAAGTCCAACCCGCTAAAACAAAGAACAGAGATAAAGAATGGAAAAAAAAACATTTAGAATCAAACCTGTCATAAATGGTGTATTACCACATTTTGTAGGGAGCACATTATTTCATTTTACATATCAATTCTCTTCATACCATTTAAAAAAAACAAATTTTATTTACCTGAGAGTGAAAGTACCAGTCCTGAGATTTCTTCAGTCTATCCTGATATGAGGTACCATTCTCTGGTTCACACCATTTCAGTGGGGCAGCTTTGTCAGCAGTTACATACCTGCCCGACCAATCAGTCTTTCCACAAGCAATGTAGCTGCCATCAAAGACCAACAGGATCATCCACACAAATGCAGGGATGCAGCAGTGAAAGATTCTCTTTACACTGTCTTTGTCACATGAGCACTTCAGTCCTTGTACTGAAGCCATCAGCACAAAGGCCAAAATCATTGGAATGATGAAGAATATAACCACAAACCCACGATTCACGTCTGTCCCTTTACAGGGGCACTCAAACTCTGTCTCCACCAACCTTTCCAGGACCGTCAAAATAAAGCCAAACACAACATTTGATGCAAGTGGGCCATTTTGAAATTCTCTTTTTACTCTTTTTCCAGCCATTCTTGTTTTCCTCTTTCACTCACTTCTGCAGGCATAGACAAAACCAAAGATTAGAAGTCAGAGAGATAATAATTTGATAATTCTAAAGATACTTTTTTGTGATATATTAGTACTAGTCATTTGACTGTAATGCTCATTAGATATGAATCACAAGTTAATTTCAATATTAACTTGATGATGAAAAAAATGTACATTACACACACTAAAAAAACACTACAGGAAACGTGAAATCCAACTAAATTAAGTTTTTAAAAAAAAACCTACTTAGAGGTTACTGTGGAAAAAGATTCAGAGCGCTTGTGAAGAGAAATGAAAAACACTGGGGAGGTTTTTAAATAAATTACATTATACTTAGAGATTTTGCTTTCATTTCCTTTGTTTACCAAAATTCTTACAAATGTTGTTCCTAAATGGACATGAACTAAAAGTACAAAGAGCAGATATTGAAATTTAGCCTGCAGTGATCAGGATGGACACGTTTTGACATGGAACAAATTATAATATTGACATTTTTGGTTCAATACTAATATTCAGTCCAGGTTTTGCATTATTTCTCTCAATTTGTACTTTATTAATCTCAAAGGATATTATGGAGCCTTTTCGTTTTCTTAAGAATGGCTTCTTGATGGTGTATCCTGACCCTTCAACTGAGACCATTTCTGATGAGGCTTCAGCAAACATTATGTATTAATTGGAGGGCACTCTGCACATTGAAAGTCAAGTCAAGCACCAGAGCTTCTCTCACTACAGGCATAGGGAGTTAAAATTTTTTAAATGAATATCTAGACGTTTCTGGGGTATGGCTGAGTTTTTGAACAGAGCAATATGCCCAGTTTTAGCCTGGCAATCCCCTCAACAAAAGACTGTAATGTTGTCCCTGATAGAATTTGTTCTGCAACCTATTTTCTATTAATTTCAATCCATGTTTATTCAAGTACAATACACCATGAGCATTATAGCTACCTTGTATACAAAGACACCAGGTTGTAACGGCCTACTGTTTGAGATGTTTGTCACAGACTCCTCCAGCTGCCACATCACCCACAAATATTTGTTAAATTAACCAAGCTTGTATAGGCTGAATGTAACTACCAACTCTCTTCAGCTCTGTCGATCACTTGCCTATATTTGCCCCAAGTGTTCATTTACAGAGAAAAGACACAGGCAGACTATGATAACAGGATGTGATGTTGCAACACTAGTCAAATATTAATGTCTAAGCTGAAGACATCTTTCTTTGTTTTGGAAAAAAATATTAAAATCATCATGAACAACAGGAGTGGTGATTTCTAGAACTTCTGTATATAATTTGGCATTTCTTACCAGTCTAGACTGAAAGTAAGTACACAATACCATTTCATTTAGTTTAAAGGTTTATGTGCAAGACACAAGGGAATTCAATTCAACCGTGAACCAGGTCCAGATACGTTTCACAAGTTAATATGGCTCTAGGCTATGAAAGTTGGTGTACAGCAGGCCCAGGAGAGCGCAAGCACACACAAGTACGCACATTGAGAAATGGCCAGTTCTCCCCCTATCATCCCCTCGCTTGCTCACGCTGGGCATGGAGAGCAGAACCATTTGAACCCGATTCCATTTCAGCCAAATAGACGTGGAAGTAATGATGTTGAATGTTGTCATTATGCTTCTTAAATTTGTAAGGTCTTGGTTCAAGCAGTAGGATCAAGACATTCCTTTGATCCTGACCACCTCTCCAGCCACTCTGTGCTGGGAGAGGTTTTTATTGCAGAAACATCCTATCTTGAAAGATCTGTTTCTTGTGATGTTGCTTCCTGCTTTTATGACCCTTTTGGCCAGCAGGAGGCCACACACACACACACACACACACACACACACACACACACACACACACACACACACATTCTCATATAACACACACACACACACACGCACATTCTCACATGCATACAGATGTTTACACATACACACACATAGAGCCTTGTCTTAGAACCATTTGGGGGTTTTATGGTGGTTGGTGCTTTGCTGTGATGTGTATTGTGTAGGGATGCAACGATACCAATTTTTTCAAACCGATCCGATACCGATACTTGGATCTGAGTACTTGCCGATACCGAGTACAAAAACCGATACTTCTACCACACACAAGTTAAACTTAACCAGTAGTAAAGAAACGACCCCAGACAACTCTTTAACACAAACGAAACGTTTACTGAACGTAAGGGCAGAGACAAATACTGTACAACACATCCCTTTTTTAAACTCAAATGATATTCCAATTCCTTAACCAAATGAAATACACTGTATAAATGAAATAATTCCCTTTCAAATTATATTAAAGAACCCAACTTATGTTATCACCTTTTGGTAAGTGACTCACTAATATACACTCCAAAACACGTTATATAAATCCACTAAACATACAATATTCACACATGGGCCCCACACACGCTCACATTCACACTTGTTGCAGGCCTGTTTGCTGCTCACGCCGGACGATGGAGAAAAATCCTCTTCTCCCCAGTAAGAGCACAAAAGTCTGACTTACAGTTCCGTTGCTCGGTAGGTCGCCGTTCACCAGTCCCACACTAAATCCACTCCCTGCGGACCCGATGCTGTCTCTGCTACAGCGTGTTAGCCAGTCACTGTCCAGCTCTCCGACAGTCCTGCCTCCGTGGCGCAGCCAAGCAGTCCGGGCTAGCCTTTAGCCTCGGTGGTCATGGCTGGAAACACAGTTTTCCACGGTGGTGCGACCGTTGAAACAAAAAGTCACTTCACCCACACTCTGTTGCGAAGATCTCACACGGCTAGCTTTCTAGTCACACACTCTTTTGTGCTAGTTAACCTCAGTAAAACTCTCACTTTGGTTCAGCTAACCTCGTGCATCTCTCCATGCTGTTCTCTTCTGTGAACTGTGAACACCTTATGTGGCGTTCAAGTCCATGGGAATTATGAGTATCTACTCCCAAATTCCCATCCGGGCTACATTAGTATCGGTTCATGGTATCGGTTGACTTTTACGAGTACGAGTACGCACACATTTTACAGTATCGGCCCGATACCCGATACCAGTATCGGGATCGGTGCATCCCTAGTATTGTGTGAACTGTTTTCCCAATAAAAGGCAGCGAGAGGAGGCAGTCGTTGGGGTCATTTTGTGGTAGATACCGAGGAGGCCTCCCTTGCAAGTAAATCGATCGATCGCTGACTGTCTTGTTTTCTTCATGATGAATAAGTCTCTAAACCAGCGGGGCTTGTGGAAACACAGACCCAACAAGTGATGTTTTATTTTTGTGAAAAAGTGAAAGATACCGCTCAGTTCGTGGGTTAAAACAGAAAATTATACTTTTAGCATTCTCATGAGGTATTGGGCGGGGTTAAATCAACAAACCAAGGACTTCTTGACAAATAAAAGAATTATCACGTCTGTGTAAAGTCTATTCATATAAACTTTAACGCTCAGCATACCACATTCTCAACAAGTAATTTTCAGTTAATTTTCAGACATCCTACAAAAATACTATTTGCTCTGATTGTTGCACAAAAAGTGTGCCTGCTGGAAACAAAAATACACCTTTCTGAGTACATTACCAAAAACTATTGTCTTTTTTATTATTATTATAAAACACATTTCTGCAGCTGAAAGACAAGAATATGGGATACTGTTTGGCCATGATTTTGACAGGGGGAACAGATTGTGGCAGGGTCAGCCTGATATATTCTGTAGGGAATAACTACGTTGGCATGATACCAGCACAACTGCAGCTTTGTCACAGTTCTGGGTCATTTTGACCCAGCTTTTTCTGTTTCTGTTTTGTTTTTCTAAATTATGATTTGTTTGGGGTTTAGAGTTGTGCTGGCTTGATTTTGTATTAAGAGTTATTCTTGGTTTTGTTCTCTTTACGTCATTTGTTATTCTGACCTCTAGTTTAAGTCACTGTCTTCTCTGTTTCTTGGGTTATATTCTTCTATCTGTCAGTGTCATGTTTGCGTTTTTTGTGATTTGTTTCTTATTTCCTGTTTTATTTTGATAGTCCCAGTCCTATGTCAGTGTATTCAGTTTTACCTGCCCCTGTCTCATTAGCCCTAATCTCTCCCAGCTGTGTCTCCCTCCTGTTTCCCATTCCCTGATTAATCCCCGGTGTATATAAGCCCTGTGTTTGCCTTTGCTCTCTGTTGTGTTGTACCGTCTACATGCTGTGTGTTTGTCATGTTCCAGTATTCCAGCACTTCTGTTCAGAGATTTTATTTTGAGGAGTTTTTCCAGCAATAAGTGTGCTTTGAGTTTACTGGGCTTAAGCCCGGGTCATTTTTTCAGAAGCATGGGGTCTTTTGGAGTGTAATTTGTTTGTTAGATGCCTGACTGACAACTGTATAAAACAAAAGCATCACACGAAGCACAGAGCGCAACGCCGTAAATTCCCCCTAATTTTGGTATGATCCGAGCTCAGGCACTAGACGACTGAGCACAGCACCCATGTAAGCGAGGGGGGAGAAGCTGCTGCCTGCGAGTTTGCTGCAGACAGAGGAGAGCTTAAGTTTGACCAGGTACCAAAGCAAATCATTCGTACTGAACTAATAATGTAAATATGACGGTGTATCACAAATGATTGATATCAAACTGATCACTTGGTTGCGTTACTTGCTCTTCGAGTGAATCAACAAATGGATAAATAAAAAGCCGAACAACAACATGCTGATTTTTTAGAGAGTCTTAGCTTACATTTCATATTTTCAGTTGTTACCCTCCACGGCTAAACAAACTCTCTAAATCGGTTTCAATTGTGTACTGATGAACACAACAATGGACATAAGGAGCTTCTTTCAAAGAAAAAACTCAGGTAGATGATATTTTATATATTATGCTTTGTATGTTGTTCAGTATATTTCTATGCAAAACAAGAGGAATTTCAATACACAGCAGTATATTCACAGCTGAAACCAGATATTTACATACACTTTAGGGAGAAAACATAAAACAGTAAACTTGTTTTGTTTTAGATAAATAAATGTTGAAATATCTTTTGAATTAGTTAAATGTCAGAATAAAAAGAGGGAGCTGTCTATTTTAATCACTTTCATCAAATTTAGGAGTACATATACACTAAGTTTATTGTTAATTAATAAGAAAACTCCAGACGATTCCATTCTGGGCTTAAGAAGCGTCTGATAGGTTAGTAGAGTCCATGTGAGTAAATTGGTGGCACACCTGTGGATGCATATAAGGCAAAACACAGAGCCTGTTTCTTTGACATGGGAAAAATCAAGAGATATCAACCAAAACACCAGGAAAAGAATCGTGGAGCTCCATAAGTGTGGCTCAATTTTGAATACAATTTGGTGCCATTTGCAATTAAGAAATACAGATTGTTTCTCTCTTTACTCTTAAAGTTAACAAATATGTTTTTTTATATTTATCAATTTAAAAAAATAAACATTTAGTCTGATTTGATGTTACAATTAAAAAAGTGTTTGTGTTTTTTCTGAAGAGTATGTAAATATCTGGTTTCAACTGTATGTTTGATGATGTTGGTGTTTGGCTTGATTGTCAGCACAAAGAGGGAGAGAGAGGAACAGAGATGGAACAAGAGCAGGTGAGACACACATGTTAGTCAAATGGTTGTTTGCCAAAACTCATCAGAACATGTATCTAGTGCCTGTTTCTTTTTAGATACCATTTGTTACTTTTCAAATTCTATATTTATTAAGTTATGCAGGCTTGTTTGCACAACAAGGCTAAATAATTATATAAACTTTTCTGAATCTAAATAGTGTACTTCGGTAGAATTAAAAAATAAGTGTAGTGCAGGTCTATGGTGATTTTTAGTGCTACTATCATCTAGTTTTGATTCTGGTTCTGTTTTGGTTAAGTCCTAAGTAGTCCTGATTTTGAACTGTTGTAGTCCTGTTTTAATTCCGGATCAGTTCTGGGTCTGGTTGAATTGGGGTTTAGTCCACGTGTCTTGATACAGCCCCGAATTTGTTCTGCCTTGCTGCTTAATTAAAAAACTAGTTTAAGGTGTCCTGCATATGTGATATTTATTTTTCCCTATATGAAGTCATTCTTTTTTGAACAAAAAGCCTAATAATCTTTCAGTCATTTCTACCTTCACTTAATTTCCTTTCGCTGCTCAGCTCTCATACAGTGGCTCAGCTATGCTCAAATCCCTCCATATTGTGGCCAATCACATGCGAGGATATAGGATAATATCATTATGTGAAAAACAGAGAAGGTGAGAGACGCAACAGTCAAGTGGAGCGTGCGTCTGTCCTCTCAGTAAGTGAGTGACACAGACAGCGGTGAGGAGGGCTGTGCGAAAGCAAAAACACATGCCTGACACCCGTAAACGAAGCAGCATCTGGCTGCAGTTTAAAGACTTTTTTTGTCTCGACTTGGTCTCGGTCTTGGTCTCGTCTCAACTTGGTCTTGGTCTTGTCTTGGTCTCGGATTAGGCGGTCTTGACTACAAGTCTATGACCCAGCTCGGCAAAGGATGTGCTGGCCGGCCTGCCGGACTTGGAGCTGCTCAGCCCATCGGAGCCATCACCGAGGAGGAAGCAACGGCCGCGTCACCGGTGCATCACCCCACAGCCGGACTCCAGGATGTCAAAGCAGCCGGCTGTGGTGAGTGAAAAGGACACTTTTTCTGTTTCTTTGGACCTTGGGACTATTTATTCTGGGGCTATGTTTTTTGTATCAGCTGCCAAGCCAGAAACTCAGTTAGCTGCCCAGCTGTCCCCAGTTCAGTCTCCTGCTGCTCAATCATCCACTAATTCACCAGCTCCACCTTCACCACAGCTGCCACTACAATCTATAGCTCAGTCGACCTCAGTTCACTCTCCTGTTCGGTCGACCTCAGTTCACTCTCCTGTGTTGCCAGCACCTCAGCCGTTAGTACAGCCTGTACCTCAGCCATTAGAACGGTCTGTACCTCAGCCATTAGCTCCATCCCCTGCTTAGCAGCTAACAGTGCAACCTGCAGTTCAGTTGTCAGCTCAGGTTGCAGCTCCACCGTCTATTCAGCCACCATCTCCACCCACTCTTTTTTAGGAGGAGGATAGCCCCACACAGAGTTTTGCTGTGCCTCAAGACCTGGCCAACTTAGAGACTTTTATTCTCTCCAGGGTCTCAACAGAGGCTGAATATCAGCATTCAGTTAACTCTGGACCCCTGGACCAGAGGATCATATGATTGTTGGGTTTTTCTCTGTATCTATTATTGCACGATCTACTGTACAATATAAAGCACCTTGAGGCGACTGCTGTTGTGATTTGGCGCTATATAAATAAAACTGAATTAAATTGAATTGAATTGGACATAAAGAAGCCAACAGAGCTGTCTCAGAAACTGGTCCCTGCTGAGAGCTCAGAGGAGTTAACTCTGCCACCTCCGTTCAGCTAAGGACTGCATCTTGCTGTTACTGCCTAAACAGAACCACTGTCCTGCGCAGCTCCAACCAGCTTCGGTCCTGCCAGAGATCTCCGTGCCTGCTGGTTCTAATCAGTCTCTGCCAGAGGTCCCCGCACCTGCTGGTTCTGTTCTGTACTCTCCAAAGACTCCATGCCTGCTGGCCCTGAGCCTGTCTTCGCTGGAGGTTCCGAGGGGCCCGTTCAGCTGCCTTGTCTCTGCTGGAGGACCCGAGGGGTTGGTTCAGCCGTCTGTCCTCGCTGAGCGGCCAGAGGAGCCGCTTCAACCGTCCATCACCGCTGAGCGGCCAGAGTAGCCGCTTCAGCCATCCGTCATTGATGAAGGGGCGGAGGAATTGCTTCAGCACCTTGTGGTCGCTGATGGCTCTGAATCCAATCTGCCACCTCTTGCGTTGCCTGCAGTGCCTCCATCAGGGGCTTCCACGCCATTGCCTGCAGCGCCACCACCCGCAGCTTCCATGCTGCCGCCTGGTTCCGCAGCTGCCACGCTGCCGCCTGCTCCTGCCTCGTCTGGTCCTGCGGTTGCTACACCGTTGTCTGATCCAACTCGGCCTGAACCACCTCACCTCTGCCAGCCACTTTCCAGGCCTCTAGCTGCACGTCATCGCCGTCGAGGGCGGCCCCCTGAACGAGGTTGCCGCCGCCACTGCCTGCCGCGTGGTCTGCCTTCGGACCTGCTCTATCGCCGCTGCCGTCAGCGTGGTCGGACACCTGAACTGCCTCGTTGCCGCCGCAGCCTTCCCTGCGGTCAGCCTCCGGACCTGCCTCGTCGCCGCTGCAGCCTTCCCCACGGTTGGCCTCCAGATCTGCTTCGTCACCGCCGCTGCCTTGCGCGCGGTCGGCCTCCGGACATGCCTCGTTGCCACCGCTCCCTTCCGTGCGGTCAGCCTCCAGACCTGTTTTGTCTCTGTTGCTGGCCTCCAGGTGGGCCACCTGAACTGCTCGGACTCCTGTGCTGTCAGCCCCCAGGTCGGCCTCCTGAACAGTCTCAGTGGACTCTAGTTTGGTTAAGCTCTGTCTGTCTGTCAGTGTCAAGTTTGCGTTTTTGTGATTTGTTTCTTATTTCCTGTTTCTTATTTTGATAGTCCCAGTCCTATGCCAGTGTATTCAGTTTTACCTGCCCCTGTCTCATTAGCCCTAATCTCTCCCAGCTGTGTCTCCCTCGTGTTTCCCATTCCCTGATTACTCCCCGGTGTATATAAGCCCTGTGTTTGCCTTTGCTCTCTTTCGCGTTGTACCCTCTGCATGCTTTGTGTTTGTCATGTTCCAGTATTCCAGCACCTTTGTTCAGAGTTTTTGTTCCGTTTTTGTGAGTTTTATTTTGAGGAGTTTTTTCAGCAATAAAGCTGCACTTTGAGTTTAACCTCCCTGTTTGAGTCCTGCTCTTGGGTCCACCTTCTTGCCTGCCTGCCACACAGCCCACCATTACAAGCTTATGGACATCTTAAAAAAAACAACAACGAATAAGCCCTGACTATGGTACACGCTTTGCGCCCTTCATCTATTTTTATGCAACATTTCCTGGTGATTAATCCATGAATAGAATTGCCTTTCATGCTTTACATTCCAGGCTCAAATCGGTTTGACGTTTGGCCGTGGCTTGAAATAATACCCTCAATTCTGTGAAACTAAAAGTAGCAAGCCTGTTCTGAAAATGTAAAGAGTAGAAAGTAAATATTTGTTTTAAAATATAGGGAGGAAAAGTCAAAAGTAGTCAGTAAAATAAATGCTCAAGTAAAGTACAGCCTAATTGAAAATTCTGCTTCATTACTTTCCACCTCTGTACTTTTAGTCCATGTCAGTTCATGAGCAGCAAACAGACATGGGGATTTACAAAAAATATCAGATGAGATAAATACATTACAAATTCTAATTTTTCACCAATTTTGTTTAATACTAATTAATTATATACATTAAGATTTCTGATGCTTTGTTAATTATTTGCTCTACAAACCAACAGTATTTATAAATGCTTTAGTATTTACAAAGATAATAATAAGTTGCACCAACCTCTATAAATTTGATCCATCCCAGATATATTCTACTACGTCTTAGATGCTCTACCCAGTGAACAATGAAACAACTGCTTGGTTGAGTTTCAGTTTTTCATCTCAACCATAATGAGACACACTTGTGCCAATACAAGAAAGGTTTGGTTGGGTGGTTGGTTTGCATCAATAGACACTAAACAGTTTTTAATGTTAACAAACTAGTGATAGAACCAATGATTCAGAGGAAAATAACTGCACACATCAGTTTATAGGTGTCACTTGTACTAATCATGGGTGCAACAACTATTAAGAAAGGGTATACTGTCCACTTTCCCTCTTTCTCTTTTTTTGTTATGTTACTCAGCAGCTTGTTTGTTCACTGTACATTTCACCAGAATCATTCACAATGATTATTGATTGCTGCCCTTGTTACCCCCTCACAACCCTGAACTGGAAAAGCAGGAGAACATCGATGTCATCTTATTTTTTCTACTGGATATTTTAAACATGTGTTCCACTTTTTTCCTACCTCAAACATTTTTAATGTTAAGTGTAAACTATGCTGTGAAAGTGGGTATTTTACACTCATATGCAAATCTACTGTATTCATATGTATTATTCTTTTAATCTTTATTATTAGCATTTTGCATAAATTTTCCTGGTGCTTATTTTAATCAGTTATAATTACCAGGATATTTAATTGCTGCTTATTACATAGAAACACCAGGAGGTGAGCGGAGCTCACGGGCACGTTACTGCAACACCCTCTGGCTTCTGCTCCACGGCTGCTGGGTGACCCCTCATTTGGGACTCCCATCAGCTCTTTCTGGGAGAGTGGCATGGTTGCCCCCCCATTGGTCTTCCTTGGTCTCTTGTGCTCTGAGGTTCTCTGGATGTCTGGAGCCTGGATCTCCTCCATTCCTGCTTCATGCCCTGGAGGACGGGTCTATGACTCCCCACACCCTTTAGCAGATCGTTACATGAAGGAACCTTTTGAATACAAGCGTGCTCGTGCTCACAGGTGTACACACAGTTGCTCACAGATACAAACTACACCCTTTTTGGCTCCTACCTCAAAGCACACTGTGTGCTGTCGATCTTACATGCTGCACAATAATATTCAATATTTAGTATTTACTGTTATATACACATAGAAAAAAAGAAGAGAAAACGAGCAAAAAATAACAATATAATAAACAACATCATTGCAATAATCTATTTATGTATTTTTTGTCATCTACCTCTTTTTTGTTTTGTGTTCTTTATCACAGTTCCTCTTCCGCGCTGTTTTTCTTTCCCTGCCTCTCTTTCTTTCTCCCTTTCCCTTCCCCCAGTCATATCTGTCCCGTATGTAACAACTGAAAATAAAATGAAATAAACAATAAAAACTAAGGTCAATCAAATGGACCAATACGGCAAGGCCGGGATGGTCCACTTGGTAAAGTAAATCCGTTGGGCATCTTCCTTAGCCTTTAGACAATAATTCTGATGGCAAAAGATCCAAACGGGACAGGCAAAAAAGAAAAAAAACAAACCACCAGGAGGTGTTTCCTGGCAGTCATCACTATTCTTTACAGTTTTTTTTTTTAAGGTTTTTAACATGGTTATTAATATGTTATTAAATAGAAATGGGCAGTTTTGCAGTAGTGTGTTAAGTTTGCATTTTGCAGCTCTGTTTGCTGCCTATTGCACAGAAACCACTACAGGTACTTGAGTGTTAATAACTTAGAAATTACCACATCATTACATTTGTATTTCTGCCTTGTTACTGTACTATTACTACTTTATTACTGAGCTGAATTTCCACATTATTACTCCCAGTTTTGGGGCTCTTATTATCCAATTACATAAATTTCAGTGCAATATTACTCAAATGTAACCACTGTTGCTACCACGATATTACTTGGATTTTAAGTGGTTATTACTTTGGTAATTGAGTGGTAATAACTTAAACATTACAAAATTATTACATTCATCTTTCTGCCTCATTACTCTACTATTACCACATTATTACCGAATAGAAAATGTTACCAAACTTTTTTTGGCACTACTGTGTTGTATTTCGAGTGCATGTGTTTTAACTCATTGTATTTCTGCTTTTGTGAATGCTTATTCTGATTTGCCATGTGTCTTTTGAAGTCAGATAAGGAACAGATATCAGGGAATGTTATATTACCTTCATAGTACAGCCCTGGCTGCAAATTACATTTGTAAGACTACATCATTCTGAAAATATTCATAAATCAGATAAATCCAGCCTAACATTTGCCCACACTTGCCACCAGACTTATATTGCATACTTTCACTTTTAGTATACCACCACTATGACCTGAATGATCAACATGCCTTGTTCAACAAAACATTTCCTGTCAAATGGGCCAAAAAAGGCCTACATAAATATTCTTGGGAATTTTATATTGTAAAACTGTGGCACGGAACATGATCTTGCTACGATGAATATTTTCATATGCTCACTACATGTTAACATATGGGCAAAATTATAGACTGTGGATTAAAGATTCCTTTACACTATAATCAGATTAATTTTTTCAAGCAACAAGTAAAGTAAGGGATTACTATTGCAAAAAAAGTAATTAGATTACCTTTTTAATTAGATCACTGTTACGCAGCTGCGTTAATGTGTTACTAAACCGTGATTTTGTTTGCGAGAGTGCCGCATGACAATGACGTAAGTTCATGCGACGTTTGTGGTAATAGATCTGTTGTGAAGCTCAACAATGGATAATATATCGAGTGCGGGAGAGAGTACGACTGTGCAGCGTTTAAAGTGTGGAAGTACTGACCTTACTTTGAGTTTGATTCCGTAAAAAGAGACTAAAACATTACCGTCCGCCGTACACTGCTTGGGAAGAAACCGTATTACATTGAAAAAAACCCTAAACTTCTGAGCAAGTACTTAGCACACTGCCACAGGAATATGCTCCATTTCTGTTGCTGGCCTCCTGGTCAGACCCCTGAACTGGCCTGTTATAGACTTTTGTGCCAGCGACTGTGTTCTATTCCTTGAAGACTTCCTCCGTGTATTTAAGCCCTGTGTTTCTTTGTGTCTGTGTCGCGTCGTACCCACAGATTTGCCTGTGTGTTTCTGTGCTCAGTGTCGTTGTTCAGTTCATGTTTTGTTTTCTGCCAGCAATAAAGCTGAGGTTTTTGAGTTGTATTCAGTCTCCGAGTCCTGCATTTGGATCCTCATCTCCGCCTGCCCCGCATACAGAGCCCTGAAAGAACGACGGGACCACAAAATGGATCCAGCAGACTCACGTTTTGCCTCAAAGGAGGAGTATCTCGTGCAGCTGAGGGATTATTGCCAGCGCATACTAAACACTGTGGATTGCTTCAAGAGGGAACTGGAGGTAGTGTTTTTTGATCACTATTTGTTGTCCACTACCTCCACTGTCAGTTTTATGGACATAAAAAGATTAAAACAAATAATAATTGATCTGAGAGCGAGGCTCAGCTTTGAACTGTTTGGCATGGGCGGTTCAGGGAAGGACAATTCAGCTGCCCTCCTGGAAGCCCTCACCGCTTGGTATTCTAGGCATCAGCGGCCTTTCCTGTCACATTTATTGCCAAATCGCTCGATCCTCCCTTAAGGATTGTATTCTCACCCAACTACAGGGAGTGCAGAATTATTAGGCAAGTTGTATTTTTGAGGAATAATTTTATTATTGAACAACAACCATGTTCTCAATGAACCCAAAAAACTCATTAATATCAAAGCTGAATGTTTTTGGAAGTAGTTTTTAGTTTGTTTTTAGTTTTAGCTATTTTAGGGGGATATCTGTGTGTGCAGGTGACTATTACTGTGCATAATTATTAGGCAACTTAACAAAAAACAAATATATACCCATTTCAATTCTTTATTTTTACCAGTGAAACCAATATAACATCTCCACATTCACAAATATACATTTCTGACATTCAAAAACAAAACAAAAACAAATCAGCGACCAATATAGCCACCTTTCTTTGCAAGGACACTCAAAAGCCTGCCATCCATGGATTCTGTCAGTGTTTTGATCTGTTCACCATCAACATTGCGTGCAGCAGCAACCACAGCCTCCCAGACACTGTTCAGACAGGTGTACTGTTTTCCCTCCTTGTAAATCTCACATTTGATGATGGACCACAGGTTCTCAATGAGTTCAGATCAGGTGAACAAGGAGGCCATGTCATTAGTTTTTCTTCTTTTATACCCTTTCTTGCCAGCCACGCTGTGGAGTACTTGGACGCGTGTGATGGAGCATTGTCCTGCATGAAAATCATGTTTTTCTTGAAGGATGCAGACTTCTTCCTGTACCACTGCTTGAAGAAGGTGTCTTCCAGAAACTGGCAGTAGGACTGGGAGTTGAGCTTGACTCCATCCTCAACCCGAAAAGGCCCCACAAGCTCATCTTTGATGATACCAGCCCAAACCAGTACTCCACCTCCACCTTGCTGGCGTCTGAGTCGGACTGGAGCTCTCTGCCCTTTACCAATCCAGCCACGGGCCCATCCATCTGGCCCATCAAGACTCACTCTCATTTCATCAGTCCATAAAACCTTAGAAAAATCA
The DNA here is from genome assembly GCF_001858045.2 of Oreochromis niloticus. Classification (NCBI taxonomy): domain Eukaryota; kingdom Metazoa; phylum Chordata; class Actinopteri; order Cichliformes; family Cichlidae; genus Oreochromis; species Oreochromis niloticus. The sequence continues at coordinate 5,637,916 of NC_031978.2, forward strand.
GTCTTGAGATATTTCTTGGCCCAGTCTTGACGTTTCAGCTTGTGTGTCTTGTTCAGTGGTGGTCGTCTTTCAGCCTTTCTTACCTTGGCCATGTCTCTGAGTATTGCACACCTTGTGCTTTTGGGCACTCCAGTGATGTTGCAGCTCTGAAATATGGCCAAACTGGTGGCAAGTGGCATCTTGGCAGCTGCACGCTTGACTTTTCTCAGTTCATGGGCAGTTATTTTGCGCCTTGGTTTTTCCACACGCTTCTTGCGACCCTGTTGACTATTTTGAATGAAACGCTTGATTGTTCGATGATCACGCTTCAGAAGCTTTGCAATTTTAAGACTGCTGCATCCCTCTGCAAGATATCTCACTATTTTTGACTTTTCTGAGCCTGTCAAGTCCTTCTTTTGACCCATTTTGCCAAAGGAAAGGAAGTTGCCTAATAATTATGCACACCTGATATAGGGTGTTGATGTCATTAGACCACACCCCTTCTCATTACAGAGATGCACATCACCTAATATGCTTAATTGGTAGTAGGCTTTCGAGCCTATACAGCTTGGAGTAAGACAACATGCATGAAGAGGATGATGTGGACAAAATACTCATTTGCCTAATAATTTTGCACTCCCTATACACCTCCACTCTCTCCTGTGACATTGGTGGAGGCAGCTGTCATGGGACCTGCAGCACAGTTAATGGACACACACAGAGCCCTGACAATTTTTCAGAATCCTGGCAATCCACCTGCTGCCCTGTGGGCCAGTATGATTCCCTTTCTATAAGTTATGCCCTTTATTGTCACATACTGTGCAAGGTCGACCTCTAGAATGTAGTGGTGGGTGGAATGACCCAAATATCGATTGTACTGATACCAAGTCGGCATCGGTATCAGATCAATACTTGCCTGGTGAGATCAATTCTTTACTTCAAGTTCTGCTCTTGTCTGCAATGCTGTGCTTTCGGCAAATATAAAACAGCCAGGTCGCCGGACTCGCCACTCCTGTGTCAGCGCAGAGCAGGCACACTTTGCTCCCCCTCCCCCCTCTTGTGTTTAGGTGCTGCGCTGTCACGTGACTTGGACGCTTTGGGGGTTGTTAAGTTGCTTACATATTAATTATATTTTCACCAGTTGTTTTTGTTATTGAGGATTTTAATTGTAATTTTTGTATTATAGTTTCTCAACAGTACTTGTTTTTATTTGTTTACTGGTTTGTGTGCACTTTAAGATTTTTCTAAAAAGAAACAAAAAACTTGATAACTAAGCCACCAAGGCAGATTCTATGGCATTTTCATGCTTTGCAGCATCATTTATTCTTACATTAATCACATGGTTGCTGTAACAATACATTCAATGGCTGCAGCTCTCTTGCTGCCAGCTGTACATCACCACCAACGACAACAACACAAGCAGAGCACAGGTTTTAAGCTGGCAAGGCGTGATTATAGATGCCGTGCAAGTGAGTCCATCTCACCTGCAGTGGTATCTCAGATCACGCCCCACCACAATATTAAAGCATTTTCTATTTAATTATAAACTTTTCCCTAATTATGTTCTGGGTTTTAACCATTTAATAATACAAAAGAAAACATCACAAAAAAATACGTAAGGTCATTTCAATGATGCATCCACCTTATTTATTGAAAAGTATCAGTATCAGCGATACTGGCCTGTATTTACTTGGTATCGGATTGATACCGAAATGTGCAGTATCGCACACCACTACTAGAATGTCAGGGAATCTCTGCCCTAATGACTTCAGCTATCTCCTCTTTAAGCAAATCCACTGGAAAAGTTGATACAACTGAGACCTCTAGTTCAGACTTGCCAAGAGATGGGAAGCTCAGATGGTAAGCTATCGTCATCTGCACATAATATGTATAGAGGTAGCACAAAATCATACAGAAAGTGGCACACATCACAAGAGAGTACTTGTAGAAGGGGTTAACAACACACAGCGTGGCTGCCTATGGTAACCTGCAAGCATTTAGGGTTTAGCTGTGCCTGACTAAGACGGATATTTTCATTTAGATGTTTCTGAAACAAAAAAGGCAGAGTGAATGGAGTTTTGTTTCAGAAAATAAAGGGGGAAGGTAAATAATAGGAGACACACAAATAGAAAATGTATTAACCTTACTAACACACAAACACATGTAATGAAGCTCATGAGGATCAAACACCATTTTAAGCATGCGGTTCTGTTACCATCATCTTGTCCGGGTCACTGTATTATTTTTTTGTTATTTTTATTATTTCCATTTATTATTTCATTTTTATTAATTCTATTTTTATTATTTTGTTATTACTGTTGCATCATAATCATATAACAAGCATTTGCATTGACGCATTTATTGAAGTATTGATATTGTATTCATAGGGTTAAACATATTGGCACCCAATTAATTAGCCTTTAGTACAGGTCCAGTTAGAACCACTTTAATCAGAATCAGAATCAGAAAGGGTTTTATTGCCAAATGTTGAGCAGGTTTACAACATTAGGAAATTGCTGCGGTACTTAGTGCAAACATAATGTTATACAACGCTTAAATAGACATAAAAATAAGAATTAAAAGTGCTAAGAGGATAGATATGTACATGAGTGCAGGTGGTGATCAGTGCCAGACATGGAATGATGCAGTGAACACAGTGTAGGGTCATGTGTTATTGGTGGGAACAGTCATATGGTTATTGTTCATGAGTCCAACAGCAGAGGGGAAGAAACTGTTCTTATGGCGAGACGTTCTGGTGCGAATGGACCGGAGCCTCCTGCCTGAGGGGAGCAGGTCAAACAGACCTGTTTAAACTGTTGAGTTGAATCTATAATTCTAAAGGCTTTTGAATGTTTTTATATTCTTACACTGGAGTCCAAACTTCAGTGTGTGAAAGACTGAGTTGCAGGCTGACAGGAAACTACATGTTTGCAGGGCATGCTTTCTGCAGAAGTGAAACCGAAAGCAGAGTCTGTGTGCAAGTTATTTTGAGCAGGTTATGAATAACCAGGTTATTCTTTATTATCTTTATTCATTTATATCTTTTGATTAAGCTTTTAGTAGAGGTTCTTGATTAAAACATTTATTCAACATATTACATATATAGTTCCAGTTAGGTTATTACATGTAAGGATGAGCCTCTGTTCTGGTGAAAGGTCAGAAGTGCAACGGGTGAGATGAGAGAGCATTTAAGGACGAGACACACATACAGTTAGTGGGTTCATTTATAGGTAAGAGTTTAATCATGTTTTGCTTGCTACTGCAAAGTGTGCCTGCAAAAGTACCGTTTATTGCAGAACGTGGGCCTGATGTTCCAGAGAGATAAGCAAGCGTCCGGTGACAACAGTAAGACACCTGGGATGGACGAGGCGATGTTCTTTTAATTGTGTCACAAGTTGTCAAATAGAACATTTGTGGTTTTGAAACTGATGCATGTGACTGACGTAGAGAGGGCGTCAGTAAAAATATACCTTGACGGGATAAAACTAATGCTGTGTCGTTGTTGAGATGAGATTTTGATGCTGTCTGCGCACAGGGTCAGCTCATTCTCCCACGCGTGTGTTTCATTAAAATCATCGTTTGACTCCACCTGGCAGGGTCAGTGTGTTTTTCCGATTTCCTCCATCTCTCCTTGACCTAAAATGAACCTTAACAGTTAAGAAGTGATACATAAACTAGTGAATTAGTATTATTTGGGGGAAGATGATTGAATGATAGCAGGGGTGAACAGAATGCTGCAGCAAGGGTTTAAATGAGTGAAACTAGCAGATTTTTTGTTTTTATTTCTGATGTATGCGGGAGGTTTTACCATGGTACACACGTGGTGACAAAGGAAGAAACTGATTATTTAATAGAATATTGCAGTTGTGTGAATTTGGTTGATGAAAGTTTGGGGGATTTAATAAGCTGATGTGTGGTTTTTGTTTTTGTTTTTGTTTGTTTTGTTTTTTTTACCAAGTTTTTGATTTGGTGTGTTTCACTTTTTAGAGGAAGAATATTTTGAGACAAGTCATAAGACCAGGCTTCTATTTTTTTACTTTTCATTTTGATCTGTTATTTATTCATTTTTTTGAACAGTGCGATGAAGGTTTTGTTTGGTAATCTCTCTTCTCTGGAGAAAGTCACTTATTGAGGCGGCAATCAGAAAGTGAGTCCCTGTCTAAAAGGATTCAGCGAGGTAATCCAGTCTAAATTATTTTTTTCTTTTTTGAAATGACGTCATATTGCTGGTAGTGAGAAACGTAATGCGACGAGAGATTCTGCTATCAGCAATAAAAAATGGGGAACTGACGGACTGACAAAAGTTTGACTGACTTGACACCAGTATGTAAGATTGCACCTCCACCCAGATGTGACAACAGGGTGAATGTATGCATGTATGTTTCTTTTTGCAGGAGCAGAAAGATGACAGTAACATCCTAGGTTGCATGAGCTTTGGGCTGTGCCAACTTAACCTTTTAATTGCTACTTTCTGTGTCTGTTAATTTACCAGCAGTGTGTCCATGACCTTGTATTGCTCACAAAGAAACCAAGGGTATACTGTATACTTTCACTCTTTCTCTTAAGCAGTAAGTGGTTCTTTGTTGTTTGACTAGCTGCAAAGGTCTGCAAAAAAACCAGAGGAAATAAATCACAAAAGAGTGTTTCTGGAGAAACAAAATTGTGATAGAACAGAAGGGTAAGTGACAAGCTAATAGTGAAAAGCTGGCATGCATATAAACATGCAAACATGTATGTATGTATGTATGATATTAAATGAATTTGATTAAGACACACACTACCTTTGCTTGGTCATTCTCAGCCACCGTGGGAGACATGTTCTAGTTTGACCTCGGGACTCCCAGGCCATAATCAGCACCAATGGCTGTAGAAAAGGTTTACAACCTGGCTGCACTTCCTCCTATTGTACAAAAAGGAAACCAAAACTTCCTGCTTGTGGGAACTGCAATGTTGAACTTTTGGGACCAGTCTGCACAGTAGTGATGCAGTGTCTGCGTTATGCTCTTGCCCATACACCTGCTGAGCCTGACTGCAAACATGCCCCCCTACAGTTTTTACGTAGCCCGGCTGCTTCAGTTTATCTGCTGATGGGTTTACCACAACTGACGACTTGTTAGGTAAATACAATCACGTCGCTATTATGAAGCAGACACACAGCCTAACATCTTATAGTTCTACAACATCTAAAATCACTTGGTGCTACTTGCTGTAGGGGAGGCTGGATCTTTGGATGGTTAGGGAGCAATGATGAAGGTGGTGCAGGACGGTAATCCACTTTCTATCCCACTTGAAATATTTGTACCATATCATGTATTGTCATCCATCACAAACTGTGCTGTGAAAGAGGGTCATCTACACTCCTATGTGAATCTAATGTATTCATATGTTTTATTCTTTTAAACTTTATTATTAGCATTTTGCATCCAGTTTGTATCCAGTTCATTACAGACTTCCTGATGTATATATTAATAAGTTCTCATTATCTTAGAATTAAATTCCTGCTTATTGAAACTGCCTTAGATGTCTCCTGGCAGTCATCACTATTCTTTAAGTTTGTTTTAAAGGGTTATTAATATGTTATTAAACAGAAACAGGCAGTTTTTGCGATTTGCAGTGCTGTTTCCCAGTAATAACTTAGACATTACCACATTATTACATTCCTGTTACCCTACTATTACCACTTATTTACCAAGCTGTAAAAGAAAGTGCTACCATACTTTTTTATATGGCACTATTGTTTGATTCTTTTGAAGTCAGACAAGGAGCAGATATCAGCAGTGTTGGGACTAACGCGTTATTAAGTAACGCGTTACAGTAACTACGTTATTATTGTGGTAACGAGCACGGTAACTAGTTATTATGCCAAAATCAGGAACGCGTTACTCGTTACTGGGATTTAGATAGGCTCGTTATTCGTTACTTCATGTGGTGGCTATCGCGGAGCTTCCACAGATTCAGTAACATTAGCAAGTAGGTGGATGAGAGAAAGTGGAGGCAAGAGGAGAGACCCGAAGCGGCCGCCTGTCCGAGAGTGTCAGGTGAACGGAACTTCAGGTAAGAAGTTATGACCTGCAGTCTATCTGGGTCAGATATAAACCAAGTTTCAGTGGAGTTTATTTTCGTTATGCTGACTTTTTCGTACTGCGTGCTAGCTAGCATGACGGAGTTTCTATACAGCTGGGTGGGTGCTATGTTACTGATGTTGAACTTTATTTTGTTCATAAGATTAATTATTAGAGTTGCCAACCGTGCCCTAAAAAACGGAATCGTCTCGTATTCAGAGAAAACATTACGCGTTTCGTACTGAGGTGAAAAGGAACAGTTTGTCCCGGACTTCAGCTACAATGAAAAAGACACAAAGCTGGAGTCATTCTGTGTTTACGCTGTCAGCTGCCTCTTCTTCTCTCATTCTCTCCTCTCCTGTTTCTACTTCAATCATGAAACTGATCAATGATCAGCTGATCGGCTTTTCTGTCTTATTTGTTTATCGCCCACTTTGCGCCAGAAAGAGGAAACCAGCGGATGTCGCGTTAAACAAGAGCAGCACGTTTAAGCTTGATCAGCTGTTGTTAGAATTTATTTAATATTAATTTCTAGTATCAGCTGATGTTTGCTGGAGCCACAGCTGTAAAAGCTGCTGGTCATGATATCGGTTTGGATATGTGGTGAGAGGGAAACATGAAGATGAAACCAGGAGATGTTCTTACTGAATCATCAGAGCTGAACAGGTGATGGAGAAACAGGTTTACCTTTTAGGTGACATGAATGAGTTGAAGGGAAGTTATGAGCTGTTTCTGAGAGACAAATAACACCAGGATCCTTTTCTAAGTAGCTGACAGCTGGTAACTGTGCAGGGGCGGATCTAGCAAAGTGATGCCAGGGGGCCAGGTAGGGCATTAACAGGGAAAGGGGGGCACAAAGAAATACTTTTCATTCTTATTCTCATTTAAAATGTCTTGCTTTTAATAAATAATTATCTGAGTCTTACAACAAACGATTGATAGATTGATACATATATACCATCAGAACGGTGTACATCACTGTCACAACAGCGTTTGTTTTCATTCAAAGGCTTTATGATTTTTTCCTATAATGGTGAGCCGGTCTCTAGTCAAAATGCCCGGGACGATTGTTTTGTCCCAGTCCAGCCCTGTATGCAGCTCATCTGCAGTCTGGTGTTACCTACATCTTCCTATTCAGAAGGCAGAATTTCCAAGTTCTGAGTACAATCAAAAGCACCACGACTGCAGTTTTTGTGTTGGATGTAAAAAGCAGGCTAGAATCATGGCGGCAGTCGACGATGGTCCAGGCGTGGGATTTCTCTCGTGGAAATGTGCACATTATTTTTTCCTTTCTATTGGTAGGTGGCACAGTGCACTTGTGGCAAGTAAGCAAGCTAGAAGACTGGCAGTCTGGCTGGGTATCCAGTTACAGAAGCAACACATTAACAAGAGAAGTCTGAGTAAAACCAAAGTTACTTTCCCTAGTAACTAGTTACTTTGAAAGTAACGAGTAACTTGAAGTAACTGAGTTACTTTTGATGGAAGTAACTAGTAATGTAATTAAGTTACTAATTTAAAGTAACTTACCCAACACTGGATATCAGGGAATGTTAAAGTCCCTTTATAGTACAGCCCTGGCTGCAAAGTAAATTTCTCAGACCACATCAATCTGAAAATATTCATACAGCAGATAAATCCAGCGTAACATTCTCCCACACTTGCCATCAGAGTTATATTGCATACTTTTACTTCTAGTATACCACCACTATGACCTGAATGATAAACAAAACAAAATTGTATTGTCCATGACCTTGTATTGCTTACAATGCAGAGGTCACTGTGAGAAAGTGTCTATACACCTGCGCTGCGCTAACATCTACATTACTTTTCTACAGCAGAGGGTTAATCATGCGATTTGATCATTAGATTTACAGCAGGACACACCACTGGTTAATGTTTTTTTTCTACCATCTAGCTAAACATATGCAGTAGGCACTGAAAGTGTTGAATGATGACTGAGACGTGAAATTAAAGTTGTTTACTTGTTTGTCTTCACCAATGTACATTCTTACGCTAAGTCCAGATGAACAGAATCAACCTTTTGGGATTTACTTACCTGGATGATTGAGCATGCATCAAGACATTTTAACCCACTTTGGCAAGGACTGCCTAATGCTTGTACGTCAGTATAAGCAAACAGCACGTAAGATAGCTGATTACAGGAACCACCTGAGATTCAGTCTCAGATGCAGACAAAACAGGATTACTCCTAAATGTCTGCAAATGAGCTCTTCTTCTGAGCAACAAACATCCCCCAGGAGGCACAGCACCAGCTTCTCAATGAACAGGTGCGACAAACAAATTTTGCCATCAACGTGCTAAAATCCAAAGAGGAGCAGATCCAACAGATACTTACAATGCTTCTAGATTAGAATACTCTTAAAAACGTGTTTGAATTCACTGAACATGCTTGTCTAGCACAGCATGAGAAGTCTAAGACCAGACAACAAAGGAAGTTTGACTTACTTGTTGTGCATCGGAAACCACAGCAAAATACAGAGAGTTTCCCCAGCAGCAAGAAGAGAGAAAGATGCCCCACCGAGGATGTTGACAAGTGGGTGAATGCTTTTAATGACAGACAACTCATCCAAGCAGAGAAAAAATATCCTTGGAAAAGGGTTGAACAAAACTGTGCGCTGAGACAAATCCAGCTAGTGGAACTGAACACGGTGTTGTCATTCCACAAGCAAAGTAGCTGCCATCAAAAAGAAACAAGATCATCCACACAAATGCAGGGATGCAACAGTGAAAGAATCTCTTCGCATTGTCTGTGTCACATGAGCACTTTGGTCTTTGAACTGAAGCCATCAGCACACAGGCCAAAAATCCTGGAGCAATGAAGAATGTAGCTACAAAATCAGCATTCAAGTGTGTCCCTTTACAGGGGCACTCAAACTCCGTCTCCACTAACTTTTCCAAGGCCATCATAATAAAGGCAATCACAAGATTTGATGCAAATGGGCCATTTAGAAATTCCTCTTTTACTATTGCCAGACAGGATGTTTTTTCCTTTTGCACTTGCTTCTGCAGGAATAGACAAAACCAAAGATTAAAAGTCAGAGAGATAATAATTTGATCTAAAGACTTTTTCTGTGATATATTAATACTAATCATAAAATATAATCCCCAGTCATCTGACTGTAATGCTCATTAGATGTGAGTTACAAGTTAATTTCAACATCAGCTAGGAGCTCATACTCAGCTTGAGTCAGTTACGTAGAACATAAGGTGAGAAAAAGAAGGAAAGAATAGCTATATTTTCTGTTGTCTCTATTGTAGAGTGTGACTTTGCCTTTAAATGGGAAAATGAGTAGGGAGGAGGTTGAAGTGGGATTCAGCAAGTAGGAGAATACTAAAATTGGTTGTGGTAAAATTGGTAGTGATTCAGCGTGGGAAAAAGAATAAGAATTCACAATAATAATTTGAATAATTTGGCTTAACTCCATTCAGGGTTTATTTTACTACATTTGGGATATGATGAGTGATGGATTTTAACTCAGTTGACTCAAATGAGTATACCTCAGTATACTCAGTCTACTACTGATGAACTGCAACCACTATATTTGTCAGAAATCTTTATTTACTTACATTTAAATACAAAATCCCATCGAAAAACAAAAACAAAAGAAGCACAAATAATCAAACAAAAATGATCATTTAGTATGTTTCTGGTAAAATGAAAGGTTCATTGTCATGCCATTACATAAGGGTTTTAAGTTAAATGTATAAGATTGCAAAGCAGAAAAAAATATTTTTTTGTTAAAAATGGGCCTGACAGGACACAGATGACACAGACAATCAACATCCTAATAAGATATATAATGCTACAGATTAAACCACTCAAAAATGTATAAATCACATAAGTAACATCCAGCAGACACATAAAAGTTAAAACCATTTCACAAAGGTGAAAAAAAACAAAACAGTGGCAGTTATTTAGCTTAACATTTGGAATTTTAAATGTATAACTTTTCAGTGCTCTTGATACTTTTATTTTACAATTTATCTGCATGTGCAGGGAGATTCTCAGGCAGCGTCTCAGCCAAGCAGAGAGATGTGATAGGAGGGTCTGTGTTTACCACCGTCCAGGAGCACCACTCACTCATTAGTTAGATAAATAAAACTAAATTTAAAAAAAAAATGTTCTTTTCATTTCTATATTCTCTAAATAATCCTTGTTTCAATTCCCTATTTCACTCTCATATGTTGTGTTGTAAATAAACAAAACAAAAATTTAGCAGCTGTTTAAAAATCTTTTACCAGTCCCCCAAGAAGAGTCAATAGCTTGTCTATTTTCTTGCTGTTCTCCTCTCCATTTCTAAGCTACCTAAATCTAAAGATTTATCAAAGGTTTGTTAACTTGTAGGATGAAAAGACAATTTTAACTTGTGAACACACTGTTAAGGTTCAATATTGAGGAGGAGTGTAAAAACAACCATGGTCCAGAAGAGCTTGGTCAAACAATTGATTTTAATGAACACACGCAGCGTGGGGAGATGTACACTGCACAACATCAGCTGTAGATCTCCGCCCAATAATACACAAGACAATCGTTTTATAGCATCAGGGTATGTTTACCGACGCCCCCTCATACATCAAACAAATACCGGACATGGAGAATTTTCAAAACCACAAATGTTCTCTTAACAACTTTTAACACAATTAAAAAGAACATCGCCTCGTCTCCATCCCAGGTGTCTTCCTGTCGCCACCGGACGCCCGCTTATCTCAGAACATCAGCAGCATGTCTTAAGGCACACTGTCACTTGTGCAGACACAATTTTGCAGTTGCAAGCAAAACATGGTTAAACTTTCACCTATAAATGATTCTCTCTAACTGAGTGTGTGTGTGTGTGCTAACCACAATTGCACCCTATTTCACCTCGCCGACTAGCTCCTGACCTCTCACCAGACAGAGAGACAGAAGCCACTCTCATATATGTAATAACCGAACTGAAACTATGTATATGTAATCTACTGAATAAATGTTTTAATCAAGAACCTCTACTAAAAGCTTAATCAAAAGATATAAATGAATAAAAGATAATAAAGAATAACCTGGTTATTCAAATAGCATCATCCAAACAGCTCCTCAAAATAACTTGCACTTAGACTCTGCTTTCGGTTTCACTTTTGCAAAGCATGCAGTTTCCTGTCTTATTTTGGCACAGAGTATACTCAGCGTTAGGCCTTTCTTTTACAATGCAATCTGCATATAAACATTTAAGATTATATAAGCATTCAAAAGCATTTAAGATTATAGATTCAACTCAACAGTTTAAAGTGGTTCTTACTGGACCTGTAATAAAGGCTAATATAATACCAGTATGTTTGAACATCTGAATGCAATATCAATATTAATTATTAATGCCATGGTAATATGAACAATAGCAGTAAAATAATTTCCCTGATCCCCACAACACATACAGACTTTGCATGTTTTTAATCAAACAGAAAAAATAACAAAAGGTGAAGCAAGGTGGTGCCGATGCAAAATCCTGCAGAAAAAAGTAAGTAAAAGTTCATCAAAGTCCAAAACACAACCCTCCTAAACAGCATGAAAGTTACAATTTCCTAGTTAATATACGTCTGACCATTTCCACCTCCACATCTCAAAACGTGGACTTTTATCTCTCGGACTGCAATATTCTCTTGGCCACTGAATGAAGGATGATACACCTAAGGAAACTGGGGCCCTGTGGAAACGAAAATATATCACTTTGGGCCCACCGCTTTAATATTCCAAAATCAATATTTTCCTTAGATAAATAGATTTATTTTTATTTTTTGCAAGCTTGATGAGATATGTGCAAGCCATTTGTTACATATCTTTTTTGAACATTTTTTGATTTGTACTGTACACCAACTACAAATATTTTTAACTTTTAAATGGCATAAAACATCTTACTGAATTGTGCTAAATATATGCAAAACAATACACACTTGTCCAAAAATCCTCTGTGTGGGTTATAATGTATCATTATTATTATTATTATTATTATTATTGTTATTATTATTATTATCATTATTATTATTAAAACTATTAAAAAATAAATAAAGTTCCCAAGGGGCTTCCTGCCAGTTAGAAACATTGTTTGACATAAAAGAACTCACCTATGCTTTTTCAGTGGGTTTGGTGTCAGGAGTGTTGGTAGAGACGGGTTGGAGTTGGACAGCTTCATCTGTTTAGCAGCAGGTCGGCAGATGCAGGAAAAACTATTTTAGTATACATATGTACAAAGGGTCTGTCTGCACTGATTACATGTTGGCTAAAATAACACAAAACATTATTTTGCTTTAGAAATTAAGCAAACTAACACTAGGAAAGTCTTTCATGGAGACTTCCTATGAGTGTAATTTCCACCTGTCTCACTTTTCTTTTTTGAAACACAGACTTCAATTTGAATATAGCTATTCTATTGTCTCTTTCTCCTGCAGAGGTACAGGTCAAGCGCTCAGGGTCAGCTGAGTGACACTGTGAAGCAAACATAATTTTTTGGTATTAATTTTCATAATAATAATGAGTAATGGACTCTTACTCATGGTCCCTTAGAATCATCATCACCTTTCTCTCCTGCACCCCTGCCAGAACATGTGTGCACACCAAAGCATAAAGCACAATAATTTCTCATTATCACTTAAAAAAATAATATACAATCAGAATACTGGTAACAATGTCACTTAATTAATGTCAATTAATATCATATCATAACATTCCAATAATACTTTTTGTGTGTGAAATTCATGACATTTAAAGACAAAAACAGGCTGTAAATTGTTTTATTAATCATTGTTATCATTTCTACTGAATACAGGTTAAAGTGAACAGGTACCTGGAAGAGCATGGAGACTGGGTTGCTCTTTATTCATGATGCATATTATGATCAGGAAGCCTAATGCCAAGACAAAGACCAAGCCAAGTCCAGCCCACTAAAACAAAGAACAGAGATAAAGAATGGAAAAAAACCCCATTTAGAATCAAACCTGTCATATACGATGTATTACCACATTTTGTAGGGAGCACATTATTTCGTTTTACATATCAATTTTCCTTACCACTTTAAAAAAAGCAAATTTTATTTACCTGAGAGTGAAAGTACCAGTCCTGAGAGTCCTTCAGTCTCTTCCCATATAAGGTACCATTTTCTGGTTCACACCATTTCAGCGGGGCAGCTTTGTCCGCAGTTACATACCTGCCTGACCAATCAGTCATTCCACAAGCAATGTAGCTGCCATCAAAGACCAACAGGATCATCCACACAAATGCAGGGATGCAGCAGTGACCGATTCTCTTTGTATTGTCTTCATCATCTGACCACTTCAGTCCTTGAACTGAAGCCATCAGCACAAAGGCCAAAATTCCTGGAATGATGAAGAATGCAGCCACAAACCAACCATTCACGTCTGTCCCTTTACAGGGGCACTCAAACTCTGTCTCCACCAACCTTTCCAGGACCGTCAAAATAAGGGCAAACACAACATTTGATGCAAGTGGGCCATTTTGAAATTCTCTTTTCACTCTTTTCATCCATTCTTGTTTTCCTTCTTTACTCGCTTCTGCAGGCATAGACAAAACCAAAGATTATAAGTCAGAGAGATAATAATTTGATAATTCTAAATATACTTTTTTTGTGATATATTAGTACTAGTCATTTGACTGTAACGCTCATTAGATATGAATCACAAGTTAATTTCAATATTAACTTGATGATGAAAAAAATGTACATTACACACACTAAAAAAACACTACAGGAAACGTGAAATCCAATTTAATTAATTTTTTTAAAAACCTACTTAGAGGTTACTGTGGAAAAAGATTCAGAGCGCTTGTGAAGAGAAATAAAAAAAACACTGGGGAGGTTTTTAAATAAATTACATTATACTTAGAGATTTTGCTTTCATTTCCTTTGTTTACCAAAATTCTTAGAATCACCACTACAAATGTTGTTCCTAAATGGACATGAACTAAAAGTACAAAGAGCAGATATTGAATTTTAGCTGGCAGTGACCAGGATGGACAACATTAGACATGGAATAAATTATAATATTGACATTTTTGGTTCAAATAACATCCGTTGCCACTTCAGTCCAGTTTTTGTGTTATTTCTCTCAATTTGTACTGTATTAATCTCAAAGGATATTACGGAGCCTTCCTTTTCTTAAGAATGGCTTCTTGATGGCCACCCTTCAACTGAGACCATTTCTGATGAGGCTTCAGCAAACATTATGTATTGATTGGAGGGCACTCTGCACATTGAAAGTCAAGTCAGTCACTGCACCAGAGCTTCTCTCACTACAGGCATAGTTTGGAAAGGTCATTGAAAATGTATGCTACAAGAGGATATATACATAAATATTTTAAATGAATATCTAGACGTTTCTGGGGTATGGCTGACTTTTTGAGCAGATGGAGCAATATGCCCAGTTTTAGCCTGGCAATCCCCTCAACCAAAGACTGTACTGTTGTCCCTGATAGAATTTGTTCTGCAACCTGTTTTCTATGAATTAGAATCTGTGTTTATTCAAGTACAATACACCATGAGCATTATAGCTACTTTGTATACAAATACACCACAGGATGTAACGCCCTGCTGTTTGGAATGTTTGTCACAATATCCTCCAGCTGCTACAGACGCAAGGGAATTCATTTCAACCGTGGTGATAGAACCAGGTACAGATTTCACAAATTAATTTGCCTCTAGGCAACCTGGCGGACCACAGGCCCAAAAAAGTGTTTTTGCGCGGAAGTACAGACAAGTACGCATATTGAGAAACAGCCCCTTATGATCCCCTCGCTCGCTCACGCTGGGCAGGGAGAGCAGATCCAGTTCACCCCGCCTCCATTTCAGCAAGAGAGACGTGGAAGTAGTGACGTTTTTTTGTGAAAAAGTGAAAGATGAGTGTCTTTATTTTACCGCTCAGTTCGTGGGCTTAAACAGAAAATTATGCTTTTAGTACTTTCTCATGAGGTATTGAGCGGGGATATTTCAACAAACCACGACTACCAAACGACTTCTTGCCGAATAAGAGGATAGTCACGTCTGTGTAAAGCCTATTCCTATAAACTTTAACGTTCAGCATACCACATTCTCAACAAGTAAATGGCTTCCTAGTAATTTCCAGACATCCTACAAAAATACTATTTGCTCCGATTGTTCCACATCGCCAAAAGTGTGCCAGCTGAAAACAAAAATACACCTTTCTGAGTACATTACTGCTCTTTTTTTATTTTTATAAAACACATGTCTGTAGCTGAAAGAATGTGGGATACTGTTTGTTCATGATTTTGACAGGGGGAACAGATTGTGGCAGGGCGCTGATATATTCTGTAGGGAATAACTACCTTGGCATTAGGCACAACCGCAGCTTATGGACATCTAAAAAAACAAAAGAAAAAAAACACCAACCCGCTTTGAACCCTGAGTATGGTACATGTTTTGCGCCTTTCATCTATTTTTATGCGACATTTCCTGATGATTAATACAGAAATAGAAACTAGAATTGCCTTTCATGCGTTACTGTCCAGGCTCAAATCGGACGTTTGGCCGTGGCTTGAAATAACACCCCTCAATTGTGTTAAAAGTAGCAAACATGTTCTGAAAATGTAAGGAGTAGAAAGTAGATATTTGTTTTAAAATATATAGAGAAAAAGTCAAAAGTTGTCAGTAAAATAAATACTCAAGTAAAGTACAGATAGCCTAACTGAAAATTCTGCTTTATTACTTCCCACCTCTGTACTTATAGTCCATGTCAGTCCACGAGCAGCAAACAGACATGGGAAAAATCTCAGATGAGATAAATACATTACAAATTCTTCTTTTTCACCAATTTTAATACTAATTACGATTTTGATTTCTGAATAAAATTATATACATTACACTTTTCTAAGGCTTTGGTAATTATTTGATCTATAAACCAACAGTATTTATAAATGTTTAAGTATTTACAAAGATTAAAATAAGTTGCACCAACCTCTACAAATTTGATCCATCCCAGATATACTCTCCTACGTCTTAGATGCTCTACCCAGTGAACACTGAAACAACTGCTTGGTTGAGTTTCAGTTTTCAATCTGAGACACGCCTCTCTTCTTCTGTTTGTACTTTCTGTTTCTTTGTAGTTTTCTGTTTCTTTAGCTTTAAGAAAACTTTTCTATGCATAATCAAAGTGGACAGTACATGTATAAAGGCCAATTTACAGTATGTAGCCCTGCTCAAACAACTGACATAGATTTTATACTGTCTGTGAAGCTGGATTTTTTTTAAAAAGTGCTTAAAGTGTTTAGTACATGTTTAGCCCTTTCTTGTGCCAATACAGAACGTGACATCACCGGGTTGGTTGGGTGGTTGGTTTGTTTCATCAATAGACACTAAACAGTTAATGTTAACAAACTAGTGATAGAACCAATAACTCAGAAGAAAATAACTGCACACATCAGTTTAAAGGTGTCACTTGTACTGCTTCTGAGTGCAACAACTATTAAGAAACCAAGGGTATACTGTCCACTTTTCCTCTTTCTCTTTCTCTTTTTTTTGTTATCTTACTCATCTCCTTGTTTGTCCACTGTACATTTCACCAGAATCATTCACTCAATACTAGCACGATTGCTAGTATCGATACTTTGCTTTTATCCTTCAAGTTCAGTATGTAGCCCGCTGAACTGTGTTAACTATTTCTTTGGAAAAATAAACCTCAAACTTGTACTATGAAAAATGTCCAAAACTTTTTAGAGACAGAAAGATCCAAATTTCAGGTCTCCAAAAAACCCAGTTTCAAAACACATGAAAAGCTGAAAAGTGTTTTTTCTTGTGTTAACTAATTATTGTGGAAGGTAACAGTCACAGTGATACAGTGGTGATTAAAATGTGTTTATAATTTGCAAATTGAGAATTCATCTTGTAAGTCATGGCACACTGCTCTTCTCCAATTAACCGGCTGGATAACTTTGGTAATACTGGCCCTGTATTTACTTGCTACTGGATCAATACCAAAATTTGTAGTGTGGCACAGCACTACTGTGAATGAGGGAACGTGTGAATGTTGAATGTTATTGTTGAAACTTCCAGGCAGGTATATACATTTTAAATGAAAAGATATACATGTTCAAATAGCGTCAATTAACCACTTCAGGTTGTCCTGTAATCATCATGAAGCTATAACTTCAAATACAATAACACATTATGTTTTTGTACTAAGTATCGGTATCGGATCAGTATCGTTGATACCACCCTGAATTTTACTTGGTATTGGATCGGAAAGAAAATCAATGGTATCGCACATCACTAGCCTGCACCTGTGATCTTGCCTGGTGTGAGAGACCCCAGCCTCTACGGATCTTGTACTTAGAGCTTGTTCCTGTGCTCCCATGATTAGTGCCTCTGTGCTGTCTTTCAGTCCAGCTTTGTCCAGCCACTGGTAGGATTTCTGGATGTCAGCATAGCTGGACTGGTGATTTTTCGTTTTTATGGGCCGATGGTTTTCTTTTTTCTTTTTTTTCTTTTTTTTTTTCCCCGTAACGGTATAAACACTGAAAGGTGGTGGATTGGCCAGATGCTGGGAGATGTGTAAAAATAACTCATTTGTTTGGTGGTGGCTATTGCGGAGCTTCCACAGATTCAGTAACATTAGCAAGTGGTGGAGGCCAGCAGATGCAACACGCTGGCAGGTGGATGACGGAAACGCAGAAGGAGCAGAGACCCGAGGCGGTGAACTCAACTTCAGGTAAGAAGTTATGACCTGCAGTCTATCTGGGTCAGATATAAACCAAGTTTAGGTGGAGTTTATTTTTGTTATGCTGAATTTTTACAGTCAGTTACAATAACTCGCACTGCGTACTAGCTAGCATGACGGAGTTTCTATACTGCTGGGCGGGTGCTATGATATTATTGATGTTGAACTTGTTTTATCTTATTTTATTTATAAGGTTAGTTATTAGAGTCTCCAACCGTCCTGTAAAAAACTGAATCTTCTCGTATTCAGAGTAAATATTGCGCATTTTGTATTGAGGTGAAAAGAAACACAGTTTGTCCCGGACTTCAGCTACAATGAAAAAAACACAAAGCTGGAGTTATCCTGTGTCTTTGCTGCACAGCTGCCTCTTCTTCTCTCATTCTCTCTCCCTCCCTCTCCTGTTTCTACTTCAATCATGAAACTGATCAATGATCAGCTGATCGGCTTTTCTCTCTTGTTTGTTTATCGCCCACTTTGCGTCAGAAACAGGAAACCGGATGTCGCGCTAAACAACAGCAGCACGTTTAAGCTTAAACAGCTGTTGTTAGAATTTATTTAATATTCAGCTGATGTTTGCTGGAGCACAGCTGTAAAAGCTGCTGGTAATGATATCGGTTTGGTTATGTGGTGAGAGGGAAACATGCAGATGAAACCAGGAGATGTCCTTACTGAATCATCAGAGCTGAACAGGTGATGGAGAAACAGGTTTACCGTTTAGGTGACATGAATGAGTTGAAGGGAAGTTATGAACTGTTTCTGAGAGACAAATAACACCAGGATGCTTTTCTACGTAGCTGACAGCTGGTAACTGTGCAGGGGCGGGTCTAGCAAAGTTGTAAAAGTAAAAGTAAAATTGCTACAATAGTAAGAGTGGGGTTTCATAATACAGATGGACAATGAACAAAAACAAAACAAAAAAAGGTAAAGCAACCTAGTATCATGGTTCTAGGTCATTGTGACCCAGCATTTTGAGTCTCTCGTGTTTTGATATTTTATATTATGGTTTATGTTCTGAGTCCTTTGTTGTGCTTGTTTGATTATTGTAGTTTTCATTGTTACTCTAGGTTTGGTTATGGCTGTTACAGTTTTAGGTTTTGTTATGTGGCTTCCCTGTGTTCCATGTTGTGTCTACTCTGTGCCTTTCTGTCTCACGGTTCAGGTCTCTATGTTCTGAGACTTAACAGTCTCTGTTAAGTTTACGTGTTGTTGAGAATAGATTCCTTAATATAGATCAGAGTTAAAGAGAATATAGTTTGTGATTGCTTGCAACATTATTATATTGCGGTTAATGGGTGTAAGAATACAAAATAGAAAATAGGCCTCGGATGGGAACAAAGAACTGGGGTACAGGACAGAAGGACATTCAACCCCCACCCCCAGGGCAGGAAGCAAGAGTTACTGAGAGTGAGGGGCAGACAAAGGGCAAACGGACACTACCTTAAAAGGAGATGGGGTCAGGGTGTCAGCACCATTGGCCACTGTACTACTGTATTTCCATTGTGGGGGTGTTTACTGTAGGGGGGAGGAGACCAGAATAATGGGTAATAAAAGGATTGTGTAAAACATGGAAACATCTCAGCGTGATCTCTACCAGGACCAAAAGAATCGCAGAGACCGGCGTTGTCTCAACAGTGTCTAGAGTTCAGTCGGTGTGTTTCTTGTTTTACTTTAAAGGTCCGTGTCTCATGTCAATGTTTCTAGTTTTGCTTCCCTTGTTTCGTCCTGCCTAATTACTTCCAGCTGTGCTCTCCTTCTGTGTCTCATTCTCCTCAATATCCCTCAATGTATTTAAGCCTCGTGTTTCTCTTTGTTAGTGTTGTGCTCTCACTCATACTTGCGTCATAAGGGTGTCATCTCCAGCAAAGGATTTTCAACCAAGTATTAGAAATGAACATTTTATTTTCAGTTATTTAATTTTTCCAATTACTTTTAAGCCTCTGAAATGAAGGGAATGTGTTAAGAAATCCTTTAGTTCCCTTTATCAAATCTTTTCGTTCAACCCACTGAATTAAAGCTGAAAGTCTGCGCTTCAACAACATCTCAGTTGTTTCATTTGGTCTGTATTTACCAATCTCCAAGGAGCACCACCCACTCCTCAGTTAGATAAATAAAACTAAAATTTTAAAAATGCTCTTTTCATTTCTTTGTTTTCTAAATAATCCTTGTTGCAGTTCCCTATTTCACTCTCATATGATGTGTTGTAAAAATAAAACAAATATTTAGCAGCTGTTTAAAAATCTTTTACCAGTCCCCCAAGAAGAGTCAACAGCCTGTCTATTTTCTTGCTGTTCTCCTCTCCAATTCTAAGCTACCTAAATCTAAAGATTTATCAAAAGTTTGTTAACTTGTAGGATGAAAAGACAATTTTAACTTGTGAACACACATACAGACTTTGCATTTTTTTTGAATCAAACAGAAAAAAATGAGAAAAGGGGAAGCAAGGTGGTGCCGATGCAAATTCCTGCAGAAAAAAGTAGGTAAAAGTTCATCAAAGTCCCAAACACAACCCTGCTAAGCAGGATGAAAATTACAATTTCCTAGTTGATATACATCCATAGCTGGACTGGCCATTGGGCATACCAGGCATTTGCCCGGTGGGCCGATGGTGATTTTTCGTTTTTATGGGCCGATGGGGGGTTTTTTTCCGTTTTTTTCCGTAATGGTATAAACACTGAAAGGTGGTGGATTGGCCAGATGCTGGGAGATGTGTAAAAATAACTCAATTGTTTGGTGGTGGCTATTGCGGAGCTTTCACAGATTCAGTAACATTAGCAAGTGGTGGAGGCCAGCAGATGCAACACGCTGGCAGGTGGATGACGGAAAGGCAGGAGGAGCAGAGACCCGAGGCAGTGAACTGAACTTCAGGTAAGAAGTTATGACCTGCAGTCTATCTGGGTCAGATATAAACCAAGTTTAGGTGGAGTTTATTTTCGTTGTGCTGACTTTTTACAGTCAGTTACAATAACTCGTACTGCGTACTAGCTAGCATGACGGAGTTTATATACTGCTGGGCGGGTGCTATGATGTTATTGATGTTGAACTTCAATTTTCAACAATGTTCAACTTTCAATCATGAAACTGATCAATGATCAGCTGATCGGCTTTTCTCTCTCGTTTGTTTATCGCCCACTTTGCGCCAGAAAGAAGAAACCAGCGGATGTCGCGCTGAACAACAGCAGCACGTTTAAGCTTGATCAGCTGTTATTAGAATTTATTTAATATTAATTTCTAGTATCAGCTGAGGTTTGCTGGAGCCACAGCTGTAAAAGCTGCTGGTCATGATATCGGTTTGGATATGTGATGAGAGGGAAACATGAAGATGAAACCAGGAGATGTCCTTACTGAATCATCAGAGCTGAACAGGTGATGGAGAAACAGGTTTACCTTTTCGGTGACATAAATGAGTTGAAGGGAAGTTATGAACTGTTTCTGCGAGACAAATAACACCAGGATCCTTTTTTTATGTAGCTGACAGCTGGTAACTGTGCAGGGGCGGGTCTAGCAAAGTTTTGCCAGGGGGCCAGGTAGGGCATTAACAGGGAAAGGGGGGCACAAAGAAATACTTTTCTTTCTTATTCTCATTTAAAATGTCTCGCTTTTAACAAATAATTATCTGAATCTTACAACAAACATTTTCATCTGATGTAAAATGTATAGAAATCCATTATTGTACATAATAATGTTTTTTAGGGTCCCATCATAATTTCCTCAGAAGTAGCTAAGTACTGTATATGATGCCAGTATTTTCCCACATTTTCTAGATTCTGTACCAGTACTGTGTGTGAAATGCCATCAAAAAGTCAATTAAGTTTTATTCTTTCTCACCTGTCTTTCTATCTTCTTTCACTTTTTAAAGGTTGCCATGTTAGAAAAAATATTTTGCCCTGCCATGCTGTTTATTGATGTGGCAAATAAATGGTTTAGGAAAATATATATAAATCTGTCATCAGTAATCAGTAATGATTATGTCTCACCTCTAGTCTTCTCTGTCTTAATTTCAGGTTTTCACCATGTGTTGTAGATAGTTTAGGAGGTTAACTCGACCAAGCAGTCTACTTTCGGGTACTGTTTAGAATACCAGAATAGGGAGGATGGTGTAGGTTTAAGTTTATTAGACTGATACATATATACCAACAAGACAGTGTACATCACTGTGACAACAGCGTTTGTTTTCATTCAAAGGCTTTATGGTTTTTCCTATAATACCTGGTGGGCTGGTCTCTAGTCAAAATGCCCGGGCCGATTTTTTGTCCCAGTCCAGCCCTGTATACGTCTGACCATTTCCACCTCCACATCTCAAAACATGGACTTTTATCTCTCGGCCTGCAATATTCTCTTGGCCACTGAATGAAGGATGATACATCTAAGGAAACTGGGGCCCTGTGGAAACAAAATATATCACTTTGGGCCCACCGCTTTAATATTGCAAAATCAACATTTTGTTTTGATAAATAGATTTATTTTTATTTTTTGCAAGCTTGATGAGATATGTGCAAGCCATTTACTACATATCTTTTTTGAACATTGATTAGTACTGTACACCAACTACAAATATATTTAACTTTTAAATGGCATAAAACACCAACTTAAACACTTATTTAAAATAATAAAGTACTTGCAAATATAACTTCTTTGAATAACAATTTTTAAATGAGGTATAGCCAACTAAAATATGTCATTGTAATAAGACTTAGTGGAACTCAGGTTTTAATATGATTTATCTTGCTGAATTGTGCTACATATATGCAGAACAATACACACTTCTCCAAAAATCCTCTGTGTGGGTTATTAAAATAAAAAAAATAATAAAAAACGTTCCCAATGGGCTTCCTGCCAGTTAGAAACATTGTTTGACATAAAGAACTCACCTATGCTTATTCAGATATCAGTGGGTTGGTGTCAGGAGTGTTGGTAGAGCGAGGTTGCAGTGTGACAGCTGAGTCTGAGCCAGAGGTTTCATCGGTTTGGCAGCAGGTCGGCAGATGCAGGAAAAACTCTTTTAGTCTAAATATGTACAAAGGGTCTGTCTGCACTGATTACATGTTGGCTAAAATAACACAAAACATTGTTTTCTGTTAGAAATGAAGTACACCACATTGTTAAGTTTGACTTAACAACGTGGTGTATGCTGTACAGTGTAGCAAGGAATGCCCAAACCTCTACATTGGAAAGACCAAACAGCCACTTCACAAACATATGGCATAACATAGAAGAGCCACCTCCACGGGACAAGACTCAGCAGTCCATCTGCATCTAAAGGACAAAGTCACTCTTTCGAGGATACCAATGTTCACATTGTGGACAGAGAAGACAGATGGTTTGAAAGAGGAGTGAAAGAAGCCATCTATGGTCGTGTCGAAATTCATGGGCTGCATGCTCCTGAGGCCGCATTTGTAGACCGATTACGGCACAGCGACGCGCCGAAGGCTGTCCAAATTCGTAGACTCCTCCGAATGCAGCCGACAAATGCGTCCTCCTTTTCCCCGAATTTGAAGGATGGGTCGGGTGTGTCCTTCGTGGCCCACCATATCCCAGAATTCATAGCGCGGCCCAGCCAAACTCCAGTTTCCAACAATGGCGGCCGCTACTAAGTTTTAAAATTACTCTTACTAATCTTTCTGGGTCACAAAATAAACTTTTAACATATTTTCAGGCGAGAAAGTAGCTGTGTAAACGTCAAATATCTGCTTGGTTTATATATCGCATATTTGCAAAAGTGCTTCGACGTTTTCGGAGACTTATGTTACCCACCAGCTCGATAGCTAGCCGGGAGCTCGAGGGTCACTGAAGCCGCAGAGAACTCGCACAACTCCCGGCACATCATTTTCAGATCACCGCGGACTTTCGCTACTCAGGTTAAACGTAATATATAAGTCACTTAGACAACCTAAAAATGTTATTGTTGGGCTTTTTTCAGTGTTTTGTTTGTTTGTGAGTAAATCGGTTTGGCTGAGATTAAAGTTATTAGATTAGATTAGATAAAATAAAACTTTATTAAGCCCCCGGGTGGGTTCCTCCTTGGTTTTTACACAGCTGACTAAACGTCAAACAGAAAACTGATTAAAAAGAAGTATGAGACCATCGAGAATTTACGCCAGTGTCCGGTTATATTTTAGATAGCGAGGAGCAGACGGCCGAGTTTATTAAACTCCACCGAGACGCTAATCAGAAGGCTAGACCGTCCAATTTCCCCAGCCGTTTACTTCCTGGCCTACCCGACCTTCTGAGGACCCGGCCCACGTAGACTGCGAAGGGCAGGTCCTCAGGAGGATGCAGCCATCTATAGGGCTTTGGAGCGTGATGTCACAGGGGTGGGCGTGGAAAGGATTTTGGCCTGATGCGCTATTTCAGGGTCAAAACTTTTGCGAGATCTCGCAAAACTTTTGCGAGATCTCGCAAAAGTCCGTCTTAATTTTTTTTTCTCCCATGTTCCCTGCGGGGCTCCGTATGATCGCACGACCGGCAAGAGAATAAGCTTGAAAATGGTTTATCTTTTCATTCTTTCCCAACCTGGAAGCAACATGAGGCAG
Source organism: Oreochromis niloticus (assembly GCF_001858045.2). NCBI lineage: Eukaryota > Metazoa > Chordata > Actinopteri > Cichliformes > Cichlidae > Oreochromis > Oreochromis niloticus. The sequence continues at coordinate 5,662,217 of NC_031978.2, forward strand.
CTCGTGTATCGATGTTACCAAACGAAGGTGTCTAGCCTGGATAGCAGCTGTGAGACGAGCTGATATCCAGTTCTCTTCCATCTCCAAATATCTGCTGGTGTGCTTCAGAAATTTTCATTCCGGTAAGTTCTAAATATGTTGATATCACTCTTTATAGCCTATTAGTTTTATTTTCGATGCACTCTGAGGTCATAGCAAATTAGAACAAACATCCTACTGAGTCATTTTGCAGAACTATCTTCTATTTATAGACTTGCTAATTATTTGGCATTATTGCAGGCAAACCAGCCTATGAAATGGATGAAACACATCGTGACTGAGTTCCAGCACTACACAAGGCACCTGCTTCAAACCTACCACCATGCCAATCAGATTACTTTTTCCATGTGAGGGTGAAGAGGTGACCCTTCTGGATAAGATTTTGAAGGTTTGCTGCATTTGTTGAACAGTGTGGTAGTAAAACCAGGGAAAAATGAAACTTGCTCCTGTTAAATATTCTTAAGTCTTTTGCTGTATAAATAGCGGTATTTTTTTTCTCAAAAGATACCGTAAATAAAGTAATGTTAGTAGTGGGTGATATCATGTAAACACTGTCATGGTTTTATGTAAACATTTTGTCATTTGTAAACTAAATGACATGGATTCTACATTGTAACTGATGTGATGTTCTACAAAGTGGTTTTAATAAAAAAAAAAAAAAAAAAGAGGCAAAAATTAGTTTGTTTCTTTATTCAATTTTTGAACAATGGTACTCAGTCAGTACATATTCAGTAAATGCAAATTATTTACATGGCAGTGCACTACAGGCATAGATCTAGACCCCTAGATAAAACATTATGGCATTATAGCAGTGACAACTCCTCCATAGTAGCAGGTGGGATTTTTCTTTTTTGAAGACGGCTCCTTTTACCTTTCAATACGGATGGTCTGTTTATGTTTTGATCAAGAGCCTTTTTTTGGGCAGATGAAGAGGAGAAGTCCATCTTATGGCCAACCACTGACTGTATCTTGGTCATATTATCCAGCAAAACCCAGTATGCAGGTTCATCTGTAACAGTCCTTGTGCCACGGATCCGCACTTTTGCTTGTACATTAAACAGAAGAGCAGTGACATGGGTCCAGGTCTCCGCGACTCCGGCCATACAGGTGCAGTGGGCGGCTTAAACCTTCCCTGTGATGCTCACAGTGACCCATGGCTGCAATGCTGGTTCATTCAGTCTTTGGGAGTTCAGTACCTGAAACACAGACAAAGTTAATTTAAAGACAAGAACTAATGAGACAAGGCCAACACAAATGTGTTTTATCTACTTCATCATAAATGTAACAAAGTGTTTAGAAAGTTAGCACATACATGTAATTTTTCATTTTTTTATGTATCCATCTATAGAACACTGCATGTTATATTCTAAATCTGCCTGTTCTCTCTCAGAAAATGAACCTAAAGTATGTAATGTCATCACTTTCAAGATGGAGAAAGCATAAAGTGACAATTATGAATCACTTAATATGATAAGGAGATTCTGCAGGTCATTAATCAATGTATAAAATTAAAATAAAATGTGTTTTTAGTGACACAAGATACAAATATTGAAGCAAGATGTATAATTAGAATTATTTAGAATAAATATGAATAAATTAGGGCAATTTCTTTAACCATAGAGAATGACAAAATCCTTCAGGACAATGTCACATCAATGCACTGAACTCACTATGTTATCCCTCTAACAGAGCCTCCACATGTTCTCACTGTAATTTCCCCCTCATGAATGAATTTATGCTGCACTAATCTGAATGTTTGGAGGGAAATCAAACGCATTTCACACGCTGTACTTGAGCTGACTTATCTTTGTTTGAATGACGACTTGTACGCGCTGACTCCACAGATAAGGTACGAAAATATGTCAGGCTACGTCAATAGCGGTTGGTCTTCAGGGTTTCTACTCCACGGCTGTATTTCATACGGGTCCACATTTCCACGCTATTTTCTGCAAGTACCGCTGCTTCGCCTCTGAACGCAATCGGTCTCTATACAGTCCATTCTCTTGAGCTGCTTTTAAGCATCTTTCTTGTAGTCGTCATTCGAACACAGTGTGTTTGTTTTGATTTCTAGACCCCGAAAATGGTGCCGCGTTCCCACAATGCATTGCAGCGTGACGTCAACTCCAAAGCCCTATAATCCAGTTTTGAGATCCCTTCCCAGACGCCTTAATGCCCACTCACATCCTGGGCCATCTGACCTCAGGAAATCACATGATAGGGTGGGGCTAGGTTTCACAATGAGCTCATCCGAAACCCTGGCTGATTGTGACCCACACCTGTTTTCACACCTTGGCTCATGTGATTAGGTAGAGGATCATCAGGGGGTCCTTTTGTCCCTCTTTGGGGGGATACTCCCACTGGGTTTAAATCTGGGACTCTCCACCATTTAATCCTAGAACTGAAGAAGCTTTTCGGATGAGAGGTGAAACGTCTTCAAGCAACCTAAAGAAGTCCAGATGCTTTTCTTTCCAAGCTCCTTAGACTATGATAACTTGGATGACTGAGAACCATCCCAGACTTACTCATGGGCCCTTAGAATCATCATCACCTTTCTCTCCTGCACTCCTGCCAGCACATGTGCGCTCACCAAAGCATAAAGCACAATAATTTCTCATTCTGACTTAAAAAAAAAATATACAATCAGAATGCAGGCAACAATGTCACTTAATTAATGTCAATTAATATCATATATTAATTGACATTATTGACATTGACATTATTATTGTTATAACCTCAGGATAAAAATGCTCGGAAACTCAGGTGCCACTTTTAGGACATTTACTGACCACTTTTAGAAACAACCACAGCTAGTCACACACATACAGGAAACTGTTTCTCACATAACATTCCGATAGGGAAAACCCTGAAAAACCTCTGAAGGTTCTGGGGTGCAACGCCCCCAAACATACATTAACAACAACACTGTCTACAACAGTTATCATTTCTACTGAATACAGGTTAAAGTGAACAGGTACCTGGAGAAGCATGGACACCGGGTTGACTTTGTGCAGGAGAATTGTTTTGCTGTTCTTTAGAACATATACTTCCAATGCATTTTGTAATCCGGTCTTTGGCCCAGACAAAGAACTGGAACAAGGCCAAGACCAAGGCCCAGACAAAGGGCCAGAGAAAGGGCAAGGCCAAGACCAAGACCAAGCCAAGTCCAGCCCACTAAAACAAAGAACAGAGATAAAGAATGGAAAAAAACCCATTTAGAATCAAACCTGTCATAAATGGTGTATTACCCCATTTTGTAGGGAGCAAATTATTTCATTTTACATATCAATTCTCTTCATACCATTTAAAAAAAAGCAAATTTTATTTACCTGAGAGTGAAAGTACCAGTCCTGAGAGTCCTTCAGTCTATCCTGATATGAGGTACCATTCTCTGGTTCACACCATTTCAGTGGGGTAGCTTTGTCAGCAGTTACATACCTGCCTGACCAATCAGTCATTGCACAAGCAATGTAGCGGCCATCAAAGACCAACAGGATCATCCACACAAATGCAGGGACAAGGCAGTGACATGAGCATTTCGGTCGTTGAACTGAAGCCATCAGCACAAAGGCCAAAATCCCTGGAATGATGAAGAATGCAGCCACAAACCCACCATTGCATTTCTCTTTACAGGGGCACTCAAACTCTGTCTCCACCAACCTTTCCAGGACCGTCAAAATAAAGCCAAACACAACATTTGATGCAAGTGGGCCATTTTGAAATTCTCTTTTTACTCTTTCCAGCCATTCTTGTTTTCCTTCTTTACTCGCTTCTGCAGGCAGAGACAAAACCAAAGATTAAAAGTCAGAGAGATAATAATTTGATAATTCTAAAGATACTTTTTTGTGATATATTAGTACTAGTCATTTGACTGTAATGCTCATTAGATATGAATCCCAAGTTAATTTCAATATTAACTTGATGATGAAAAAATGTACAATACACACACTAAAAAACACTACAGGAAATGTGAAATCCAACTAAATGAATTAAAAAAAAACTACTTAGAGGTTACTGTGAAAAAAGATTCAGAGCGCTTGTGAAAAACACTGGGGAGGTTGTTAAATAAATTACATTATACTTAGAGATTTTGCTATCATTTCCTCTGTTTACCAAAATTCTTAGAATCACCAATAGAAATGCTTTTCATAAATGGACATGAACTAAAAGTACAAAGAGCAGATATTGAATTTTAGCTGGCAGTGACCAGGATGGACAAGATTAGACATGGAACAAATTATAATATTGACATTTTTGGTTCAAATAACATCCGTTGCCACTAATATTCAGTCCAGGTTTTGTGTTATTTCTCTCAATTTGTACTTTATTCATCTCAAAGTAGATTATGGAGCCTTCCTTTTCTTAAGAATGGCTTCTTGATGGCCACCCTTCAACTGAGACCATTTCTGATGAGGCTTCAGCAAACATTATGTATTAATTGAAGGGCACTCTGCACATTGAAAGTCAAGTCAGTCACTGCACCAGAGCTTCTCTCACTACAGGCATAGTTTGGAAAGGTGATTGAAAATGCATGGTACAAGAGGATATATACATAAATATTTTAAATGAATATCTAGACATTTCTGGGGTATGGCTGAGTTTTTGAACAGACAGAGCACTATGCCCAGTTTTAGCCTGGCAATCCCCTCAACAAAAGACTGTACTGATAGAATTTGTTCTGCAACCTATTTTCTATTAATTACAATCCGTGTATATTCAAGTACAATACACCATGAGCATTATAGCTACCTTGTATACAAATTCAGTGCATGTATAAAAGTCCTGAATCCCTTATCATCCACAACAGAAAATGGTTGGAAATCAAGTGCTATCATTTTTGCCAGTTCTTCATCAATTGTGTTCTGTCTTGCTGGGGTCACAGACTTCGGCAAAAACTGTCTCATTGAGTTCTGGCTTGGTTTAGGTGGTACAGTGGCTTGCAAAAGTATTCGGCCCCCTTGAACTTTTCCACATTTTGTCACATTACAGTCACAAACATGAATCAATTTTATTGGAATTCCACATGAAAGACCAATACAAAGTGGTGTACACGTGAGAAGTGGAACGAAAATCATACATGATTCCAAACATGTTTTACAAATAAATAACTGCAAAGTGGGGTGTGCATAATTATTCAGCCCCCTTTGGTCTGAGTGCAGTCAGTTGCCCATAGACATTGCCTGACGATTGCTAATGACTAAACAGAGTGCACCTGTGTGTAATCTAATGTCAGTACAAATACAGCTGCTCTGTGACGGCCCCAGAGGTTGTCTGAGAGAATATTGGGAGCGACAACACCATGAAGTCCAAAGAACACACCAGACAGGTCAGGGATAAAGTTATTGAGAAATTTAAAGCAGGCTTAGGCTACAAAAAGATTTCCCAAGCCTTGAACATCCCACGGAGCACTGTTCAAGCCATCATTCAGAAATGGAAGGAGTATGGCACAACTGTAAACCTACCAAGACAAGGCCGTCCACCTAAACTCACAGGCCGAACAAGGAGAGCGCTGATCAGAAATGCAGCCAAGAGGCCCATGGTGACTCTAGACGAGCTGCAGAGATCTACAGCTCAGGTGGGGGAATCTGTCCATAGGACAACTATTAGTCGTGCACTGCACAAAGTTGGCCTTTATGGAAGAGTGGCAAGAAGAAAGCCATTGTTAACAGAAAACCATAAGAAGTCCCGTTTGCAGTTTGCCACAAGCCATGTGGGGGACACAGCAAACATGTGGAAGAAGGTGCTCTGGTCAGATGAGACCAAAATGGAACTTTGTGGCCAAAATGCAAAACGCTATGTGTGGCGGAAAACTAACACTGCACATCATTCTGAACACACCATCCCCACTGTCAAATATGGTGGTGGCAGCATCATGCTCTGGGGGTGCTTCTCTTCAGCAGGGACAGGGAAGCTGGTCAGAGTTGATGGGAAGATGGATGGAGCCAAATACAGGGCAATCTTGGAAGAAAACCTCTTGGAGTCTGCAAAAGACTTGAGACTGGGGCGGAGGTTCACCTTCCAGCAGGACAACGACCCTAAACATAAAGCCAGGGCAACAATGGAATGGTTTAAAACAAAACATATCCATGTGTTAGAATGGCCCAGTCAAAGTCCAGATCTAAATCCAATCGAGAATCTGTGGCAAGATCTGAAAACTGCTGTTCACAAACGCTGTCCATCTAATCTGACTGAGCTGGAGCTGTTTTGCAAAGAAGAATGGGCAAGGATTTCAGTCTCTAGATGTGCAAAGCTGGTAGAGACATACCCCAAAAGACTGGCAGCTGTAATTGCAGCAAAAGGTGGTTCTACAAAGTATTGACTCAGGGGGCTGAATAATTACGCACACCCCACTTTGCAGTTATTTATTTGTAAAACATGTTTGGAATCATGTATGATTTTCGTTCCACTTCTCACGTGTACACCACTTTGTATTGGTCTTTCATGTGGAATTCCAATAAAATTGATTCATGTTTGTGACTGTAATGTGACAAAATGTGGAAAAGTTCAAGGGGGCCGAATACTTTTGCAAGCCACTGTATACTGCATGACGCTTCAGATACTTCAGTTAAGAAGGAGCAGCAATAGTTGCAGTAAATGGCCTGGTAAATGGCCTGTATTTGTATAGCGCTTTACTAGTCCCTAAGGACCCCAAAGCGCTTTATACATCCAGTCATCCACCCATTCACACACACATTCACACACTGGTGATGGCAAGCTACATTGTAGCCACAGCCACTCTGTGGTGCACTGACAGAGGCGAGGCTGCTGGACACTGGCGCCTCTGGGCCCTCTGACCACCACCAGTAGGCAACGGGTGAAGTGTCTTGCCCAAGGACACAACGACCTAGACTGTCCAAGCCAGGGCTCAAACCGGCAACCTTCCAATTACAAGGCGAACTCCCAACTCTTGAGCCACGATAAGAGTAGACACACTAGCACCTTCATTTATATCACCCTCAACTGACTGAATTTTTCTTCCCATTGCACTGATGGGTGGACAGTTCTCAGGTGCCTATGCATGTTGTTTGTGGAGCCGGCTCTATATGAAATTCTTTTCTTGCAGACTCTAGACTCTGCCTTTGTACTGTCAATAAAATTGAAGTGGTTCCAGATTTTGCTTGTTTTCTTGGTTGCTTCACTCATTTTCTTTACTCTACCTTTCTAAATTGACGATGTTGTCTCTTGTTGTTGCTCTCGTTCTCTCTCTCCCTCCTGCTCTGTTCGTGTGCTACTGCTGCTGCGAGTGTAACTACCGGTCCCTCCTGCCTCTGCCCGGAGGGGCACAAACGCATAGCTGTGTTTGCGCCCCTCCCCCCTCTGTTCGGCGCAAACACGAGGCTCACGTGTGGTGTGAAGTGAAAAAAAGTTAGAGAGAGGGCAAGAGAAAGAAAACAAACCCTCACGGCTCCCAATAAGGAGTCGGCTCCCGTCATTCACTTCAAAGATCCGGCTCTAAGAGCCATTTCGTTCGCAAACGACCCATCACTACACCAAAGCATAAAACACAATAATTTCTCTTTATCACTTAAAAAAATAATATACAATCAGAATATTGGTAACAATGTCACTTAATTAATGTCAATTAATATCATATCATAACATTCCAATAATACTTTTTGTGTGTGAAATTCATGACATTTAAAGACAAAAACAGGTTGTAAATTGTAATTTATTAATCATTGTTATCATTTCTACTGAATACAGGTTAAAGTGAACAGGTACCTGGAGGAGCATTGAGACTGGGTTGAATTTCTGCAGGAGGATTGGTTTGCTGTTGTTTAGGTTTATTCATGATGCAGTTTGTGATCAGGACTGAAGCCAAGACTAATGCCAGGGCCAAGACCAAGCCAAGTCCAACCCGCTAAAACAAAGAACAGAGATAAAGAATGGAAAAAAACCCATTTAGAATCAAACCTGTCATAAATGGTGTATTACCCCATTTTGTAGGGAGCAAATTATTTCATTTTACATATCAATTCTCTTCATACCATTTAAAAAAAAGCAAATTTTATTTACCTGAGAGTGAAAGTACCAGTCCTGAGAGTCCTTCAGTCTATCCTGATATGAGGTACCATTCTCTGGTTCACACCATTTCAGTGGGGTAGCTTTGTCAGCAGTTACATACCTGCCTGACCAATCAGTCTTTCCACAAGCAATGTAGCGGCCATCAAAGACCAACAGGATCGTCCACACAAATGCAGGGACAAGGCAGTGAAAGAATCTGATTACATTGTCTTTGTCACATGAGCACTTCAGTCCTTGAACTGAAGCCATCAGCACAAAGGCCAAAATCCCTGGAATGATGAAGAATGAAGCCACAAACCCACGATTCACGTCTGTCCCTTTACAGGGGCACTCAAACTCTGTCTCCACCAACCTTTCCAGGACCGTCAAAATAAAGCCAAACACAACATTTGATGCAAGTGGGCCATTTTGAAATTCTCTTTTTACTCTTTCCAGCCATTTTTGTTTTCCTCTTTCACTCACTTCTGCAGGCAGAGACAAAACCAAAGATTAGAAGTCAGAGAGATAATAATTTGATCATTCTAAAGATACTTTTTTGTGATATATTAGTACTAGTCATTTGACTGTAATGCTCATTAGATATGAATCCCAAGTTAATTTCAATATTAACTTGATGATGAAAAAATGTACAATACACACACTAAAAAACACTACAGGAAACGTGAAATCCAACTAAATTAATTTAAAAAAAATACTTAGAGGTTACTGTGGAAAAAGATTCATAGCGCTTGTGAAGAGAAATGAAAAACACTGGGGAGGTTGTTAAATAAATGACATTATACTTAGAGATTTTGCTTTCATTTCCTCTGTTTACCAAAATTCTTATAATCACTACTACAAATGTTTTTCATAAATGGACATGAACTTAAAGTACAAAGAGCAGATATTGAAATTTAGCTGGCAGTGACCAGGATGGACAAGTTTTGACATGGAACAAATTATAATATATATATTATTATATTGACATTTTTGGTTCAATACTAATATTCAGTCCAGTTTTTGCATTATTTCTCTCAATTTATACTGTATTAATCTCAAAGGATATTATGGAGCCTTTTCCTTTTCTTAAGAATGGCTTCTTGATGGCCACCCTTCAACTGAGACCATTTATGATGAGGCTTCAGCAAACATTATGTATTAATTGAAGGGCACTCTGCACATTGAAAGTCAAGTCAGTCACTGCACCAGAGCTTCTCTCACTACAGACATAGTTTGGAAAGGTGATTGAAAATGTATGCTACAAGAGGATATATACATAAATATTTTAAATGAATATCTAGACATTTCTGGGGTATGGCTGAGTTTTTGAACAGACAGAGCACTATGCCCAGTTTTAGCCTGACAGTCCCCTCAACAAAAGACTGTACTGTTGTCCCTGATAGAATTTGTTCTGCAACCTATTTTCTATTAATAACAATCCGTGTTTATTCAAGTACAATACACCATGAGCATTATAGCTACCTTGTATACAATGACACCACAGGTTGTAACGGCCTACTGTTTGAGATGTTTGTCACAGACTCCTCCAGCTGCTACATCACCCACAAATATTTGTTAAATTAACCAAGCTTGTATAGGCTGAATGTAACTACCAACTCTCTTCAGCTCTGTCGATCACTTGCCTACATTGGCCCCAAGTGTTCATTTTCAGAGAAAAGACACAGGAAGACTATGATAACAGGATGTGATGTTGCAACACTAGTCAAATATTAATGTCTAAGCTGAAGACATCTTTCTTTGTTTTGGAAAAAAATATTAAAAATCATCATGAACAACAGGAGTGGTGATTTCTAGAACTTGTGTATATAATTTGGCATTTCTTACCAGTCTAGGCTGAAAGTAAGTACACAATACCATTTCATTTAGTTTAAAGGTTTATGTGCAAGACACAAGGGAATTCAATTCAACCGTGAACCAGGTCCACATACGTTTCACAAGTTAATATGGCTCTAGGCTATGAAAGTTGGTGTACAGCAGGCCCAGGAGAGCGCAAGCACACACAAGTACGCACACTGAGAAACGGCCAGTACTCCCCTTATGATCCTCTCGCTTGCTCACGCTGGGCATGGAGAGCAGACCCATTTGACCCCGATTCCATTTCAGCCAAATAGACGTGGAAGTAGTGATGTTTTATTTTGTGAAAAAGTGAAAGATGAGTGTCTTTAAATTACCGCTCAGTTCGTGGGTTAAAACAGAAAATTATACTTTTAGCATTCTCGTGAGGTATTGGGCGGGGTTATATCAACAAACCAAAGACTTCTTGACGAATAAAAGGATAATCACGTCTGTGTGAAGTCTATTCATATAAACTTTAACGCTCAGCATACCACATTCTCAACAAGTAAATGGCTTCGTTTTAATTTTCAGACATCCTACAAAAATACTATTTGCTCTGATTTTTGCACATCGCCAAAAGTATGCCTGTTGGAAACAAAAATACACCTTTCTGAGTACATTACCGAAAACTATTGTCTTTTTTTTATTATTATAAAACACATTTCTGCAGCTGAAAGACAAGAATATGGGATACTGTTTGTCCATGATTTTGACAGGGGGAACAGATTGTGGCAGGGTCAGCCTGATATATTCTGTAGGAAATAACTACCTTGGTATGACACTGGGACAAGTACAGCTTATGGACATCTAAAAGAAACAAAAGAAAAAAAAACACCAACCCACTTTAAACCCTGAGTATACTACACGTTTTGAACCTTTCATCTATTTTTAATGCAACATTTCCTGGTACACGAATAGAACTGCCTTTCATGCGTTACTGTCCAGGCTCAAATCGGTTTGACATTTAAAGGTTGGCCGTGGCTTGAAATAACTAAACTAAAAGTAGCAAGCATGTTCTGAAAATGTAAGGAGTAGAAAGTGGATATTTGTTTTAAAATATAAGGAGTAAAAGTCAGAAGTTGTCAGTAAAATAAATAGTCAAGTAAAGTACAGCTAGCCTAAGTGAAAATTCTGCTTTATTACTTCACACCTCTGTACTTATAGTACAGTCCATGAGCAGCAAACAGCTTTGTAAAGAAATATCAGATGAGACAAATACATTACAAATTCTTCTTTTTCACCGATTTTTTTAAATACTAATTACTATTTTGGTTTCTGAATAAAATTATATACATTACACTTTCCTAATGCTTTGTTACTTCCTTGATCTACAAACCAACAGTATTTATAAATGTTTTAGTATTTACAAAGATTCAAATAAGCTGCACCAACCTTCAATCATTTGATCCATCCCAGATATACTCTCCTACGTTTTAGATGCTCTACCCAGTGAACACTGAAACAACTGCTTGGTTGAGTTTCAGTTTTTCATCTCAACCATAATAAGACATGCCTCTCTTCTTCTGTTTGTACTTCCTGTTTCTTTGTAGTTTTCTGTTTCTTTAGCTTTAAGAAAACTTCTCTATGCATTATTAAAGTGGACATGAAACTAGATGTATAAAGGCCCTGCACAAAAAAAAAAATTAGACTGTCTGTGAAGCTGGATTTTTTTAATAAGTGCTTAAAGTTTTTCGTACATGTTTAGCCCTTTCTTGTGCCAACACAGAACATGACATCACCTGGTTGGTTGGGTAGTTGGCTTGTTTCATCAATAGACACTAAACAGTTTTAAATGTTAACAAACTAGTGATAGAACCAATAATTCAGAGGAAAATAACTGCACACATCAGTTTAAAGGTGTCACTTGTACTGTTCCTGGGTGCAACAACTATTAAGAAACCAAGGGTATACTGTCCATTTTCCCTCTTTCTTTCTCTTTTAATGTTATGTTACTCATCAGCTTGTTTGTTCACTGTAAATTTTACTAGAATCATTCATCTCTGTTCACTTTTATACATATCTCTGTACAATTTTTCTATACATATTTCTGTACATTGTTACCTGTATATACGAACTTCAGTTCCTTATGTATATAGGACCACTTTGTGTCTTCCTTCTATATTTTATATTCCCCTTGCTATAAGAACTGTGTAACACCCAAATTTCTCATTCGTGGGATAATAAAGGTTTATTCTATTCTATTCTATTCTATTCTATTCTATTCTATTCTATTCTAAGCAGTAAGTGGTTTTTTGTTGTTTGGGTAGCTGCAAAGGGCCGCAATAAACTAAAGGAAAAAAATTCACGAAAGATGTGAAGTTTTTCTGGAGAAATAAAAACGTACTAGAACAGAAGCACAGGTGACAAGCTAATAGTGAAAAGTTAACATATATGTAAACATGTATGTATGGTATTATATGAATGTGTCTCCAAAAACCCAGTTTCAAAACACATGAAAAGCTGAAAAGTGTGTTGTCTTGTGTTAACTAATTATTGTGGAAAGTAACAGTCACAGTGATACAGTGGTGATTAAAATGTGTTCAGAATTTGTAAATTGAGAATTCATCTTGTAAGTCATGGCACACTACTCTCCCCCAATAAGCTGTCTGAATAACTTTGGTAATACTGGCCCTGTATTTACTTACTATTGGATCGATACCAAAATTTGTAGTGTGGCACAGCACTACTGTGAATAAGGGAAAGTGTAAATGTTGAATGTTATTGTTGAAACTTCCAGGCAAGTGTATACATTTTAAATGAAAAGATATACACGTTCAAATAGCGTCAATGAACAACTTCAGGTTGTCCTGTAATCATCATGAAGCTATAATTTGAAATACAATAATACATTATGTTTTTGTACAAAGTATCGGTATCGGATCAGTATCGTTGATACATCCCCGAATTTTACTTGGTATTGGATGGGAAAGGAAATCAGTGGTATTGCACATCACTAGCCTGCACCTGTGGTCTTGTCTGGTGTGATAGACCCCAGCCTCTACGGATCTTGTACTTGTTCTTGTGCTGCCATGATTAGTGCCTCTGTTCTGTCTTTCAGTCCAGCTTTGTCCAGCCACTGGTAGGATTTCTGGATGTCAGCCACTTCCTCTATCTGCCGGTGGTACATACCGTGCAGGGGCCTGTCCTTCCATAATGGCTCCTCCTCTTGCTCCTACCACATTCTATCTACTGCTGTAGGAGTGCACGATAAGTAAAACACTTTTTTATTATATTATTATTATTACATTATTATTATTATTATTATATTATTATTATATTAGTATTATTATTATATTTAGGACAGTGTCACTTGTAGTTATGAACTTACGCCACATATTATAAACTTACACCACAGACAGAGTAGCTAACAATAGGTTAGTAGCTAACATTAGCTTAGCTAAAAATACTAACTGTAGATATAAAAACTAAGGTTATGTAAAAGTAAGGTTGTCTTGAAATAAGCTGACCATTATTATGTAAATATAAATAGATAACTAGAAGTGGTTATTTATACTGTGAAATAAGACATGTTGTTAATATTATTTAGAGTATTCACCCAAAAATTAAGCACTCCAGTTTGGGCGAGGGGGTTGGAGGTGTGGTATACTCAGAATTTTGTAGTGGTTCTTTTCTAATGATAGACATTATGTTATTTTGGGCAGAAAAGAAAAAAAAGATGAATTTATTATTTTAATTCATACACAAATTATAATGGTGCATTTGTTTTTAAATAGGATAGTCTGTATCTGTGAAGTTGTTGCTCAAAGAACGGCCAATTACGTCACTCTTGCTTTATAGTTTTTCTTTCAAAACTTCAAATTTTTCAGTACATAAATAGGCACCTTGGTACTACTTGCTGAAGGAGAGACTGGATCTTTGGATGGTGTGACATCAATCAATGATTATTGATTGCTGCCCCTGTTACCCCCTCACAACCCTGAACTGGAAAAGCAGGAGAACATCGATGGCATCTTATTTTTTTCTACTGGATATTTTAAACATGTGTTCCACTTTTTTCCTACCTCAAACATTTTTACCATATTGTGTATTGTCATCCAAGTATAAACTATGCTGTGAAAGAGGGCCCTTTACACTAATATGCAAATCTAATATATTCATATGTATTATTCTTTTAAACTTTATTATTAGCATTTTCCATAAGTGTTCCTGATGCTTATTGTAATCAGTTATCATTACCATGGTATTAAATTGCTGCTTATTACACAGAAACACCAGGAGGTGTTCTTGTTCTTGTTGGAGTGATTTTATTAAATGTTGTCATTGTTGTGCTTCAAGTTGTGAACCTTGCCCTAAACAGCATGATCGAAGACATTTCTTTGTTTCTGTTCCCCTCCCCAGCCTGTTGGATGGTATATGTTTAACTTCCTGCCCTTTATGACCTCAACTGTGTTTGTGTATAGCAGACCGTTACAGGAATTAAGCCATGAACTGGGTGAGGGGAGTTGACCCATTTGTGAGCAGGAAGTCACACAGAAACGCACCACATTCACACACACACATACTACACACACGCCCACGCACACACACAGAATACACTGACGTTGGTCAGATATGCCTGCTTAGGAATGTCACATGTATTTGTAAATGCATATTCATGAGTGTAACCAATGAAAGCAGCCTGCAAAGGGAAGCTAGTTGAAGTAGTTCGGAGGCAGCTACTTCCCTTGCAGCAAGTGCAACAAAGAGCGCTGTGCGATCTCGTTCTTGAGTGAGTGTCTGTTTATCCAGCAGTTTCAGGAATATATCCCTGACAGTTCTTAACGTGGTTATTAATATGTTATTAAATAGAAATGGGCAGTTTTGCAGTAGTGTGTGAAGTTTGCATTTTGCAGCTCTGTTTCCTGCCTATTGCACAGAAACCACTACAGGTACTTGAGTGTTAATAACTTAGAAATTACCACATCATTACATTTGTATTTCTGCCTTGATTTCTGCCACATTATTACTGAGCTGTAATAGAAAATGTTACCAAACTTTTTTTTGGCTCTACTGTGTTGTATTTAGAGTGCATGTGTTTTAACTCATTGTATTTTTTTCTTTTGTGAATGCTTATTCTGATTGGCCGTGTTTCTTTTGAAGTCAGATAAGGAAAAGATATCAGGGAATGTTATATTCCCTTCATAGTACAGCCCTGGCTGCAAATTACATTTCTAAGACTACATCAATCTGAAAATGTTCATAAATCAGAAAAATCTACCACTGTGTGCAGTGGTGTAAGATAATTGCAATACTGACATACTTAGAATGTTACACAATGAATGGAACACTACATTTTATAAACTAGTACTCCTGCCCCATTCCCTGCCTGCCCAACGCCCACATTTATCTCAACCAGAGACAGATAGTGCAATGTACCATTGCAGAATAAACTAATGAGAAACATTTCAATGCTAAAACAGCATGGTAAGAACAGGAAAATCATTTTAATCTCCTCCACACAAAAAAAGAGGTCTTCAATGTAAAACCTTCTGGCTGAAATCTGACTGCCTTTGAAATTACTGTACGATCACACAGTATATGTCATATTTTAGTTTTTTACAGTATGGGTAAAAACTCCTACATCGCAAAACAAACCAGTTAAGGCAGTTTTTGCATCTGACTAGGATGTCTCCTGGATATTTCCTAGGTGAGACCTTTTGGACAAATCCTACTGGAGGGGCAAACCTAGGACGCACTGGAGAGATTACATCGCTTGATTGACTTGAAGAAGGCCTTCATGCCCCCTCTTCTAACAGAAGAACCAGAAGAAGCAACTCTGCTTTGATGGCTGGATGAAAGGAAGACTAATTAACTAAGAGAAATGCTAAAAATATTGCAATAGTTTCAGTTTCCTTTCTTTTGAATGTGCTTTTTTGCCCTGGACAATCTAGTGTCAGATACTCCAAATAATGTTTTAACAGTACCATATGGTTTAACATCACTGGCCACTTCATCAAGTATACCTCTGAAATGGAATACAATACATTCCCACAACTTTTATGTTTTTCCTTGAAATCAAGGAAACATTAACTTCCTGAATGTTCAAAAGTTTTATACAAAAATTTAAAGATAAAGTCAGGACAATCAGTGTGTTATCAGTGTGTTAAATCAGGACACCCCCCCCCCCAATCAATCATAACGAACTGAGACAGGACTCACATATTCCCATATCATGCCCGATCCTTCTGACTTCATTCCGGCACAAGCCACTTTAACACCTCATTCACACAATGTACATTCCCAAATTTTGAACTGTAAATTTCCAGATTGTTTTATTCTATTTAACTTAATGTATATAATTCACTCACTATTGCACATAATGTCGTCTTTGTACAGGGTGGGCCATTTATATGGATACACCGTAATAAAATGGGAATGGTTGGTGATATTAAAGTCCTGTTTGTGGCACATTAGTATATGTGAGGGGGCAAACTGCTCAAGATGGGTGGTGAACATGGTGGCCATTTAGAAGTCGGCCATCTTGGATACAACTTTTGTTTTTTCAATAGGAAGAGGGTCATGTGACACATCAAACTTATTGGTAATGTCACAAGAAAAACAATGGTGTGCTTGGTTTCAACGTAACTTTATTCTCTCATGAGTTATTAACAAGGTTCTGACCACTTATAAAATGTGTTCAATGTGCTGCCCATTGTGTTGGATTGTCAATGCTACCCTCTTCTCCCACTCTTCACACACTGATAGCAACGCCTCAGGAGAAATGCCAGCACAGGCATCCAGTATCCGTAGTTTCAGGTGCTGCACATCTCGTATCTTCACACCATAGACAATTGCCTTCAGATGACCCCAAAGATAAAAGTCTAAGGGGGTCAGATCGGGAGACCTTGGGGGCCATTCAACTGGCCCACGACGACCAGTCCACTTTCCAGGAAACTGTTCATCTAGGAATGCTTAGACCTGGCACCCATAATGTGGTGGTGCACCATCTTGCTGGAAAAACTCAGGGAACGTGCCAGCTTCAGTGCATAAAGAGGGAAACACATCATCATGTAGCAATTTCAAATATCCAGTGGCCTTGAGGTTTCCATTGATGAAGAATGGACCCACTCTCGTTGTACCCATATACCACACCAAACCATCACTTTTGTTGTTCCAACAGTCTTGGAGGGATCCATCCAATGTGGGTTAGTGTCAGACCAATAGCGGTGGTTTTGTTTGTTAACTTCACCATTCACTTAAAAGTTTGCCTCATCACTGAACAAAATCTTCAGCATGAACTGAGGGTCCTGTTCCAATTTTTGTTTTGCCCATTCTGCAAAATCTGTGCACCGATCTGGGTCATCCTCGTTGAGATGCTGCGGTAGCTGGAGTTTGTAAGGGTGCCATTTGTGAGTAGCTAATATCCGCCGAAGGGATGTTCGACTAATGCCACTCTCCAGTGACATGCGGCGAGTGCTACGCAGTGGGCTCTTGCTGAATGAAGCTAGGACAGCTACTGATTTTTCTTCATTAGTGACAGTTTTCTTGCGTCCACATTTTGGCAAATCCAACACTGAACCAGTTTCACAAAACCTAGCAAGGAGTTTGCTAACTGTAGCATGGGAGATGGGTGGTCTCGTAGGGTGTCTGGCATTGAAATCTGCTGCAATGACCCGGTTACTGTGTTCACCAGATATCAACACAATTCCGATCCGCTCCTCACGTGTTAACCTCTTTGACATGTCAATGGCTGTGAACAAAGAGAAACTTGTAAATAACTCATGAAAGAATAAAGTTACGTTGAAACCAAGCACACCATTGTTTTTCTTGTGACATTACCAATAAGTTTGATGTGTCACATGGCCCTCTTCCTATTGAAAAAACAAAAGTTGTATCCAAGATGGCCGACTTCTAAATGGCCACCATGGTCACCACCCATCTTGAGGAGTTTGCCCCCTCACATATACTAATGTGCCACAAACAGGACTTTAATATCACCAACCATTCCTATGTTATTATGGTGTATCCATATAAATGGCCCACCCTGTATATATCTACTTAGTTACTGTATATAATGTTTTTTCTCTCTCTATTTTGCACAGTCGAGGAGCGTATCAGGTCACATTTCACTGCATATACTAGTTACTTGTATAACTATGTACATGACAAATAAAAGGATCTTGAATCTTGAAGGTACAATTCTGCAAAAGACAGACAGATAATAGACAGAAATTGGATTTACACTAATCACCTGAATATGACATTATGGTATTTTCAACATATTTTTACAGAAAAATTTGTTTTCTCAGTAAAGGTTTGTGATTTCTACATTTTATGACAGTAAAAATGTAAATTATGTATTATTGTATGATTTATGGCAATTAAATGTTTCTAAAATGTTTCTAATTATTCCATGTTGATTTGAAAGTCTATTACTGTTGCAATTTGAGTTTTGTACCATAATCTTTACTGACTTTATTTTTTATATTCTAACTTCTACATATTATGATATATTTATTATTCATATCATAATGAATGTTGTGCATTTTGTCTGCTTTACATTTAAGTTTTAATATCTTGCAACCCGGGTACTTCTCATCAGGGTTCTCACAGCAGTAGTCCCACCAGGGTTGGACTTCTGCAATTCCTCATTATCAGTTAATCTAAAATGCTGCATCATAAAGAGTACTGACAGGGACTAGAAAGCTAGAGCACCGATTCACTAACAAAGAGGGAAAATGTTGAGATTTTCATCGAATCCAGGTTATTATGCAGCGGATTAACTGATCTGACCCACTTTACATCAAACTGAGCTGTTTGCCATTCTATAAAAATAGCAGATTTAAAAACAGATCCGATCAAAGAAAGATGAACTTCCATATTTATCTGATCAATATATACAGCTCTGATCTCACTAACATTTCCTTGAACTCTACTTGATGCTGATTTGTGACCCTTTTGTTAATCCAGATAACAGAAAAGTCTCATGGATATGTTGAATTTGTAGACCAGGCTCTGGGTGGAGAGACAGAGGAAGATCATGTGACTGAGAAACAGTTTAACATTCTTATCCAGACACTGCACATGTTCAGGAGACAGCAGGATCAAGCGTGTTGCTTTCAGTTATCATACCTTCACTAACCGTTCGATGATCCTTAAAAATCCTGAATCTTTTTACTGTAAGGACAAAAATAAATGCCACCTTCCCAAAAACTCTTTTAAAACCACCCTGTCTACACTCTTTGAGTTTCTGTCTTATTATAGTGGTTTTACCTTGCAATATGAATTACATTCCTGTGAATTTCTGTTTAAATAGTCAGCTCTGGATTGTTGGAGTGTTTGACTTCAATTAGATGCCATACACCATATGTGGTGTGACAGCTTGTTGGATACAGTCATTGTCCTGTCAATTGTTTCACCCCATTTGATTGAAGCAGCTTTATCAGCTGTTACATGTCTGCCTGGTCAATATGTTTTTCCACAAGCAATGTAGCGGCCATCAAAGAGCAGAATGATTATCCATGCAAAGAAAGGGATTAGGGCGAAACAGACCTTTTCACACATTCCTTTCTTTGCGTTGTTTCAAGCAGATGAATGGCAAGAGTGCCAAGTTTCTCAGCGCTTCTCTCTTTGTTGACAGGAAACTGCATCTGCTGCTCAGTTCCACATCCTGTCTTTGAAAAATGTGACCATAGAAACAACCTTAAATGAACTGTGTGACAACTTTAGCATTGACCAAACTTTATTTGTCTAACAGGTAAATTTGTTTTGTCATGATGGGGGTCATTCCATCAAAAATCAGCCAGTCTCCCACTCTACCCTTTCAGAATCACCTCACTTCTTTCCACAAGGACTCTAGAATATTTAACAAAGGCAACATTTTTAAACATTTATAAAATATTTTATTATTTTGTTTTATTTTAATGTGTAATATAGTTCATAGCATTTAAAGTATTTTTTTTCAGAACCCTTACTTTTTTGTAACTAAATGTATACCAAACATTACAACTTATCACACTCTAATCTCTCAGTACACAGTACAAATTCACACACTGTACTTTGCTGACACAAATTTTCTGAGACAGGATGTTTTCCTACATTCTGTCTCTGAGAACAAGATGCAATCTCAAATGAACTTACAGTAGGTCACTGTAGGTTTAACATTCATCATGGGTTTCAGTTTTGAAACAACTTGTCTGTGGTGTTGTCCCTGTCTCTGTCCAGATTAACACATTATAAACTTTTAAGGAGGATATGGTTCCAGTCTTATTGATCAGTGATGCCAGTCTAAACTGTGTGTCCAAGTTGTGCCCAGTTTTTATTTAGTATATAAATGTAGGACAAGTGAATTCTAAATTTGAAATTTCTGAAAGTGGAAACTTTTGCTTCTACAACTTATTTTAAATATTCAGTTATTCGTTTTATTTATTTATTTATTTATTGCTTTTTTCATAACCTCTTGTTATTAGAAAATTTGCATAGATTCCTTTTGACTGATGGAAACACCAACATTTATTCTTTTTTGGTGTCAAGCAATGGTTGTATAAGGATCTAATGGTAAATGGCAAATGGACTGATTCTTATATAGCGCTTTTCTACTCTCCCGGAGTACTCGAAGCGCTGTATACAACATCTAATGGCTCATAGCAATGGGCCAGACATGCCATAAATGTGAATTTGAAGGGGCCAACCCTAAACTTTACACTTAGCACAGTGCAGTCAGGCACCTGTTCTCCTGGCAACCACCAAATACAGACTCCGCTCTATACCACCATATATGATGCTTTGCATTGCACTTTGTAAGGCTAGGAATCAGCTACTCAGCCGTGGAAACCCATTCCATGAAGCTCTCTCGAGCAAATCTGAAGGTTACATGAAGTGTGGAATTCTGTAGCAACTGACTCTGCATAATGTGGGTGACTGCACATTATGTGCCGTACAATGACTGTAATTGGTGCCATAGCATCTGTTGACCCTGCTCTGTGATTTTACATACAACTGAATGATTTGAATGGTGGAGTGAATACTTTTGACAATATAGTTTATATTGCCAAATAATAATGCGTATGATTTCACTTTACTTTTGCTATTTATTTTTGAGGTCTTTTTCTTTTGATCAGTGCCCACAGAGGTGTTTTGGGAGTTAAATTGTGGTCGCCTTTTCCAGTATCAAATGCTTAATGAGCCACTAGGCACTATGGTCTGGATCCATATCCAGACTGACAGCGTGATACATTTTAGATTTCACTACAAAGCCATCACGTTAATGAATAAAGTATAACTTGTCATTTAATATCTCTCAGAAATTACCCTGTTTCACCAGATGGGAATGCTGTCCCTCCACTGTTTTCCAACCCTGCCATCTTCCATAGCAGAAGGTTGGCAAACTTTACTATCAAAACATAGTAACAAAAACAAACAGCTACAAAATCTATTTCATATAATGAAGCTGACCATGCATAATAAGTGGGACTTATGCAAGATTTTTAAATGCTTCTAAAACACAGAAGCAACACCTTTACTCTCACAGTGACTTGTGATTTATTTATTACTCATAACATTATTTAACAATTCCTTTGAAATATAATATATTGATGATTTTCATAATGGTCATTTATTGCTTCACATCTCTTGCAACAACCTATTGTGATGGGATCACCCCACAATGAGTTATCTGTAAAGAGGCACCTGTATTCATAACTTAACTTGGATTTCAGTTTGATTTCAGCAGTTTCCCAGCTACACACCTGTGCAGTTTTGTGACTGCATCCTGCACCGTTGTGACGCTACAAGTTTGTTATAAGCAACAGCTTACAGCATCTACTTTCACTTCTAGCTGTGGTGTGGTTATGTTTTTATTTAATTGGTCTTTATTTGTTATATTATTAATATATCTTTAAGTTAAACAACTTATCACAAAGTAAACATGGCTGCCACAGATGGGACAAGAGAAGAGAGGGGAAAAGAAAACATGAACCTTTTCTTTTTTTGCAGTTCCCAAACATTCCTGGACCCCAGATTACCTTAATGGGAATTCTCTAATCAGCTCCTGTCCATGCTGGAAGTTGGCCATGGGAATCAGGACAAATTAATAAAAGTGCCCCTTCCTTAAACTATCTACCATTTCTCATGTATGTTGATGCGTGTTTTGTCCATCGTCACTGTTCTGTCTTTCATGGGAAGAAATCAAGTCAGCTGGCCCAAAGTGAAAACATGAGCCAAACAGGGCTCTAGACTAACTTTTTGCCACGGTTGCACTGGTGCAGCTAACTTTTTTTCTTAGGCGCACCAGCACAAAAGTTATGCGCACCCAAATTTTTCAACCACATCGCTTAACACTGCAGTTTTACATGTAAACTTTTTTTTTGGGGGGGGGGATGCTGTCCATATGGACAATATTCATTTGTAAATCATTAACTAACAATCTTGTGCTTGTGCTTAAAGTGCTCTGGCACTCTTTAGCAATATTGTAGACAATGTTAAATTTAATCATCACATCGGCCTCCTCTGACGACCTGTTTGCTGCTGCCTGCCGCTGAAAGGCAGTGGGGAGAGAGAACACTTGGGCAGCGCATTTATCACGACATATAATGTGTTTTCTGGATACACTGTGGTTTTTCAGCATTCAAAGATTGATGGCTCCGTGTCAGAGCACTGGCTATGAATTTCAGAAAGATCAGGCCTTAACTTAACAAAAAAGTTATCAATAGTTCTTTTCAATAGAATCCATAGTTTCTTTTCAGGCTACTCACTAGATATCATCACTGATTTCTACAATCCATTCGAATATAATTCACAATTCACGGTTTGAGTCAATTCAATTTTGCGACTGACAGTCAGAAATATTATAATTCTGATTATTCATCAGTACTGATACATGTGAGACTTCATCAGAATTGTGAACATCACAGCAGATGCCTTTGTGTCAAAGTAACTAAGGATAAAACACCAAAAAAACACGAAGGAGATTTTCCTGGCCTGGCTTTTTGTAGCAGATTACCTTAAACATATTCTGCAATATTCTGCAGTTTTGCATAATTTTTAAAAGTTTACATTTCTTCAGTATTGAACAGCAGAAATTAGGCTTTCTTGTCCCAGGTCATTTAAGTAAAAAGAAAAAAAAGGCAGAGGCCGATAGCGCTGTAAACAACGGTAGACTGATGGGTAATAAGCGAATGAATAATGCCGAAAAAAGACATTTGAGATGGGAAACTGTTCTTGAAGTACACACACACAGGGAGAGAGAGAGCTGTGCATGAAGTGTGATTTTTTTCGTGATGGAAGCAAAACAGCAAAAGTAAGAGGGAATTCATGACGATGTTTATCAAATGTGAAGCGTAGTTTGAATCTTCTTTTGCTGCTGGTTCAGTGAATTTTGGTTGGAGAGAGATAAAACCTACAGCTCAGAATCTAGCGCAAAAACAGATGTAAACACACAGCACGGACCTGCCGATGCATCAGAATCAGTGAGCTGTCGGCTTTCAGCCACAACGGCTTGTCCATGTACTGCCGTCGAGTGAGAAAGAGAGCCGAGAAAGAGAAAGCTGATTCTGATGTGTCGGGTCTGCGCTCTGTGTTTACGTCTTTGTGTGGAATCCATTTACTTGCTCTCATTTACTGTTTGGTGGTTGTTGAAATAGTTTTGAGAGCTTTAACCTGAGATTTTGGCGTTTCTGGCAAAATACCTGTTAGGTTGAAATTAAATGTTGTCATTGTGTTACTTAAATTTGTAAGCTTTGCCTTAAACTGTAGGATCAAAGATATTCTTCTGTTTCTGTTTCCCTCCCCAGCCTGTTGAATGGTGAGGGGGGCTATAGTCAGGAGCGGATTTAGAAGGGTGGCATGGGGTGGCAAGTGCCACCCTAAAATGATCCCTTGCCACCCCAAGTGCCACCCCAGTTTTGCATATGACAGTGTTGTTTATTGAAATAAGATAGCATTAACACTTTGAGCGTAGTTACAGTCAACAGTGAATGTAAATGCTAAAACTGAATATATTGCCTAGTGTCCCCCCTCCACCATTAACAAATGGTTCAGCCCATAGCGTGGAGCGGCTTTTTTCTTGTTTTCAGTCGCAACCGACGCCTATGATTGTGCCAGAGCACATTTTGAACAACACCATAGGAATTTCAGATTTCACACAGGTGTTGGTTGTTACACTCTGGAAATGGAAGGAAGGTGAGTGTTATTAACCCTCTGTGGTCCACGGACGCGCTGCACCT
The DNA here is from genome assembly GCF_001858045.2 of Oreochromis niloticus. Classification (NCBI taxonomy): domain Eukaryota; kingdom Metazoa; phylum Chordata; class Actinopteri; order Cichliformes; family Cichlidae; genus Oreochromis; species Oreochromis niloticus. The sequence goes on from NC_031978.2 coordinate 5,686,276, forward strand.
CCAAATCACATGACGGATTTAAGCTGACATAGCAACAAGCTGCAGCCACGCTGAGTCTCTATTTCAGCCCATATTGAAAGTTCAGACTTCAAAGTTTTTAAATTTTAATTACAGGCCAGTAAATCCAGAGATATGATAATATATATAAGCCACGCTTTTTTCTAAATACTGTTGTCATGTTTTTTGTTTGTGTGTGTTTTTTAATCGTTTTCAGCGCAAAAAGGGTAAAGAAAGGGGGAAAAAAAGCCACCTCTTTCCTATCGGTGGAAAAATGTACCATGTCGACCAATTAGAAAAAAAAGTCAACACATAGGATTTGGTTTGTTTTGAAGGGGAGGGGAAAGTTTGGGAAGTGATGGTAATGGCAGCGAGACAGAGCGAGCGAGTGTGAGAGAGAGAGAGCTTTTAGATGTGGGAGATTTGTGATGTTTAGTGTGGAGTGCAGGGGATGACTGGCCATCGGGCATAGCGGGCATTTGCCCGGTGGGCCGCCCGTGATTTTTCATTTTTATGGGCCGATGGGTTTTTTTTTTTAAAAAATTCTTTTCTTTTTTTTAACGGTGTAAATGAATGGTGGTGGATTGGCCAGTTGGTCATGATCGACTCTGGGCTAGACCAATTACAGCCGAGGAGGTTGAACTTTAAAGTTGAGGTTAAAAGGAACGCGATTTGTCCCGTACTACTTCAGCTAGAAAGTTGCTAATTCAATCATGAAACTGATCAATGATCAGCTGATCGGCTTTTCTCTCTGCACCAGAAAGAAGAAACCAGCGGATGTCGCGCTAAACAACAGCAGCAAGTTTAAGCTTGATCAGCTGTTGTTATAGAATTGATTTAATATTAATTTCTAGTATCACCTGATGTTTGCTGGAGCCACAGCTGTAAAAGCTGCTGGTCATGATGTCGGTTTGGATATGTGGTGAGAGGGAAACATGAAGATGAAACCAGGAGATGTCCTTACTGAATCATCAGAGCTGAACAGGTGATGGAGAAACAGGTTTACCTTTTAGGTGACATGAATGAGTTGAAGGGAAGTTATAAACCGTTTCTGAGAGACAAATAATACCAGGATCCTTTTCTATGTAGCTGACAGCTACAAGTGCAGGGCAGAGTGTTGCCAAGGGGGCAGGTAGGGCATTAACAGGGAAAGGGGGACACAAAGAAATACTTTTCTTTCTTATTCTCATTTAAAATGTCTCGCTTTTACCCTAGTAAGTTATAGTATTCTGTCCTTTGGGAAGGTACCATCTGTGCAGTCTGCAATTCTGTTGAAGAAGGATGTTGAATCTGTTTAATTACTGGAGAAAAATAACAGATTTCTGTGCATTTGTTTTTTACGTGCATTAAATTAAAATCAGTTTTGTCAGTTAAGCATCTTGAGGCAGAGGGTGGGGGAGTGGTTCCCTATTTTTTTATTCTTATTGCTGGGAGTTGGAAACCCTAGTAGTTAGGTATATATAATTATAAATTAGGTTGTTTTATATTTTTGTTAAGTACTGTTTAGAATACCAGAATAGGGAGGATGGTGTAGGTTTAAGTTTATTGTAAAGGCTGTATGGCTTTTCCTATAATACCATGGTGGGCCGGTCACTAGTCAAAATGCCCAGGCTGATTTTTTTGTCCCAGTCCAGCCCTGGTGGAGTGTATAGTTAGTGTGTTGTGTTGTCTTGTGTAGTTGTTCTGTTGTGTAGTCATTGTTTTGTGTGTCAGTGGGGGCACTAATTAAAGTCACTAAGGCACATTTGCAATGTAAACACTGTCAGTAAGTAGAAAACGAGAGTGATACACCTCCTGTTGTCAGGCCTGCAGGTTTATCCTTGTGGTGTTCTCCTCTATCTTTTGGTGTAAAAACATTTTTTTTACTGGCACACATAATTTGTGGGGCATCTTATTGCAACACCTGATTGTTCTCTGATTTTAGTTTTAGAATAGAATAGAATAGAATAGAATAATCCTTAAATTGTCCCACAAGGGGAAATTTGGTTGTAACAGCAGCCAGAAAGACAAATATACAACAAACAGTACACAGGACACAGAACAGAAACATACACAATTTTTCTTACATGTTTACATTTTTACATTAAGGACAATGGTTACTATAAACAGAGTACTGTACAGTTATTAAATTAAATAATAATTAGTAATATTTTAAAATGGTTGTACAAAATGAAAAAAACAGCAGTTAGTTGGCTGCGTTCTTAGATAAGTAGTTGTATATGTTTACAAAATGTACAATTTATATTTGCATTTCAAGTCATAAACATTTACTTAACTTTCAACTCGTGGCTCAAGAGTTGGGAGTTCGCCTTGTAATCGGAAGGTTGCTGGTTCGAGCCCCGGCTTGGACAGTCTTGGTCGTTGTGTCCTTGGGCAAGACACTTCACCCGTTGCCTACTGGTGGTGGTCAGAGGGCCCGGTGGCGCCAGTGTCCGGCAGCCTCGCCTCTGTCAGTGCACCCCAGGGTGGCTGTGGCTGCAATGTAGCTTGCCATCACCAGTGGGTGAATGGGGTCCTTAGGGACTAGTAAAGCGCTATACAAATACAGGCCATTTGTCTTTGGTTTTTTACATTAAAAAAATACTACTAGGATTTTAAGTTCTTTGTGTGATTTCAGATCGGTAATACTAATGCAGTATGTCAGTGAAAAAAACAACTAAGTTCAGTTGAGCTGAAAAGAATGATACCAAACAAGGCAAGGGGAAAAATAAAATGAAACAATTTGAGGGTGAAATACAAACATAAACTCAAACGGAGTCAAAAATGGCCGGTTGTATTTCAGACCTCAGTGGGTTAATCCAACAAATCATGAAAAATTAGGTTTGAATTTTTGTTCATGACAGTGCAGATTTCTGACATTTTGTGTAATTTAAGCTGTAACAATGTGATTGTTTTCTAACAAAAAACTGTGTGAAACTCAAGTTAGACTTGTGTTTGTAAATGAACCGCCCCAAGTTGTGTAGCTTTCTGGATTTTATACTTATTGGGCTACATGTTTATTTATTATACAGGCTATACAGTACATAAAATCAAAACTCACATGTTTTATGTAACTAAAGTGTTTAATTATGTGGGCTACAGAAGTTATAGACTATATTTATATTTTAAGTTATAGATTATATTTATATGAAAAACGTGTATACTTACTGCATTTGAATTATTTTAACCATATGTAACCACCTGCATATGTGTTTTAAAAAAAATAGGCTTTGATTTTGCCACCCCATTTGATTTCTTTGCCACCCTAAGAAAATTTCTCTAGATCCGCCCCTGGCTATAGTGTAACTGTAGGCACATCCTCAGCAGTAAGTCACACAAGCGCACCCCCATCCACACACACTCACTCATGTCCACATGCATACACACACAGTGTTTTAACCTTTTGTGACCATAGGGGGGTTTACAATGGGTGTTTGTGTAAACTGTGTGTCACACAATAAAAGGCTCCAGTGGGGTGCTGGTTCTTCGGAGTGATCTGAGATCGAGGGCAGAAGGGCTGCCCTGAGAGCCTTCCCTTGCTATATAGCATGTGAAAACCGATCGATCACTGTTCTGTCTTGCTTTCTTCACGGGAATAAGTCTGAACTAGCGGGTCTGCTGATGCGCAGACCCAACAATACATTTATATTTAAAAGTCAATTCAGGATTTAATGAATCGATATCACTTTATTCAAGCTACTCACCTCTCTCTATCCACCTGCACTTTCAAACGTACACACGGTGACACGGACTACAGGAATATCTGGACCACGACCAATTAGAGAGGTCCCGCTCCTGACCATGTCTGATTGGTTTAGACCACGATAGGGCATTATGTGTGTCTGTTGTTGACCACACAGAGACTTTCAGCTCATTTAGAGTAGAGCTCTTTTTTCTCCTCCTCTCCCCTCATGTATTGTGTATTAGTGATGGGTCGGTCGCGAACGAAATGGCTCTTAGAGCCGGATCTGTGACGTGAACGACGCGAGCCGGCTCCTTATCGTGAGCCGTGGGGGTTTTTTTTTTTCTTTCTCTCACCCTCTCTCTCGCGCACTTTTTTTCCGCTTCATTCCGCACCTGAGCCTTGTGCTTTCCGCTGGGCAGAGGGGGGAGGGGCGGTAGTTACAGTCGCAGTAGCACAGGAACAGAGCGGGAGGGAGAGAGAGAGAAAGAGAGTCAGGGACAACAACGTCACATTAGAAAGGTATAGTAATCATCCACAACTATTTTCAGTTGCAGATGATAAAGGATTCAGAAAGTTTATTCATGGACTCCACGGAAAGTTTCTGAGGAGTCGGGTAGCAAAGGCTACGCATTCCGGGTAAACAGCGAGGATGCAGCGTTCCAGTCAGAGCATGGCATCAACAAAAAGGGTCTGATGGTGGACACAGGGGCAACTATGCATATTGTTACAGATATAACGAAGTTCAGAAGATTCGACGACAGTTTCCAGCCCAAGTCACACTACGTAGAGTTGGCTGACGACACTAAGTGCACTGGAGTTGCAGAGCAAAGAGGGGAGGCAGAGTTTTGCTTGATGGACAGCAGGGGCAGTGCCACAAAACAACCTTGAAACAGGCACTGTACATCCCATCGTATCCACAAGACATCTTCTCTGTGAAAGCAGCTACCTCAAATGGAGCAACTGTGATCTTCAAGCAAGGAAAAGACACCCTGCGACACAAAGACGGTACAAGGTTCCCAATATATGAGTACAACAGACTGTACTACCTACAAACAGTAAACACTGAAGGTAAAGACCAGTGTAAGGGTTGCTATGACATGCAAACATGGCATGAAATTTTTGGTCACTGTAATTATGATGACATTCAGAAATTACAGGGTGTTGTTGATGGTATGGCAATCAAAGGGAAAACAGATAAATCTGTCTTGCATTGTGAAGTGTGCACACAGGGAAAGTTTGTTCAGACTAGAAACAGGGACCCCGATGCACGAGCCAAAACCGCCTTAGAGCTGGTACACACAGATCTAGCTGGTCCAGTAGACCCAGAGTCCAGAGATGGATTTAGATTTGCACTATCATTCACTGATGACTATTCCAGTGCAGTGTTTGTGTATTTTCTGAAAAATAAGAGCGACACAGCAAAAGCAACACAGAAGTTTTTGGCTGATACGGCCCCGTATGGGCAAGTTAAATGTATCAGGTCTGACAATGGAACAGAGTTTATGGGAAATGAGTATCAGGCACTCCTTAGCAAAAATGGAATCAGGCATGAGACCTCAGCACCATACTCACCACACCAAAATGGTACTGCTGAACGCAATAGGCGCACTCTTTTTGATATGGCCAGGTGTATGTTAATAGAGAAAGAGTTACCTAAAGAGTTGTGGACTTATGCAGTGCAAACAGCAGCTGTAGTGAGGAACAGATGTTTTAACAGACGCACAGAACAGACACCATATTTAATGCTGACAGGAAGAAGGCCAAACCTTTCAAGGATGCAGACATTTGGGTCAGTATTGTAACGGTCTTTTTACGTGTCTCAACAAATCAGCTCTGGATCGCCTTCAGTCTGTACAGAATGCAGCGGCAAGACTTTTAACTGGTACAAACAAGAGGTCTCACATTACTCCAGTTTTGGCTTCTCTTCATTGGTTGCCAGTAAATTTTAGGGTTCATTTTAAAATTTTAGTTGTAACTTTTAGAGCTCTGCACGGTGAAGCTCCCCAGTATATCTCTGACCTGTTGAAACCTCATGCTTCATCCCGAGCACTTAGGTCTTCAGGTCAGAGGCTACTGGTGGTCCCACGTACTAGGTTTAAAACACGTGGGGATCGGGCTTTTCAGGCACTGGCACCTAGGCTGTGGAACTCCCTGCCGTTGTCTTTACGCTGTCTAGACTCTACTGACTCCTTTAAAAAGCAGCTGAAGACATTTTTATACAAACGGGCTTTTAATTAATTTTAACTTGTATGTCTGATCTTATTGTGAAGCACTTTGTGATTTTTATCTGTGAAATGTGCTATATAAATAAATTTTACTTACTTACTTACTAGTATGTTATGCCTACAGGCAGAACAAGAGAAAACTAGACTCAAGGTGTGAGAAAGGAATTTTTGTTGGATATGACAAGAACAGTCCAGCTTATATGGTCTACTACCCAGACAGTGGGAAAGTACAGAAGCATAGACTGGTGAAGTTTGAGACCAAAACAAGAGTAGAGAGACAAACACAGACTGACATGGTGCCAGATGATGAGGGTGATTTTGAGACACCAAACAGGTTCACCAAGACCAGAGAAAAGACTGATGTGAGTACAAAACACACAGATACTCAGGAACAGATCTCACTAAGCATGTCTGAGATGAGCAGCCAGTCACAGGAGAATGAACTCGACTGCGAGGCTGCAAGGTACCCTTTCAGAGTGAGAAAGAGGCCTGGGTATTTAAGTGAATATGTTACTGACAAGGAGGATTGTGATCAAGTACTCACAAACATGGATTATTGTTACAGAGCAATGTGTAACATTCCCCAAACATTCAAGGAAGCAATGACTTCATCTAACTCGGAGAAATGGGTCAGTGCAATGGATGAAGAGATGCAATCACTAAGAGAAAATGACACATTTACCTTAACTACTTTGCCTGAGGGTAAGAAGACAGGGGGGGGGGGTAGATGGGTGTACGCAGTCAAAACAATGTTGATGGATCTGAGAAGTACAAGGCACGTTATGTTGCTAAAGGATACAGTCAGAGGATAGGTGTGGATTATGAAGAAACATTTTCCCCTACTGCTAACCTGACTAGTATCAGAGTGTTGATGCAAAAGGCAGCACAAGAAAACATGCTTTTACATCAGATGGATGTTAAAGCTGCCTATCTTCACGCACCAATAGATTGTGAGGTATTCATGGAACAACCTGAGGGCTATGAGGTAAAATCCGACACAAATGAAAAATTGGTGTGCAAGTTGAAAAAGTCGCTATATGGGCTAAAACAATCAGGCCGAAATTGGAACAAGTTGTTGCATGAATATCTGAGTGAGAACAATTTTGTGCAAAATCCTGCTGATCATTGTGTTTACACAAAGATGACAGAAAATAAGAAGGTGATTCTGATTATATGGGTAGATGACCTGATCATTAAGATAAGATAAGATAAGATAAGATAAGATGGCCTTTATTAGTCCCACAGGTGGGAAATTTGTTTTGTTACAGCAAAAGTGCAAAGTTATGTAGCAGAAATTAGAAAACACTGGAATGCAATAAAATACAATAAAATAAAATAAAATACTATATACAATAGAATAAAATAGAATAGAATAATATATACAATAGAATAAAATAGAAATACAAATACTATATACAACTGAGTAGGAAAATACAAAAACACAACTTCGTCAGAAGAAGAATTGCACGTATAGCAGTCTTATTGCACATGTGTGGGTTTGTGTGTTTGATCAGCTGCAAAAGTCTTTATTGTAGAGTCTGACAGCAGTGGGGAGGAAAGACCTGCGAAATCTCTCCGTCCCACACCGTGGGTGCCGCAGTCTCCCACTGAAGGAGCTGCTCAGTGCTGTCACAGTCTCATGCATGGGGTGGGAGATGTTGTCCAACAGTGATGACAGCTTAGCCACCATTCTCCTGTCACTCACCACCTCCACTGGGTCCAGAGGGCATCCTAGAACAGAGCTGGCCCTTCGGATCAGCCTGTTCAGTCTCTTCCTGTCCCCAGCAGAGATGTTGCCGCCCCAGCAGACCACACCATAAAAGATGGCTGAGGCCACCACAGAGTCATAGAAGGTCTTCAGGAGTGGGCCCTCCACTCCAAACGACCTGAGTCTCCGAAGCAGGTACAGCCTGCTCTGCCCTTTCCTGTAGAGGGCGTCTGAGTTATGAGTCCAGTCCAGTTTGTTGTTCAGATGAACACCAAGGTACCTGTAGCTGTCCACAGCCTCGATGTCCATATCTTGGATGTTCAGTGGTTGCAGTGGAGGATGCTTGTGCCTGCGGAAGTCTACCACCAGCTCCTTGGTTTTACTGGCATTGATCTGGAGGTAGTTCAGCTGGCACCAGTCCACAAAGTCTTGAGTCAGTCCTCTGTACTCCTTGTCGTCCCCATCAGTGATGAGGCCGACTATTGCAGAGTCATCAGAGAACTTCTGCAGGAAGCACTGGGTGGAGTTGTGGGAGAAGTCTGCAGTGTAGATGGTGAAGAGGAACGGAGCCAGAACCGTTCCCTGTGGGGCCCCCGTACTGCAGACGACCCTGTCCGACACACAGCCCTGAGTCCTCACATACTGTGGTCGGTCGGTGAGGTAGTCCAAAATCCAGGTAGTGAGGTGATGGTCCACTCCAGAGTTCTCCAGCTTGTCCTTCAGAACCGAGGGAAGAATGGTGTTGAAGGCACTGGAGAAATCAAAGAACATAATTCTCACAGTGCTCCCAGCGGTCTCCAGGTGAGCGAGGGAACGATGTAGGAGGTGAATGATGGCATCATCCGCTCCAATGCCAGGCTGGTAGGCAAACTGAAGTGGGTCCAGTGATGAGCTCACAAGGCGCCGAAGCTGAGCCAGGACCAGCCGCTCCAGGGTCTTCATCAGGTGGGATGTCAGAGCCACCGGCCTGTAGCTGTTGAGGTCCTTGGGGCGTGAAGTCTTTGGCACTGGAACAACACAGGAAGTTTTCCAGAGCTGTGGGACTCTTCCCAGCCTCAGGCTCAGGTTGAAGAGGTGCTCCATCACACCACACAGTTGGTCCGCGCAGGACCTGACGACCCTCGAGCTGATGCCATCTGGACCCGCTGCCTTCTTGGCTTTAATCCTCCTCAGTTCCCTCCTAACCTGGGTGGTTGAGAGAGACAGGCTGGAGCCTTGTGTTGAGTGTGTATTGGATGCTGTTGTTGGGGGTGGGGAGGAGTGAGCAGGGTGAATAGAGGAGGTGTGAAGTGTCTGAGGTGTCAGAGGTGGAACAGCAGCAGTGGGGGTGGGTGAGTCTGCAGCCGATGTTGGAGACTGCCTCATGGCTGAATCAAATCTGTTGAAGAAATGATTCAGTTCATTTGCCCACCTCACATCCCTCCCAGGCAGGGAGGGATGCTAGTGATGAAAGTGAACTAACTGTTGTCAAGAAAATGCTTGCAGCAAAATTCAAAATGAAGGATTTGGGTAAACTGAGACATTTCATTGGTATAGATTTTGACCAGAGTGATAACTGTGTAAAAATGTCACAAAAACAATATGTGGAAAAAATACTTGAGAGATTCAACATGCAGGATTGTAAAGAAAGACAGACCACCTTGTGAGCAAAAACTGAACTATGCTGATGATGCAGAAAAGATGAGTGATGTCAAAAGGTACAGAGAAGCAGTTGGTAGTCCGATCTATTTGGCTACATGCACAAGACCAGACTTGAGTTTTATAGTCAGTAAACTTTTACAGTATTTTACTGAGCCAACTGAAGACCAATGGACTACAGTAAAACATGTACTGAGATATCTGAAAGGGACAACCGAGAAAGAACTGTGTTACAGGAAATGTGACAACAAAGAACTGAGATTTTGGGCATACAGCGATGCTGATTGGGCAGCTGATGTAACAGACAGACGGAGTACAACTGGTTATTGCATAAGCTTGTCTGTAGATGGTCCTTTAATCTCATGGAAAACCAAAAGACAACCTACTGTTGCATTATCTACCTGCGAAGCTGAGTACATGGCTTTAGCTGCAACCCTACAAGAAGTTTTGTACCTAATGCAACTGTTACAAGGTATTGATGGACAAAAATATGCACCGCCAAAAGTTCATGAAGATAATCAGGGTGCAATTGCGTTGGCGAAGAATCCTGTGACGAGACAGAGATGTAAACATGTTGACATAAAGTACCACTTTGTGAGGTCAACTGTGAGTGCAGGAAAAATAACTCTGGATTATTGTTCAACAGAAGAGATGGTAGCAGATGTAATGACAAAACCTGCAACAAAAGTTAAGTTGTTCAAGTTTGAGAAGTTTATGTTTGGACATTAACATGGTATACGGACAGGTATACAGTACTGAGGAAGAAACCCTATCTGTGTTTTTTTGTTGTTACTTAGAGCATCATAATATGAGAGCAAGTGGGGGTGTTGACATGAGGAGAGAAAATGCTCTCAATTATGGAGACAGTCAGATGGTTCATCTATGTTTGATGTGTGCTTTACATTTGTGTGGCTGTTAATAAAGTTGGCACAATCTAAGGGGCGTATGCGTTCATCAAAATGGCCGAAGGCTGATATGTGTTTATTCCTCCCTAAGTATCGTCGGTGAAGTTTACCATGCCAGTCAGATTTTCCTGCGCATTTTCATATCTCTGCCAACATCATGCAGGCCCATATGACAGAGAATATGCATCTTCTTTTTCATATTTTAATTTATATGTAATTGTGTTGTGGTTTGCAGTGTTTTGTGTTGTTTCATTTGAAATTTGTTTAAAAGGAAAAAGCTGAAAATTTAAATAGTTAAAAGTTGAACTGTGACTACTTGGTTTTTGTATTATATGATTTATTTATTACATTTTATGTGGAGTGAATAAAAGTATATTTACGGTGGCCCCTAGAGACAAAGCAGCACATACAAACTTCAAAACACGTACAAACCCTGAAGCACGTACATACTCCAAAACACTTAAAAACTCAGAAGCACGTAAAAACTCCAAAACACATAAAAACTCAGGCTACGTCCACACGTACCCGGGTATTTTTGAAAACGCAGATTTTTCTATGCGCTTGCACCTTTCGTCCACACGTAAACGGCGTTTTCGGTCACTGAAAACGGAGATTTCTAAAAACGCCTGTCAGGGTGGATATTTTCGAAAACTCAGTTTTTGCATTTATGCGTGGACGAGGAAAACGGAGAAAACGCAGCGTCAAAGATGTGCGCCTTTTTTGACGTCACACTGTGCGCCACGTTTTGTTTTGGTGAAATGAATTTCTACAATACTGTTACTGTTAATTGTACTCTCTGCAGTGTTTAAATGCTTACATATACACACACAGTTACTGTCCCTCCACACATACGACTCGGTTCTGCTTCTACGCCCCATCTTTGTTTACTATTTCCCACCGAGGCTTCTAGACTTCTGATTGGCCAACATTTCTACACATTTAGGAATATATCGCCACCTGTTGCTTTGGCATGCTCCTAGCAGCGTTTTCCTTCATTTCTGCATTTACGTGTGGACGGGATTATTTTTTAAAAATGAAAACGGAAAATCTGTTTTCAAAAATACCCATGTACAGTAGCGGTTTTAGATACGGGCGACAGGGGGCGGTTCCCCGGGGCGGCATCGTGGTGGGGGGCGGCATCACGGGCATCGGCAAAAAAAAAAAATTGCTCGTACTCATGCTGCCCTGACGGCAGCCAGCGCATAGTGGGAATGGCATAGGCACCGATCGCTTTTCTATCGCACATTTGCTGGGAGTAAGGGCGCCCTCCGTTTGCAAGGTGCGCCTGCTGCTTGCGGCAAAGGGAGGAGAGGAAGGGGCTGCGGGGGATTCTCTGGCTGGCTGGAGCAGCATCTAATAACCAACTCGCAAAATAAAACAAAATGAAAACAAACACGAAAACACCAGACATCATGATACAGACTTATAATTTGCACCGATGTTTTTTCAAAATTCTATATGGGAAAAGTGAGCGCGAGAGCCCTCGGTGCGCCTGCTCGCTGCTGAAGTCAAAGTAAACTTTATTGTCACCTCCGCTACATACAGTCCAGTATATAGAGAGACGAGACGACGAGGCTCCAGTTACAGCAGTGCAAGTAAACAAACAATAAATATTTAAGAGTAAAAAAATAAATATACACTTTAGGACTGGGGTAAAGGGATCAATAACAATTTAAATGTATATTTTATATTTTGTTGATTTAAAGTCTTACACACAACCCGTTTTTAAAGTTTTAAAAAAAAGAGAAAAGAAGAGGAGTGTAGCGACTTCCACAGTCACTAGAGGCCGGGGATGGAGCCTGCCTATTTGCCTGACGCGGTGTCAACTTTACGCAATAATGTGAGAGGTGGAATTGCTTGCTTGTTTATAAAAGTGCTTGAAAGGTTTACAGAGCAATGTGATCGGCTCGCGATTTAAACTCTTAAAACATCACAACTCTAATGCAAGAAGGGGAAACTCGTTGTGCTGCGGTCAACAACAACTACGGCTACCCAGCCCTCCTCTCTGTCAAAATCAAACCAGTGAAAGACAGACTGACAACGCCCTCTTAATGTCGCCACTAGCACCCACGTGTCTCCCGTTACACATGGTAAATGGTAAATGGCCTGTATTTATATAGCGCTTTACTATTCCCTAAGGACCCCAAAGCGCTTTACATATCCAGTCATTCACCCATTCACGCACACATTCACACACATCACCATAGCAACCAAATAAATGAAAATCCAGTGATCATTAAAATTCAATACATTTAATTATGGCTCCTACAAGGAGAAACGAGCACAAAATACAGGTAAGCGCATGTGTCATTGGATAATGGCAGGTCATGTATAAGAATCAGAATACTTTCTTAATCCCTAAGGAAATAATGTGGGTTACAGTTGCTCCAAGAAGAAATGGTAAAAATAGTAACAGTAACAGACTAAACTCCAAACAATATATACAATAATATAATATTAATTAGTCAGTGTCAATTGTTGATTTGTCCTGTTCTCATTGTATGACGAATTATGATGTCTGTTTAGTAGCCGTTTGCATACTATGCATACTCTCTCTCTCTTCATGTGTGTGTGTGTGTGTGTGTGTGTGTGTGGTGGGGGGGGGCGCGCTAGAGGGAGTGTTCGCCCAGGGCGCCAAACAGGCTAGGACCGCCACTGCCCGTGTACGTGTGGACGTAGCCTCAGAAGCACGTAAAAACTCCAAAACGTACAAAAGACAACAGAAGTGCTCCAGAATGCTAGGCGCAGTGTTGAGCTTTTGTTACCTAGAGGCTACACAAGCCAGCAAGTACCAATGACCGGTGTGTGGTAGTAAGAGGTAAATTAACTTTTTTTTAATTATTATTTGAATATATATGAGTGCTTGTGTATAAATACACAAACAATACACATATGCTTTCAATTGTGTAATTTAAGTGATCTAGGTAGCTCTGTTTTGGAAGTTCAGTTAACGCTAGAAATGTGTTTTAGAGTTTGTACGTGCTTTTTGGAGTTTGTACGTGCTTTGTCTCTAGGGGCCACTGTATATATTTATATATAAACATATATAAATAAAACCACTTTTTTTTTTTTTACATTAGTAATTCCTTTTGTGCATCATTTTATATTATTGTAATAATAAATTAATTAAAGCAACAAAACAACCTGAAGACCCGGTTCAGAGCCGAAAGAGCCGGAAATCCCATCACTAGTGACTGGGAAGGCCTGACAGCAATTTCCCATGAATGACCACCTAAAGCGGTTTCACTTTGCCACGCAGAGTTTGACACTCTGAAGAGGGTCTTTCCTTTGTGTCATTGTTGTTGTCATTTGCATCATGAACACTCCTACAAGACTGCTGAAAGTTTGAGCCATGGGCAAGGCCATGACTCAACGGGATGGATCATATCAGCAGTAAAACAACTGGATTCAATACTCTTTTTAAAAAAAAATCTGCAGAGATGAAAGGACAGTAGAGAAGTCATAAGTGCAGATAATTCGCCAGGTGATTTTGTTTCCCCCACAGGAAGACTGCCTGAAGTGAGAAGATTTTGGGGTTGACAAAGGCCATAAAGAGGGAGTGCTGGTCCAACCCGGTGAGAGGGCTGCTAAACAGGCTACAGCTTTGAAGATGGCTGAAAGCCACCTGAATAAACAACAACACCAACTGCTAAGTTTGTATGCCTGTCTACATACATTTGGACTCTGGCCATTCAGACAATGATGGATATACAACTGGAAGAGACATTTATGGAGCACTGCAGCACTCAACTACTCTGCAGAGAAATGTGTGATTTACACACCGGGAGGAGATGCACCACAAGGCTGGATAGCTTGGTTGATATCTGGATATCTGCTGTGTTGACTATTAACATTGATTTGCTTACTTGTAGGATGCAGTTTACTGTGTGTGAAATCAATGAGAAGTAAGATAATTGCTAGCACGTTTAGTACATTTATCAACAGTGAACTTTTTCAGCGATAGGAGGTGAATGACATGACAGAAGCTTTGTGCACATGGTGCATGGGTGGACATTTTACAAAAACAGCAAACAGGAGGGACTGTTAGAGTGAATTGTTAAAATTGCCATTGTTGTACTTAAATTTATAAACCTTGTCCTAAACTGCATGTTTAGATGTTTTTCTGTTTCTCCCCTGGATGTAGGTGGGGGAGGCAATTAGTTATAGTATTTAACTGCAGGCACATCCTATGTGAAGATTATCTGTACTTATTTAGTGAGGATGTTTACTTCTTGACATTTATGGCAAGTAACAACCGGTTAAGCTGTTTGTCTTGCTTTTTGCACAGTGATGGATCTCTGAGCCAGCAGGGCCTGCAGGTGCAGACCCAACAATAACTATTTACAAAGTCTTGAGCAAGGGAAAATCCAAACTGTATGCTGGCAAAAAATGAACTGTATATTGACACCAATGATGTTATTTCTGTAAAAGCTGAGAAATAAAGATCTCAATTATTGCAATGAAAGAATTAAATGATTTTTTTTCTTTGCCTTTTTCAAATAATGACTTTTGATTGACATTATTTGGTTGCTAGATGGTTGTGAACAGATGGTCATGTTTTCCATGTACATGTAAACTCTACTAGTCTATGTTCTTTGGTGAATAAAATATGGGTTTATGAGATTTTTAAATCACTTGATTTAAATATTGCACAGTGATCTAATTTAGTTTAAATTTGGGATCATTATTTTCCCATACAAAATTTGACAAGTGCTATTACAATGTATTCTATATGTTGATGTGTTATTTGCTGAAATTTGTACCTTGGCTGCTAGTCAAATTCAGTTTTGCAAGCAGATGAGTGTGCCAATTTTCTCAACGCTTCTCTCTTTGTTAACAGGAAACCACTTTGCTGCCCAGTTCCCCATCCTGTCTTTGAAAAATAAAACGCTGGACCAGAAAAACAACCTTACATCAACTGTATGAAAACTTTGGCATGCACCAAACTTTAACAAGGGTTAGGGTAACAAGTAACCATAACAAGTAAATTATGTTTTGTCATGAGGCAGTCTGTCCATTTCTTTCCAAAAGGATTCTAGAATATTTAAAAAGGCAACATTTTTGAACATTTATAACTTTATAATTAATAGACCCATTAAATTCAGAATCGAAAAAAAAACTGCAGGCAATCCAAGTGTCACAAATATGATCCTCTGTCTTCCATGCTCAAATTTCAGAGATTTTGAAAAACATCTTCAGGACTAAAGGTTGTTATGATAAATGTGACATGCATGTGCTGTACTGTTTGGTCATGAACATGCAAAGTATGTTCAGAAATCTGCTCAGTTCTTAACTGCAAGTCCTTTCACTCCCATCCTTATGTACCTCTACTGGCTCCAAGTCAAGTTCTGAATCTCTATAAAATCCTTCTCCTCACCTTAATATCCCTACAGGTTCTTGCTCACCAGTATTTATCTGATCTTTTCTTCGCCTAAACCCCATTACAGATTCTGCATTCCACACATAAAGGCTTACTCTTCATCTCTCACAGGAGAGCATGATCTTTCTGGAACAGAGCCTTCAGTGCTGCTGCTCTCTGAAACATTTGGAGATAACAACAACAACAAAAAACCCCCCAATATTATCATTATTATGCATTTTGGTTTGGTTTCTTGCACAATTCTGACAAAGTTTAGAATTATTTTTTTCTTTTTTTAATGTTAATATGCATATTGCATGTTATAGTATTCATATATATCCACATAGTATTCAGTGCTGTGTCTTTTAATCATAATATATAGTGTGGCAAAAATATGTTATCGTTTTGTTAATATTTTAATGTGTGACATTTATTCAGAGGTAATGTTTGAAGTCATTCTTTTAGCCAGAAATCTTTTAGTCACCTTTAGTAACTAAATGTATACCAAACATTATTACTATTACTTATCGCACTTGAATCTCTCAGTACACAGTACAAATTCTCACACTTTGATGTCACACATTTTCCGAGACAGGATGTGTTTCTACATTCTGTCTCTGAGAACAAGATGCAGTGACCACAGATGCAACCTCACGTGAACTTAGGTCACTGTGGGTTTAACATTCATCTGTAGGTTTCAGTTTTGAAACAACCTGTCTGTGGTGCTGTTGCTGTGTCTGACCAGATTAGCACATTATGAACTTTTAAGGAGGATATAGTTCCAGTGAAATTGATGCTATAATCAGTGAGGGTGCCGCTGCAGAGGAAGTGTATCAGAGCCAAGGCAGCGAACACTGAAAAGTGCCATAAACTCTGTCATCAAAATGTGTGTGAGAAAAGCAGAAATTAAAGCCGACAGAGGCCCCCAACCCCCAACCCCTTGAGAAGGATAAGCTGAAAAGAATGGATGAATGGACTTTTGGTTGACTGTTACTCCATCCATCCATAAGCAGAGAAGCCCAGACCTCCTTCTCCCCAGCCACCTCCTCTAGCTTGTCCTGGGGAACACCAAGGCATTCCCATGCCAGCCAAGAGATATAATCTCTCCAGCGTGTCCTGGGTCTGCCCCAGGGCCTCATCCCAGTGGGACATGCAGGGAACACCTCACCCAGGAGGCGCCCTTATCAGCTGCACAAACCACCTCAGCTATGTCACTGTATGAAATGTCATCTTTGCCTCCTCCTGCTGTCATCATTAGGGCTTTATCAGCTTTAGGCTGCAAAGCAGGAAAGCATGAATTTAATAGTGTATTCCTTCTCAATTAAAACAGGTCATTAATTGGTGCATTGATAATTGTAAAATGTGAAAAAGCCACAGCCAGTCTAATATTTGAGGTTAGAAACTGATGTTCTCGCAGTCGCTGTTCTAATTCATCCCAGAGTGTTCTATCAGGTTGAGGTCAGGGCCACTCAGGCCACTCAAGTTCTTCCACAACAAACTTGCTCATTCATGTCTTTATGGACATTAATTTGTGCACTGGTGCACACTCAGATTGGAACAGGAAGGGGCCAACCCCAAACTTTACACTTGGCACAATGCAGTCAGACAAGTAGTGTTCTCCTGGCAACCACCAAATATAGACTTATCCATCAAATTCCCAGACGGAGAAATGTGATGCATCAGTCCAGAGAACACATCTCCACAGGTCTAGAGTCCAGTGGCAGCGTGCTCTATACCACCATATCTGATGCTTTCCATTTCTCATTGTGATGTAAGGGTTGTGTTGGAGGAAATCTCCCAAATAGAAGGCTGCCAAAGTAAAACAGAGACACAGTGAGACAATATAATCAATCACATGTACATGGGGTGAACGTCTCTAATGAGAGTCACACAGTACTCTTCTTTATTGCAGGTTATATAGGACACAGCAGACGGAGGCAGTCTCCGCCTGTTCTCAGAATATAGATTGCAAATGCATATCTTGCTAAAGAATATAGATTGCTTAACAGACAAATGCATATCTTGCTAAAACGTTCTGTTCATACTTAGACTAAACATCTGCTTAAGTGGAACTTTCCGTTCCTCTTTACACAGAAACTTGTCTTCACAGGCATATGATAAGCATAGGCAAGGCTTCATGTTTATCAGGGTGAATCGTCATTCAGAGTTTACACAATCACAGCATATCATTCAGAGGTTTACACAGTTACAAGCAAAGCATATTTGAATAATAAACAAAATCTTTTCACAGGTTGGAATTAGCTACTCAGCCATGGAAACCCATTCCATGTAGCAACTGACTCCGCATAATGTGGGTGACTACACATTATGCGCCTCAGCATCTGATGACCCCTCTCTGTGATTTTACATACAACTGAATGATTTGCATTGGGGGGGGGAATACTTTTGGCAATATAGTTTATATAATTACTGTAAATTTCTATCAAAATTTGTTTATTATTTTACTGCTGATAAGAAATACCCTGTTTCACCACATGGGGATGCTGTCCCTTTAGAGTTTCCAGTCCATCCCTCTCTGAGCTACACTCCCATAAAGGAAGTCTTATCTCCTTTGACAACACAAGCACAAAATACTGTGGAGACTGAGACAACAATATTCGAAATTTTAGATTTTCTTTCCAGTATGTTGCAATAGTCCCAGACTCCTTTCACTCAATTACAGATATGTCATATGAATTTTTTTAATGGTATGGGTAAAAGCTCCTACAACTTTAAAACAAGCCAGTTAAGGTCATTTTGGCATCTGACTAGGATGTCTCCTGGGTGAGACCTTTTGGACATGTCCTACTGGAAGGAGACTCTGAGCCAAACCTAGGACACACTGGAGAGATTATATCTCTTGACTGACTTAAAAAGGATTTAGTGCCCCCTCTTCTAATGGAAGAACTAGAAGAGATTGCTGGGGGGAGGGTGGACTGGGCAGCTCTGCTTTGACTGCTGCCCCCACGATGAGGACAGAGAATTAATGGATGAATGGGTAAAAAACATAGGTTCAAAATATAAATATTTGATTAGTCTTCCAAAAAGCATCTGATTAACTAAGAGAAATGCTAAAAGTATTGCAATAGTTGGTTTCCTTTCTTCTGTGATTTTTTTGCCTGGACAATCCGGTGTCAGATATTCCAAATAATGTTTTAACACTACAATATGGTGTAGCATCGCTGGCCACTTTTTCAAGTATACCTCTGAAATGGAATACAATCCATTCCCCCGACTTTTATGTTTTACCTTGATGTCAAATCAGTAAACCATATGTTTAACATATTGCTTTTGTATAAATTAAGGTATAAACTTTCAGAATGTTCGAAGGCTTTATATAGAAATGTAAGGTAGAATTCAGCAAAAAACAGAGAGACAATAGATAAAAAACAGATTTATAGTAATTACCTACTTGTAACATTATTTGATTTTCAACATATTTTTCTCAGTAAAGGAGTGTGATTTTACATGTTATGTCAGTAAAAATTTTAACTTTTTGGGGGGTTTTGTCTTTATTTATGGCAATGAAACCTTTCTAATATCGGCCATCAAAGAACAGCAGGATCATCCAACAGCAGGGGTGATGCAGACAGCTTTGTGTACATTCAACGTTGTTATGCTACAACAATTACCACGTGTAAACGTCCAAATTCCATTTCCACAAACTTCTCCAGGATGATCAGGACAAACACAACATTTAAAAAAAATTGGCCATTTTAAAATTTGACACTCTTGACAACTGTGATTTTCTTCTTTCTATGACTTAATCTGCATAAGAAGACAAATAAAAAGATGAAGAGAGAATTTAGTTTGAGTTATTTTTGTATTCAGCATATTAAACATAACTATAACTGCAAAAATACAGAAATGTGATGAAATGCCATTAGTTTTCACACTTTTTATGTCAAAGGAATACTAAAGCACAAGCTAAATTTTCGAGGCACAGGCATTATCTCATTACACTCACTTTACTTTTGCTAAAGTTGTACATAAAGTTGTACTTTTGTATTCTCCTACTCAGTTGTATATAGGATTTGTATTCTATTTTATTCTATTGTGTATATTATTCTATTTTATTCTATTGTATATAGTATTTTATTTTATTGCATTCCAGTGTTTTCTAATTTCTGCTACATAACTTTGCACTTTTGCTGTAACAAAACAAATTTCCCACCTGTGGGACTAATAAAGGTCATCTTATCTTATCTTATTTATTATATATATATAATCTTTTGCTCAGTGCCCAGAGATGTGTTTTTGGAGTTAAAGTTTAGTCCCACTTTCCAGGATCAAACACTTAATGAGCCACTAGGCACTATGGTCTGGACTCCTAAACCATATCCAGACTGACAGTGTGTGATACATTCTGGAATTCACTAAACCATCATGTCAATGGTTATAAAGTACAACTTATCATTTAATATCTCTCATAAATTACCCTGTTTCACCAGATGGGGATGCTGTCTCTCTGTACTTTACTTGAGTATTTACACATTTAAATTTTCCTGCATAGTAACAACACAACAGAGACATCCTTGGCGCTCAGATGACTCTGTTCTTTCTGCTTGTCTGCTGATTTAAATTTTATTACAGAAGCTCAGCAGATGTGTGGCGATGTGTTGCTTGAGATATTGAACAAACATCGACCTTCAGGTCTGGAAGTACCAATAACTCCATTTCCTTAAATCTCTATTTGAGACTGACTCCAAAAATGAATAAATGTTAAAATACCCAAATTTACAGTTTTTTAAAAATACATATTTACAGCCACCATTCTGTGTAGAACTTCTTTCTTGGATTTCTTTTAAAACTCAACACACTGATTTTTTTAAGGCTTAAATCTTTAAGTGTGGCCTTTGTTAGCATGTTTGCAGATGCAAACATGCATCGACAAATGCTTGCAAAAGTATTCGGCCCCCTTGAACTTTTCCACATTTTGTCACATTACAGCCACTAACATGAATCAATTTTATTGGAATTCCACGTGAAAGACCAATACAAAGTGGTGTACACGTGAGAAGTGGAACGAAAATCATACATGATTCCAAACATTTTTTACAAATAAATAACTGCAAAGTGGGGTGTGCGTAATTATTCAGCCCCCTGAGTCAATACTTTGTAGAACCACCTTTTGCTGCAATTCCAGCTGCCAGTCTTTTAGCGTATGTCTCTACCAGCTTTGCACATCTACAGACTGAAATCCTTGCCCATTCTTCTTTGCAAAACAGCTCCAGCTCAGTCATATTAGACGGACAGCGTTTGTGAACAGCAGTTTTCAGATCTTGCCACAGATTCTCGATTGGATTTAGATCTGGACTTTGACTGGGCCATTCTAACACATGGATATGTTTTGTTTTAAACCATTCCATTGTTGCCCTGGCTTTATGTTTAGGGTGGTTGTCCTGCTGGAAGGTGAACCTCCGCCCCAGTCTCAAGTCTTTTGCAGACTCCAAGAGGTTTTCTTCCAAGATTGCCCTGTATTTGGCTCCATCATCTCCCCATCAACTCTGACCAGCTTCCCTGTCCCTGCTGAAGAGAAGCACCCCCAGAGCATGATGCTGCCACCACCATATTTGACAGTGGGGATGGTGTGTTCAGAGTGATGTGCAGTGTTAGTTTTCCGCCACACATAGCGTTTTGCATTTTGGCCAAAAAGTTCCATTTTGGTCTCATCTGACCAGAGCACCTTCTTCCACATGTTTGCTGTGTCCCCCACATGGTTTGTGGCAAACTGCAAACGGGACTTCTTATGGTTTTCTGTTAACAATGGCTTTCTTCTTGCCACTCTTCCATAAAGGCCAGCTTTGTGTAGTGCACAACTAATAGTTGTCCTATGGACAGATTCCCCCACCTGAGCTGTAGATCTCTGCAGCTCGTCCAGAGTCACCATGGGCCTCTTGGCTGCATTTCTGATCAGCGCTCTCCTTGTTCGGCCTGTGAGTTTAGGTGGACGGCCTTGTCTTGGTAGGTTTACAGTTGTGCCATACTACTTCCATTTCTGAATGATCGCTTGAGCAGTGGTCCGTGGGATGTTCAAGGCTTGGGAAATCTTTTTGTAGCCTAAGCCTGCTTTAAATTTCTCAATAACTTTATCCCTGACCTGTCTGGTGTGTTCTTTGGACTTCATAGTGTTGTTGCTCCCAATATTCTCTTAGACAACCTCTGAGGCCGTCACAGAGCAGCTGTATTTGTACTGACATTAGATTACACACAGGTGCATTCTGTTTAGTCATTAGCACTCATCAGGCAATGTCTATGGGCAACTGACTGCACTCAGACCAAAGGGGGCTGAATAATTACGCACACCCCACTTTGCAGTTATTTATTTGTAAAAAATGTTTGGAATTATGTATGATTTTCGTTCCACTTCTCACGTGTACACCACTTTGTATTGGTCTTTCATGTGGAATTCCAATAAAATTGATTCATGTTTGTGGCTGTAATGTGACAAAATGTGGGAAAGTTCCAGGGGGCTGAATGCTTTTGCAAGCCACTGTAGGTAACTCCAGACTGCAGATGAGCTGCATATGTGTTTAGTAGTAATTTGATTTTGTAGAGGGCTAGCAAAACAACCGTTTTCAAGGGCGTCGCCAAATTGGAATCCCGACTTCTCTTACATGGCTAACCAGAATGCCGTTTACTCGAGTGTGACATGTGTGACATGTTTTTTCCTCAATAGTTTCGTCACGTTTACTGTCTAAGGACAGCGCTAGCAAGGACTCTGCTTATGAGAGAGAAAAAAAAGGGCAAGTTTTAGGAGTGACGGTGAGAGATAGAGAAAGACAGCAGAAAAAGAGAGAGAGCGAGTTTTGAGATGTGAGAGATTTGTGACGTTTTGCGTGTTTGGAGTGTGTAGTTCAATCAATCAATCAATCTTTATTTATAAAGCACTTTTCATACAAAACAATGTAGCACAAAGTGCTTTACATGGTTAAAAGCAGCCCACCCCACCCCGCCCTCCAACTCACTCCCCACTCTCATTAACATAAACGATCATGAATACACACATGGACAGAAATTATTTTTTTGGAGTGGCACAAATAATTTGTGTGGCATCTTATTGAATGCAGAACAGCTGATTGTTATGTAAATAGTTTGAAATGATTATTTTCAAAAAGGGTAAAAGGTAAATGGTTGCAAATAACTTTGTTGTTTGCGAAATAGAATAGAATAGCCTTTATTGTCATTGTACAGGGTACAACGAAATTGGAGTGCCACTCCCTTGGTGCAAAGTGCAATAATAAATATAAATGTAAAATCTAAAAGGTACAATAAAACAAACGTAAGTACTCAACAAAAGTAAAGTATGATATTTACAGGATAGCAGCATTGATATAATGACAGTATGACAGTATGAATAGCAGCATAATATAATGACAGTGACAGTATGGTATAGCTAAGCAGGTTCAATTGTTTTTGTGCTTATTTACAACGGTGATAGCTCTGGGAAAGAAGCTATCCCTGAATCTGTTTGTCCTGGTTTTATGTGACCTGTACCGTCGGCCTGACGGTAATAGTTCAAACAGTTGATTGCTGGGGTGAGAGTAGTCCTTGATGATATTGCCAGCTCTGCTGAGGTACCGGGAGTTTGCAATGACCTCCAGGCTGGGCAGAGAGCAGCCAGTGATCTTCTGGGCTGTGTTGATGACCCTCTGCAGTACTTTCCTGTCTGCAGCTGAGCACCCTGCATACCATGTTGTTATGCCGTACGTTAGGATGCTCTCTATGGTGGCTCTGTAGAATGTCACCAGCAGCCTCTCCTCCAGGTTGTTCCTCCTGAGCACTCTCAGAAAGTGGAGACGCTGCTGGGCCTTTTTTACCACCGCAGTGGTGTTTGCAGTCCAGGAGAGATCATCAGAGATCTGCACGCCCAGAAACCTCATGGAGTGTACCCTCTCCACACGGTTCCTGTGAATGTAAAGTGGGGCCGGGTCTGCTCTGCCCTTCCTGAAGTCCAAGATGAGTTCTTTAGTTTTCGTGGTGTTCAGTTGGAGGTTGTTAACTGAACACTACTCAGTCAGTCTGTTGACCTCATCTCTGTAGTCCGACTCATCCCCCCTTGAGATGAGTCCAACCACAGTGGTGTCGTCCGCAAACTTTATGATGGTGTTTGAGAGATGGGTAGGGGAGCAGTCGGATGTGTAGAGCGTAAACAGGAGGGGACTCAGAACACATCCTTGTGGAGACCCGGTGCTGAGTGTGATGGTGCTGGACAGGTGGGGGCCGAGTCTGACAGACTGTGGTCTGTTTGTCAGGAAGTCCTTGATCCAGAGGCAGATGGGGGTGGAGAGTCCCAGGTGAGACAGTTTCTGGACCAGGATCTCTGGGATGATGTGATTGAATGCTGAGCTGAAGTCCAGAAAGAGCATTCTCACATAGCTTCCTATGTGCTCCAGGTGACTCAGCGCAGTGTGGAGCGCTATGGTGATAGCGTCCTCGGTGGATCGATTA